>NC_140004.1:11488457-11944705 GCF_964263955.1 Coregonus lavaretus
TACAGGCTCTTTCACACTCCCTCTCATCTTACTCTTAGCATCCTTACAGTTTGGAGAAGTTCCTGTTCCAGTTTAGATACGCACGTAATCAGAACCTGCATGCAAAAAGTGGTAGAAGGGGAGGGGGGCTATAGACATGGGGGTCTGCTATCTCTTTGAAGGGGTCCACACACACTTGGTTTTTATCAACAAACTGATTGCTCACTTCATCTCTGACATTTTAGCCGGTGGCATCAAGTCCCCGGAACAATAATCTCAAAGTCTTCATCTGTGGCTTGTCTTTTATTTCAGAGGTTTATAATTACCAAAAGTGGGGAGGCGGGTGGGGAGATGGTGGTGACGGTGAACAAAGACATTCCCCACATGATGAATAACATCTTGCATGTGCCTTTCTTAGTTTTGACTGAATAATACAGAATAATGGCTTTCTGGTATGCTGATGGGCTTCGCCCGAAATGGTCGAAGATACAGACCTGGCATTCAACTAGGGTGTAGGAAACGGAAATGGTTCTCACAGGAAGGTTTTGGGGGTCTGAAAGGATGTTAAGATGATCAGTATTATTGTAACACTTCTAAGTGTTAGTCTTAGGTCTTGGGGGGATTTGAGGCAGTCTAGTCTGTAGTGGTCTATAGTGGTCTGAAGCGGGGGTCCAAAGTAGAGTTCCGTGGACTCGCAAAGGTGTATACCTACTCTGCAGCCATTTATTACAGCTCTCTTCACGGGGCAGACTCTGGGTCATACTCATCCTCATACTCTGGGTCCTCCACCTCACCTGTAGGATAGATACATCAAAGACATATGGATCTATCAACACTGGCACCACCGCAGCCACTCAAATGTCCAAAACATTGCTTTATACTAAGTAGTATGCTAGCGTAGATATTGGAGTCATACATACTCATTGAACTATCAGGCGCACAGTAACATACCATTGCTATCTATGACCAACGCTGGATGAGAGACTAAGGTGAAATAGGGGTGTAGCGGCTTTACAGCAGAACAAAGTGGGGAAGGTGTTAAATGCAAGTGATGGGGCGTGAGCTGTGGCAGGTTTCAGGGCCCATGCAGGGGATCAGTTTGGACATGTCTGCCACATATGATAAGAATTTCCGCTCTCTTTATCTCTCATTGACTTGTTTTAGCAGTGTCTCTGTGGTTTTCAATATGTCTCCCTCTCAAACATTTTATCTGTCTGTCTCAGTCTCACAGACAGTCAATCTCTCCTGGGAGTAATAAGGACATCAGACAAATACAAACAATAATCTGTCCTAGGTTGCAACACTCACTACCTAGTTCCAAACTACCTCTGGAAGCAACGTCAGCACAATAACTGTTCGTCGGGAGCTTCATGAAATGGGTTTCCATGACCGAGCAGCTGCACACAAGCCTAAGATCACCATGCACAATGCCAAGAGTCAGCTTCACCATTTGGCAGTCCCACGGATGAATCGGAGTTTGGCGGATGCCAGGAGAACGCTACCTGCCCGAATGCATAGTGCCAACTGTAAAGTTTGGTGGAGGAGGAATAATGGTCTTGGGCAGTTTTTTCATGGTTTGGGCTAGAACCCTTAGTTCCAGTGAAGGGAAATCTTAACGCTACAGCATACAATGACATTCTAGATGATTATGTGCTTCCAACTTTGTGGGAACATTTTGGGGAAAGCCCTTTCCTGTTTCAGCATTGCAATGCCCCCGTGCAACAAAGCGAGGTCCATACACAAATGGTTTGTCTAGATTGGTGTGGAAGAACTTGACTGGCCTGCACAGAGCCCTGACCTCAACCCCATCGAACACCTTTGGGAAGAATTGCAACGCCGACTGCGAGCCAGGCCTAATCGCTCAACATCAGTGCCCAACCTCACTAATGCTCTTGTGGCTAAATGGAAGCAAGTCCCTGCAGCAATGTTCCAACATCTAGTTTAAAGCCTTCCCTGAAGAGTGGAGGCTGTTATAGCAGTAAAGGCGGGACCAACTCCATATTAATGCCCATGATTTATGAATGAGATGTTCGATGAGCAGGTGTCCACATACTTTCTGTCATGTAGTGTATCTGGGGGATTATGGTTGAAAATAAACAGAAGATCCCTTATGCACTGGTTTTCATGACTTTATAATATACACTTATAAGTATATAACGCATAATATATGCTAACAATTAACAGTAAGTGTATCATTCATGACATTGAGTTTTCAAAACATTAGGAACACCTTCTTAATATTGAGTTGCACCCACTTTTGCCTTCAGAACAGCCTCCATTCGTCGGGGCATGGACTCTACAAGGTGTCGAAAGCGTTCCACAGGGATGTTGGCCCATGTTGACCCCAATGCTTTCCCACAGTTGTGTCAAATTGGCTGGATGTCCTTTGGGTGGTGTACCATTCTTGATACACATGAGAAACTGTTGAGTGTGAAAAACCAAGCAGCGTTGCAGTTCTTGACACACTCTACCATACCCTGTTCAAAGGCACTTTATTTGTCTTGCCCATTCACCCTCTGAATGGCACACATACACAATCAATGTCTCAATTGTCTCAAGGTTTAAAAATCTTTCTTGAACCCGTCTCCTCCCCTTCATCTACACTGATTGAAGTGGATTTAACAGGTGGAATCAATAAGGGATCATAGCTTTCACCTGGTCAGTCTATGTCATGGAAAGAGTAGAGTGTTCCTAATGTTTTGTACACTCAGTGTAGATGTGTATGTCTGTGTGGTGTGTGCATGAGTGAGTGCATGTGTGCTAAGGTGCATAGAATCAGAGCAGGTGGTCAGTCCAGTTCAAGTGTTCAGAAGTCTGATGGCTTGTAGATAGAAACTGTCTCTGAGCCTGTTGGTATCAAAAACCATGCTTCGATACCATCTGCCCGACGGTAAGGGAGAGAACTGTCACGATCGTTACAGGAAGCGGACCAAGGCGCAGCGTGATAAGCGTACATACTTTATTTGTACTGAACACGACACAAAAACAATAAACAACGATGCGTGACGTCCTGAAGTTATACACAACACAAACCTTAACGGAACAAAATCCCACAAACCCGAATGAAAAACAGACAGTTTAAATATGGCTCCCAATCAGAGACAACCAACGAACAGCTGACACTCGTTGCCTCTGATTGGGAGTCACTAAGGCAAACATAGAAAACAACAAACCAGAACCCCCAACATAGAAACACACCACATAGAACAAACACACCCTGGCTCAACAACTAGAGTCCCATAGCCAGGGTGTGACAAGAACAGCTCGTGGCTGGGGTGTGTGGGGTCCTTGATGATGCTGGGTGCCTTCCTCAGGCCCCGTTTCAAGTAGATGTCCTTGATGGGTGGGAGCATGGTCCCAGTGATGTACTGGGCTGTTGTTACGGAGTCTAGTTGATAGGTAATCGACTAGTTGGACTGTTCCCCAGACTCCAGGCGTAGGCATTTGTACAAGGCTTTAACAAGGCTATTGAACTGAACATTGGTGTCTGTCTTTATTCCTTAATCCAACATATCATACAGAAACATGGTATCAGAAGTGGCTCGGAAAACACACGTTTGTTATTTTTGTAGCTAAGTACAGTTTAGGCGCAGTTACGTTCCATATGCGAACACAAGCCGTTTCCTACTCACAACACTGATCAACTCGTGTTAGCTGGCTAGCTAGCATCACTACCTACCTCCATGACTGAAGACAAAGAAATCTCCTATTCCATTGCTATGGCAGCGAACATTCCGCCACCAAATCACATGGTTCTCACAGGGGACTGGAATACTAATTGGGACAACTTCAGGGATGAATTCGAGGACTATGCGCTGGCGACCGGTCTACATGAGAAACCCAACGAGGTACAAGCGGCAACTCTGAGGAGTTTAATGGGCAGCGAATGCAGGCATATCTACCGGCACAATCTCAACCTCACGGCACGACAACAGTGTGATGCAAAGGCTATATTGGATGCATTGGAGAATTACTTCAAACCCGCCAGGAACGTAATTTACGAGCGGTTCGTTTTCGGAAGCTGCAAACAGGAAGAGGGTGAGTCAGTACACAACTTTGTAACCCGTTTGAGAGAGAAATCCGCCACTTGTGAATACGGGGGATTGAAAGATGAACTGATTCGTGACAAAATAGTACTGGGAATTGCAAATGAGAATACGCGCCGGCGTCTACTGAGAGAGAGAGGCTTAACATTAGTAACTGCCATCGAAATGTGCCGCACTGCTGAAGTCACTGACATGAGAATGAGAGCAATGGAAACGGAAACCCCACGCTCCGACGTTGATACTGTTCACGCTGTTGCTAGGCAGACATTCAGACAAAACCAATCGAGGCAGAGTAATTCACCACGAACGGTGAACACAGAGAGCCCCGTAGCATGTAAATACTGTGGGAATACACACACACGTGGCAAAGAGCACTGCCCGGCCTATGGAAAACCATGCAGAGCTTGTGGAACTAATAATCACTTTGCAAAAGTGTGTCTCAAAAGCAAAAGAAGGGTGAGTGAGGGCAAGATTCACTGTGTTGATGATGTTACTCAATGTTCAGAGCTGAACAGTGAAAGTGACATTTACATGCATGAATCCATTGGGGCTGTACACTCAAGAGGGAAGAAATGGTTTGTGACACTACGATTACACAACAAGCAACAACAATGTCAACTGGACTCGGGTGCTACATGCAACGTAATGAGCTACAAAGACAAAATCAATCTGGCACCTGACACACATCTAGTTCCCAGCGATACTAGACTAAAGCTGTACTCAGGAGAACTAATGAGCTCTATGGGCACCTTTGAGACCGAATGTGTTATTCGGGGACGCAAACACAAGCTGGAGTTCGAGATTGTGAAAACCAGTCAAAATCCTCTCCTCTCAGGCTCTACATGCGAACGCCTGGGACTGATGCAGTTCACTGTACCAAATGACCTGCACATTGTGGATCATGTCCAGCATGGACCCCTGTCCAAAGAACAACTACTCAGCAGATATGACGATGTATTCAACATGCCCGTTGAATCAGTGCCTGGGGAGGTACACTTTGAAGTGGATGAGAGCATTACTCCAGTCCAGTGTGCTCCTCGCAATGTGCCCATTGCAATGAAAGTGGCTGTGAAGGCCCAGCTGGACAAGTATGAGGCCGATGGCCACATGACATCTGTGACTGAACCAACTGACTGGATCAGCAATATGGTCATAGTGAAAAAACCAGAGAAGCTGAGGGTCTGCATCGACCCAAAGCATCTGAACCAAGCACTGAAACGATCCCACTACATCATGCCGACACTAGAGGATGTCCTCTATAAGCTTCCCAAGGCCAGGATTTTCACCTTGGTGGATGCCCGAGATGCATTCCTTCAATGCAAGCTGGACGAAGAAAGCAGCTTCATGACTACCTTCTGGACCCCCTGGGGTCGGAAACGCTGGCTCAAGCTCCCGTTTGGTGTCTCAGTGGCGCCTGAGGTATACCAACGCAAGCAGCACGAGTTACTGGCTGGGCTCAAGGGCATTGAACCCATCGCCGATGATATCCTGATCGTAGGCTGTGGTGAAACAGACGAAGAAGCAGAACGCGACCACGATGTGAAGCTCCTGGCACTGATGGAGCGCTGCCGATCAGTTAAGCTTCGTCTTGGCCTGAAGAAGCTGCAGTTCAAGGTGAAAGACGTCCACTTCCATGGCCACATTCTCTCGGCAAAAGGCCTGAAGCCGGACCCAGACAAGGTCCAAGCGATCCTCGACATGCCAAACCCGTCTGATGCAAAAGGAGTACAGCGTCTCATCGGCTTTGCAAACTATCTTGCAAAGTTCATGCCACACCTATCAGCAGTCTGTGAGCCTCTGCGCCGGTTGCTGGACAAAGACACACCATGGCACTGGCTACCCAAGCACGAGGCCGCAGTGCAGGAGATGAAATCTCTGGCTTCATCCATGCCAGTGTTGCGCTACTACGACGTCACGAAGCCTGTCACAATCCAGAGCGACTCTAGCCAAAGGGGACTTGGATGCTGCCTTATGCAGGAAGGCCAGCCCGTTGCGTTTGCCTCGAGAGCGCTCACCCCCACCGAACAAAACTATGCACAAATTGAGAAAGAGTGCCTCAGCATCGTCTTCTCCTGCCAGCGATTCCATCACTACTTATATGGTCGAGAGCTGGTCACCGCTGAAACTGACCACAAACCACTCATTGCCATATTCAGTAAACCTCTCCTCAACGCGCCCAAGAGGCTTCAAAGTATGCTCCTGACTCTGCAAAACTACAGCCTGAAGGTCATTTACAAGCCAGGACCTGAGATGTACATCAGCGACACACTGAGCAGGGCAACAGCACAATGTACAGGTAGAGGCACTGCCTATCAGCGGCAGGCCATCTGTTCGCTACAGCAGGAACAACAAGATGTTCAACAGATCAATCAGGCAGACTACTTAAACGTGACAGATCACCGCCTAGCCCAGATCAGGCAACATACTGACAAGGACGAACACCTACAGTCACTGAAGTCCATGGCTCTCGCAGGTTGGCCATATCTGAAAGAGGAGACACCTTTCACAGTGAGAGAATACTGGACCTTTCGAGATGAGATCAGTGTGCAAAATGGCGTCTTGTTCAGAGGTCAGAAGGTCATTATTCCCAAATCACTACGTCCAGAGATGCTTACCCGCATACACTCCAGTCACGTTGGAGGTGACGCATGCTACCGTCAGGCTCGTGAAACATTATACTGGCCAAACATGCAAGCAGAAATTAAAGACTTTGTCAGCAACTGTACCACATGCAACGAGTACGCTCATGAACAGCAAAAGGAAACCATGATGTCACACGAACTGCCCACAAGGGCCTGGCAAATCATCAGCATGGACTTATTCAGCCACAGACAAAAGGACTATCTTCTCCTCGTTGATCATTACTCTGACTTTTGGGAAATTGAACTGCTCCCTGACTTGTCCGCAGAGACGGTCATAAAGCGCTGCAAGGCGCAGTTTGCAAGGCAAGGTCAGCCTGACAAGGTAATCACGGACAATGGCCCACAATTCACTGCACAGTTCAAGCGTTTCGCCTCAGAATGGGAGTTTGACCACGTGACCTCCTCTCCAAGACACCCAAAAGCAAATGGCAAGGCAGAATCAGCTGTCAAGATTGCAAAAAACCTGTTAAGCAGGGCCTTGCGCGACAGCAACGACCCATGGAAAGCGATCTTACAGTGGAGGAACACACCCACCGAAAACATGGACAGCAGCCCAGCACAACGCCTTCTATCCAGACGTCTGAAGACTACTATCCCCGTAGCTAACAAGCTACTTGAGCCCTGCGTCATGGTTGGCGTCACGGACAAACTGCGTCACAGAAAGCAGCTCGCTAAGTGCTTCTACGACCGGACTGCTCGAGACCTACCAGAGCTGGAGGTGGGTGAAACTATAAGGATGAAACCGCTGCCGGGAGACCACACAGGACTTTGGAGGCTGGGCACATGCCTACAGAGAGTTGCACCACGTTCTTACCTGGTGGATGTTGGTGGCTCCCTCTATCGTCGCAATCGGGTGGATCTGCGCGTAGCAGAGCAGACAAACCAGAACATGCCATACACTCACTTAGATGAGCTGGATCACAGTCCAGGCCTAAGGGTAAGGGGTGCAGAATTGAGACATGAGCCAACTGAAGGTGAAGCTTCTACCCCACCAAACTCTCCAGCTCGTGGCCCTAATCCTACCCCTGTCAGAGCCAATACTTACTCACGGGTGGGTCGGCTGTGCAAGCCACCGGACAGGCTTACTCTGTAAGCAAGAGACTTAACTTGTTGTCTGTTAATTTAAAAAAAATAAAAAAAATAAAAAAAAATATTTCTAAAAATTTAAAAAAGGAAGATGACAGCTGAAGTAAAAAGAAAATGTCATGCTTTTCAATTGTTATGACTTGACTGTTAAGAACGCAATGTTATGCCGTTATGTTTGCACTTTCTATTGAAAAGGATGATGTTACGGAGTCTAGTTGATAGGTAATCGACTAGTTGGACTGTTCCCCAGACTCCAGGCGTAGGCATTTGTACAAGGCTTTAACAAGGCTATTGAACTGAACATTGGTGTCTGTCTTTATTCCTTAATCCAACATATCATACAGAAACAGCTGTCTTCACCACCTGCTGGAGGGCCTTGAGGTCGTGGGCGGAGCAATTCCCGTACCAGGCCGTGATGCAACCGGTCAGAACGCTCTCGATGGTGCAGCAGTAGTATTTGGAGAGGACCTGGGGTGCCTTCTTCAGCCGCCTTTGGAAGTAAACGCTGTTGTGCCCTCTTGACAAGAGTTGTGGTGTTGTTGGTACATGACAAGTCCTCAGTGATGTGGATGCCGAGGAACTTAAAACTTGTGACTCTCTCTACTGCAGTTAGTTGGGCTTGATAAGGCGATGGCATAAAGTCAACACAGGCTTTACATTAAAGTCCAGTTAGCTCTTCTAACATCTGTGATCCGATCTGTTCATACATTCATAATAAGCTTTAATAATACGTTTTAATAATGCTCCATGTAGCTTTATACAATGGGTGGATCTAATCCTGAATGCTGATTGGTTAAAACTGCGTTCCAGCCAGTGTCTATTTAAGCAATAAGGCCAAAGGGGGTGTGGTATATGGCCAATATACCATGGCTAAGGGCTGTTCTTAGGCACTACGCAACGCAGAGTTTATAATCCACAAATTCCCACCGGTGTCAGTGCCAGATCTGACTGCCTACCATATCTGACTGACCATCGCGCAGATCTGCGTCACAAACATTTTGGAAGCTGATTCGCTGCTTCTCTCCCATAACTCCACCCTATAGTTACTGTTGCTACGATGAATCCACACGTACTAGGAGGTCAAGGGAGAAGGGGAGCCAGATCGGGCAAGGTGCTGCAAGCTAGCTAGCAGCTAAAATGATGGCTAGTACACGTAGCTAGCTAGCTATCTGGCTATGGTGAGAGGCAACTGTGCTCTGTTAACTAGCTAGCAACCCGTTTTTACTGTATAAATTACTTGATTGGTTTGTATTTATTTTACTTTTTAGAATAAAGAAGAATCAGTGGCTAGCTAGCTACATTAACAACAAGCCAAGGAAGACATCAACAAACCGTCTTAGATAAATGTATTTTTTGTCTTGTAATTTTACATTTGGAAGGTGCATTGAAACAATTAGCTAGCTAACTAGATAGCATGGTAATATATTTTCTATCACAGCCAGCTAGTAGGTTACAGTGAGGGAAAAAAGTATTTGATCCCCTGCTGATTTTGTACGTTTGCCCACTGACAAAGAAATTATAAGTCTATAATTTTAATGGTAGGCGGCAGGTAGCTTAGTGGTTAAGAGCGTTGTGCCAGTAACCGAAAGGTCGCTGGTTCTAATCCCCGAGCCAACTAGGTGAAAAATCTGTCGATGTGCCCTTGAGCAAGGCACTTAACCCTAATTGCTCCTGTAAGTCGCTCTGGATAAGAGCGTCTGCTAAATGACTAAAATGTAAATGTAAAATGTAAAATTTGAACAGTGAGAGACAGAATAACAACAACAAAATCCAGAAAAACGCATGTCAAAAATGTTATAAATTGATTTGCATTTTAATGAGGGAAATAAGTATTTGACCCCCTCTCAATCAGAAAGATTTCTGGCTCCCAGGTGTCTTTTATACAGGTAACGAGCTGAGATTAGGAGCACACTCTTAAAGGGAGTGCTCCTAATCTCAGCTTGTTACCTGTATAAAAGACACCTGGGAGCCAGAAGCAATCAATCAATCAGATTCCAAACTCTCCACCATGGCCAAGACCAAAGAGCTCTCCAAGGATGTCAGGGACAAGATTGTAGACCTACACAAGGCTGGAATGGGCTACAAGACCATCGCCAAGCAGCTTGGTGAGAAGGTGACAACAGTTGGTGCGATTATTCGCAAATGGAAGAAACACAAAAGAACTGTCAATCTCCCTCGGCCTGGGGCTCCATGCAAGATCTCACCTCGTGGAGTTGCAATTATCACGAGAACGGTGAGGAATCAGCCCAGAACTACACGGGAGGATCTTGTCAATGATCTCAAGGCAGCTGGGACCATAGTCACCAAGAAAACAATTGGTAACACACTACGCCGTGAAGGACTGAAATCCTGCAGTGCCCGCAAGGTCCCCCTGCTCAAGAAAGCACATATACAGGGCCATCTGAAGTTTGCCGATGAAAATCTGAATGATTCAGAGGAGAACTGGGTGAAAGTGTTGTGGTCAGATGAGACCAAAATCGAGCTCTTTGGCATCAACTCAACTCGCCGTGTTAGGAGGAGGAGGAATACTGCCTATGACCCCAAGAACACCATCCCCACCATCAAACATGGAGGTGGAAACATTATGCTTTGGGGGTGTTTTTCTGCTAAGGGGACAAGACAACTTCACCGCATCAAAGGGACGATAGACGGGGCCATGTACCGTCAAATCTTGGGTGAGAACCTCCTTCCCTCAGCCAGGGCATTGAAAATGGGTCGTGGATGGGTATTCCAGCATGACAATGACCCAAAACACACGGCCAAGGCAACAAAGGAGTGGCTCAAGAAGAAGCACATTAAGGTCCTGGAGTGGCCTAGCCAGTCTCCAGACCTTAATCCCATAGAAAATATGTGGAGGGAGCTGAAGGTTCGAGTTGCCAAACATCAGCCTCGAAACCTTAATGACTTGGAGAAGATCTGCAAAGAGGAGTGGGACAAAATCCCTCCTGAGATGTGTGCAAACCTGGTGGCCAACTACAAAAAACGTCTGACCTCTGTGATTGCCAACAAGGGTTTTGCCACCACGTACTAAGTCATGTTTTGCAGAGGGGTCAAATACTTATTTCCCTCATTAAAATGCAAATCAATTTGTAACATTTTTTAGATGTGTTTTTCTGGATTTTTTTGTTGTTATTCTGTCTCTCACTGTTCAAATAAACCTACCATTAAAATTATAGACTGATCATGTCTTTGTCAGTGGGCAAACGTACAAAATCAGCAGGGGACTAAATACTTTTTTCCCTCACTGTATGATGCACTGAAGTTACTAGAGGGTATCACTATGGTATGTGGGTATTCAAGAGCAAGGGCTTTATCTGAAAGCATGTCATCATGCTATATATTGTACATGTACAATATAACATTTTGTTTTACATTTGATAAATTTTTTGGGCCCAGCTCTCACATTGTCCGACTGTCTGCCTGTCTGTCTTTCTGTCCGTCTGTTTAGGAGTTTCAGAAGTGGATGGAGAAGAGTGGTGGCAGACAACACTGGGGGGCATGTTCACTGAGCAATGAGCACATGTAGGAGCTCAGCCTCATGAAGTTAATCTATAACAGCTGATACACTGTAAGTATCCCATATTAGGTACTAATGCTTGGATGGATAGATAGGATGTGGAGGGGTTCCAAGCATACATGTAAATACTGTACTGCCCTCAAACTCAACTCTGGACCTCGAAGCCAGTTCCACTGCTTTTTTCCATTGTTCCCCTCTAATCAGGGACTGATTTAGACCTGGGACACCAGGTGGGTGCAATTAATTATCAGGTAGAACAGAAAACCAGCAGGCTCCAGACCTCGTAGGGTAAGAGTTGCGTAACCCTGCTGTACTGTATCTAACTCTATGCTTCCAAGTCATTACTTGGCACTGATTGTGCAACCCAAAGACACATCATTTCACACACTGTGAACAGACCGTGTGTGAAGTACCCTTTCTCCTCATAGGCAGTACTCAAATGAGTTGGACTTACAAGTCATGTTGTTGAGTTGCGTCCCGATTATCTTCCCTTCTCCCAAAGTGTGCACTTCTATACTTTTTTTTGTTGCATGGATTTAGCATTGGAAACCTCCTCCTTCCAATGCTTACACCAATCCTATGCTTTTAAATTCATAAGGAGTTTGCAAGTGCAAGGCTCAGACACAGCAGTAGAGTTTGCTGGCCCAGAGTACTTAGCACCTCTGAACGTAATTTGCGAACCGAGTGTGCACCAATTTTACATGTAGAATCACGTCAGACGTCTACAGCGGGTAGTCCCTAAAACACAGTGCGCTGAACGATCGCAGACAAATGCTAGGGCCACATTCGGTGCGATGTGTGCGATCCTTTAGGGAGAAGGGTGGAGAATTGGGCATAGCCCTCATGTGCTCTCTCAACCACCTCTGCGCCTTGTACTGCAGGCCACAGTGATCTTACAACGTAAGGGGTACTCTACAGCATGAATTAAAATTGAATTATATTCATATTGTAGTCCCATCCTCCCCCACTGAGTTCTTGTGTGACATTTTATTTGTTGCAAGTCTAGCTTTTGTTTACATACCAGTAAATATTGTAAATTGTCAACAGTGGGAACAATAACAGATACTCTGAAAGGGGGCTGATCTATGGTTTGGACTAGAATGTCTGATTCAGTCTAATTTTCCTGTTGTTATATTCGAAGGCTACAAAAGTAATTTTGAGAAGAAAAGCCTTTCTATATAAGTTAATTTGCTCCAGACCACACAGTGTGCCTTTCAGCTAATCTATGTTGTGGTCCAACCCTCAGGAAACTATGAGAAGGTAGTGGTTCAGCTGACCAATGGCATTGCAACCCCAGCAGCTCCTCCAGCAGACGCTGTCCCCTCCGGTCTTCCAGATGCTGCTTACCAAGCTGCTCACCATCAGACAGGTGAGGATGCTCTTCCATAGGAAGGAAGGGCTGGAGTGGCACCAAAATGGCTGAAAAATGCATTGGTGTTGTGGTTCCGTCCCCTCTGTTCCAATGGTATGCACTCGGTTACTCCCCTTCATGGACTTAAGAGCAATGGATTGGTACAACCATGGTTGGAGGCAGTTCCACCATATTCCTTACACCACCAGTCAATTCCCTTTAAGCCCATGAGGGTGATTGTGTGAGAGCTTACTTCGACTTAAAGGCGCTGCATGGTCAATCCGACGTCTGCATTACGGTAATATGGCCTCTGCAGAAGTCAGGGCATTCATACTTCTTATGCTTCGCCGAGCAGCACAGAGCTATTGTGAAGGAAGTTGTCAAGGAAGTGAGTTTGTGTTTAGACAGGACCTCCTGCCCTCACCTACCGTCAACCAATCATGTCAATTTGGAGCTATACGGAGCCCTGCGATACAGAGATCAATTTGTGATGCGATACAGAGATCAATTTGGCCTCTGCGTGCCTCCAGAGGCTCCGCAATTGCGTAACACCATCCATACGTCGCCTCCGACCACATTTTTGGATCAAGCATAAATTGGCTCTTAGGGGTAAACGGTAAGTTTGTGTCCTGATTGTCCACCCTTCTCCCAAAGAGTGCACTGTCATGGATTTTACAACAATGGAAACTCCCTCTATAGCCAATGACTACACCAACCCAATGTTTGTAAATCTATGGCGGGGAGAAGGGTGGTGAATATCCCGTATATTTGACTAATAAAACGTTCAACTCATTCACCCTTCATTTGCCCTTGACCACTTTAGTGCATTAGACTGCCCTCTTCTGGAATAGATGTGGCAATAGTATTTAGTCTAGTTCAGTGTTCCTCATGCTTGGTCCTAATGGGCAACAGTGTACTAATTGTGCTATAACTACTCAATAAGACCATACTTGGGTACATTTTGTGAATTAATGGTTGGAGCGTACAGTTATCGTGAACAATAAAAAAGTTGGGTATTTGAATTGTGACTAGTGCAATTGCCATGAGTTGTACATTGATCATCTGTTTCAGGTTTCCACACATGCTAACCATTGCATAATTTGTGCTCCTTTTTCACAGGTGGTTCCGGCTGATGACCTGTCTCCATAGCGGAGAGAAAATTAGGAATATCACTTTGTTTCCAATACTACTACTAATGTTTCTAACTGTATTCATGAGGAAGAAGAGTCTGGACTTATCCATTGTTACTATACTGTGTTCAGTCAAATTTACAGTGCCACTTTGTTACCAGAAACTAGTCACATGTTCAATAAGGTATTATGCAAAGAGAATTACAATACAAAAATGTTCATGCTCTTCAGTGAAGTTCTGCCCATCATATGTTGGATACCATTATTAAGGAAACCGAGTTAAACACTTTGTGTAAATTGTAACATGTTTCTTGAACTCCAGTGATTCTAAGGACAATAATAACTGTTACCTGTAAGTCAATGTCTCTATCACAGGTCACTAATAAAATAATTTGTTAATTGTGCAGACTGATTGCTATGGCATGTGCATGACAAGTCAGTTAACTAATTAAACACTGTTATTGGCTATTATGCCTCTCAATTTCCAGTCGACATTACCAAAGAAGTCAAATATGCAGTATAGCTATACCGATGGCTAGCAGCTTTGACAGTATTGAGTCAAGCAACAGCTTTACTGTTTCAGAAAATATGGTGTCAGTGCTGGAGGGGCAGAGCAGGAAGGTGGGCTTTCTATCTCCTGATACCCTGATGAAGCACACTGGCAGAGATGACAACCAGAAGTATTTGTAAATACTGTCTCACTAAGGAGGAACTCAAAGACTGTAAAGGCCACTTGAAAGGGGTCCTTCTCCCTCTCTCTCACACACAGTCACTGTGTGCCAAAAATTAAGTATTTTAATGTGTTCGACCACAATGATTGCAGTAGGTTTTGTCCAACTACTCATCCCTTAAAATGTTGACAAATACAACTTGATACTCGCCTTATGTGTTTAGAGAAGGTTGTAAATGCCTTTGGTTATGTTGCACTGCAGCTATCTAGCTAAATTACCACACAACTTGCTAGCTAGCTTATTAGCCTGGTAACTAACAGAGCAAGGTGCTGGAGATATTCGTTCAGAATACAATCAACACGTCTATCTAACTTCTGGAATTAGCAATCAAACTTTTATACAGTAACAAACGAGTTAGCTAGCTATATAGCCATGGAATTAGCTTCTAGCTTGTTATCTAACGTTAGCATGCAGCACCTTGCCAGGTCACCCCTTTCTCCCGCGAACTGCTGGCACACATTGGCTGGTCGTACATACAGTAACTACGGGGCGGAGTTATGAGAGAGAAGCAGCCAATCAGCTTCCAAATGTGTTGTTTGTGATGCAGATCGGCGCGACGTTCAGTCAGATTCAGTAGGCCGTCAGATCAGAGATATTCGAGAAACCTGTCTATTTTCCTCTAAGTGCATAATGTCACGATTCCAAAGCATTATGATATTACAGAGAACAAGTTAATTATCTCACATCTCAGAAAAGAGTTGTAATGTTGTACTTCTTGTTGACATAATTCATGCAAATGTTGAGTTTTTGAGCTAGTGCCCAATTGAGCCACACAGTGGACGCGTCATAATAACCATAAAACCTAGCGGTCAAACACAGAAATGGTTCCAGTTGTTTTTTCAACATTAATTTTATCCATTGTGGATTTTAGAAACACTTCATATAAGGGCTGCGTTTCGTGTAGGCTTACCCTGACGTGTCGTTGTAAATCTCCCTCAGACAAGGTGACTTTTATCAATATATTCGGCTCTATTTCCTCTCAGATTTCGAAAATGCTAATTAGCATCAAAGTAGATATCATGCAAGACTACATATCCCTGCAGGCTCCTGCACGTAATCTCTAGCTGACACCTTTGCTGTCAGCTAGCTAGCTACCTTGATCCAAAACTAAAGATATATTGAACGATTGAATTTACTTTTCCATATTTTATTTAACTAATATTTGTTGTCTTATTTATGCATTTGGCCTTGTGTCTTGTACAGAATACTATCCTAGTAACAGTCAGATATTTATAATGTGCCATGAATACTAGGCTAGTTATTTGCAAAGAAGCTGTATAGCTAGCTAGCTACCTACCTAGATGATATTAGCAACATACGCTTATTTTACCAGATCCTCTTCTCCTTCAGCTGGTAGAGGCTTTTATTTAATCCCTTATAATTTCTGTCAACTACACTGAACAAAAATATAAAACGCAACATGCAACAATTTCAAAGATTTTACTAAGTTACAGTTCATATAATGAAATCAGTCAATTGAAATAAATTCAGTAGGCCCAAATCTATGGATTTCACATGACTGGGAATACATTTATGCATCTATTGGTTACATATGCCTTTAAAGAAAGGTAGGGTCATGGATCAGGAATCCAGTCAGTATCTGGTGTGACCACCATTTTCCTCATGCAGCGCAACATCTCCTTCGCATGGAGTTGATCAGGCTGTTGATTGTGGCCTGGGGAATGTTGTCCCACTCCTCTTCAATGGCTGTGCGAAGTTGCTGGATATTGGCAGGAACTGGAACACACAGTCGTACAATTAAATCCAGAGCATCCCAAACATGCTCAATGAGAGACATGTCTGGTGAGTATGCAGGCCATGGAAGAACTGGGACATTTTCAGCTTCCAGGAATTGTGTACAAATCCTTGCGACATGGGGCTGTGCATTATCATGCTGAAACATGAGGTGATGGCGGCGAATGAATGGCATGACAATGGGCCTCAGGATCTCGTCACGGTATCTCTGTGCATTCAAATTGCCATCAATAAAATGCAATTGTGTTCGTTGTCCGTAGCTTATGCTTGCCCATACCATAACCCCAACGCCACCATGGGGCACTCTGTTCACAACGTTGACATCAGCAAACCACTTGCCCACACGAGGCCATCTGCCATCTGCCCGGTACAGTTGAAACCGGGATTCATTCGTGTAGAGCACACTTCTCCAGTGTGCCAGTGGCCATCGAAGGTGAGCATTTGCCCACTGAAGTCAGTTACGACGCCGAACTGCAGTCAGGTCAAGACCCTAGTGAGGACGGCGAGCACGCAGATGAGCTTCCCTGAGACGGTTTCTGACAGTTTGTGCAGAAATTCTTGAGTTGTGCAAACCCACAGTTTCATCAGCTGTCCGGGTGGCTGGTCTCAGACGATCCCGCAGGTGAAGAAGCCGGATGTGGAGGTCCTGGGCTGGCGTGGTTACACGTGGTCTGCGTTTGTGAGGTCAGTTGGACGTACTGACAAATTCTCTAAAACAAAGTTGGAGGCAGCTTATGGTAGAGAAATTAAACATTCAATTCTCTGGCAACAGCTCTGGTGGACAGTCCTGCGGTCAGCATGCCAGTTGCACGCTACCTCAAAACTTGAGACATCTGTGGCATTGTGTTGTGTGACAAAACTTCACATTTTAGAGTGGCCTTTTATTGTCCCCAGCACAAGGTGCATCTGTGTAATGATCATGATGTTTAATCAGCTTCTTGATATGCCACACCTGTCAGGTGGATGGATGATCTTGGCAAAGGATAAATGCTCACTAACAGGGATGTAAACAAATTTGTGCACAAAAGTTGAGAGAAATAAGCTTTTTGGGATTTTTTATTTCAGCTCATGAAACATGGGACCAACACTTTACATGTTGCGTTTATATTTTTGATCAGTGTATATGAACAAGGTGAAATATATTTCCATCATGGTGTCAGAATTCACTGCTGTATTAAAGCAATTCAGAACTAACTTTTTGACATATTCTGTTGCAGATTCAAAGCCAGATTAACTCATTGCTGAGATTATCCATAATCATGAATGAATAAGCATATTTATTTGACAAGAATGCACCTAGTCACCCATCAATCACCTGAACTCCAACAATTACATTGTTTTAAAGAAATCAAAATAGTAAACAATATATATATATGCCTTTTATACATAACATAACAAACTCAGCAAAAAAAGAAACGTCCCTTTTTTCAAAGATAATTCGTAAAAATCCATTGTAAAGGGTTTAAACACTGTTTCCCATGCTTGTTCAATGAACCATAAACAATTAATGAACATGCACCTGTGGAACGGTCGTTAAGACACTAACAGCTTACAGATGGTAGGCAATTAAGGTCACAGTTATGAAAACCTAGGACACTAAATAGGCCTTTCTACTGACTCTGAAAAACACCAAAAGAAAGATGCCCAAGGTCCCTGCTCATCTGCATGAACGTCCCTTAGGCATGCTGCAAGGAGGCATGAGGACTGAAGATGTGGCCAGGGCAATAAATTGCAATGTCCGTACTACTGTGAGACGCCTAAGACAGAGCTACAGGGAGACAGGACGGACAGCTGATCGTCCTCGCAGTGGCCACGTGTAACAACACCTGCACAGGATCGGTACATCCGAACATCACACCTGCGAGACAGGTACAGGATGGCAACAACAACTGCCCGAGTTACACCAGGAACGCACAATCCCTCCATCAGTGCTCAGACTGTCCGCAATAGGCTGAGAGAGGCTGGACTGAGGGCTTGTAGGCCTGTTGTAAGGCAGGTCCTCACCAGACATCACTGGCAACAATGTTGCCTATGGGCACAAACCCACCATCGCTGCACCAGACAGGACTGGCAAAAAGTGCTCTTCACTGACGAGTCACGATTTTGTTTCACCAGGGGTGATGGTCAGATTCGCGTTTATCGTCGAAAGAATGAGCGTTACACCGAGGCCTGTACTCTGGAGCGGGATCGATTTGGAGGTGGAGGGTCCGTCATGGTCTGGGGTGGTGTGTCACAGCATCATCGAACTGAGCTTGTTGTCATTGCAGGCAATCTCAATGCTGTGCGTTACAGGGAAGACATCCTCCTCCCTCATGTGGTACCTTTCCTGCAGGCTCATCCTGACATGACCCTCCAGCATGACAATGCCACCAGCCATACTGCTCGTTCTGTGCGTGATTTCCTGCAAGACAGGAATGTCAGTGTTCTGCCATGGCCAGCGAAGAGGCCGGATCTCAATCCCATTGAGCACGTCTGGGACCTGTTGGATCGGAGGGTGAGGGCTAGGGCCATTCCCCACAGAAATGTCCGGGAACTTGCAGGTGCCTTGGTGGAAGAGTGGGGTAACAAGAACTGGCAAATCTGGTGCAGTCCATGAGGAGGAGATGCACTGCAGTACTTAATGCAGTTGGTGGCCACACAAGATACTGACTGTTACTTTAGATTTTGACCACTCCTTTGTTCAGGGACACATTATTCAATTTCTGTTAGTCACATGTCTGTGGAACTTGTTCAGTTTATGTCTCAGTTGTTGAATCTTGTTATGTTCATACAAATATTTACACGTTAAGTTTGCTGAAAATAAACACAGTTGACAGTGAGAGGACATTTCTTTTTTTGCTGAGTTTATAAACATCTGAATTTAAGTCAACATTAAATAATTTATTCAACAAGTTCAACTTCAACTTGAGAATGGTGCATGCGTTATATATCAATACTCCCCCCCCCCCAGTTGTACCCATAGTACAGAATAATGGCTTAAACTGGTGGACAGCTCCAGATCTGAATGGTAGGAGTGTGTATTAGCTTCTGTTCCAGCCCAGCTCTAACACCAGACAAAACCCTTCACACCCTCCTGCTCTTCACGACTTCCTGCAATGACTGAAATAGACCAAAGCAGGAGAATAGTGTTCCAGGTTGAAACAGCTGACCTAGTTGAGAGATGATAAGACTAAGGCACACCCATTGGTTCTGGAATAGAGAAGATGCGAATAAGGTTTGCAATTTGGCATCAACAACATGACAGTAATTCTACCTCAAAAACAAACGTGTGAATACCAATTCATTTAAAACCCACCAAAGCAGGTAGGACTAAAGAAGGTTACATACCCTGCCTGCTAGCTATACTAATGATCTGCTGTCCAGAGGGTAAAAGTAAACATTAAGTGCATTCGGAAAGTATTCAGACCCCTTGACTTTTTCCACATTTTGTTACATTACAGCCTTATTCTAAAATTGATCAAATAAATGTTTTTCCTCATCTACACACAATACCCCATAATGACAAAGCAAAAACAGGTTTTTGCATATGTATTACAAATAAAAAACAGAAATACCTTATTTACATAATTATTCAGACCCTTTACTCTGACCTCTGTGATTGCCAACAAGGTTTTTGCCACCAATTCATAATATTTTTGACGTGTTTTTCTGGATTTTTTTGTTGTTATTCTGTCTCTCACTGTTCAAATAAACCTACCATTAAAATTATAGACTGATCATTTCTTTGTCAGTGGGCAAACGTACAAAATCAGCAGGGGATCAAATACTTTTTTCCCTCACTGTATATATATAACATTTACATATATAACATTTACATAAGTATTCAGACCCTTTACTCAGTACTTCGTTGAAGCACCTTTGGCAACGATTACAGCCTCGAGTCCTCTTGGGTATGACGCTACAAGCTTGGCACACCTGTATTTGGGGAGTTTCTCCCATTCTTCTCTGCAGATCCTCTCAAGCTCTGTCAGGTTGGATGGGGAGCGTCGCTGCACAGCTATTTTCAGGTCTCTCCAGAGATGTTCGATCGGGTTCAAGTCCGGGCTCTGGCTGGGCCACTCAAGGACATTCAGAGACTTGTCACGAAGCCACTCCTGCGTTGTCTTGGCTGTGTGCTTAGGGTCGTTGTCCTGTTGGAAGATGAACTATTTAATCCATTTTAGAATAAGGCTGTAACATAACAAAATGTGGAAAAATTCAAGGGGTCTGAATACTTTCCGAATGCACTGTATCGATATTTTGCCGCGGTAAAGTAAGCACACTGTTGACACAAGAGAGGATGCTAATCAGTCCATCTCTGAAACCTGTCAAAAAGTCAAACTAAAATAATAAAACTAGCTAAGGTAGCTACAAGTCAAGTAGTACTTGAAGTAGGCTACTCACCTCTCACCCACAGACACAAACAAACATTATCAAGAATGCATAGCCCTAGCTTCACTATCTAAGTTAGCTAGCTAGTTAACTAGCAAGCTAGACTATGGTTTATAAAAGCCAAAGAAAGATGCACTTGTTTTTATGAATTTCTCATGCATTTAAATGGTTAGACAAATAGACGGCTAATGTTGCTAAATAGCTAACCATGAGCTAGCTAGTTAGATAACAGGCATTTTCAATTTAAAATTGGCTAAATTTAACCAACTTTAGCCAATTTATTAATTACAAAATGTAGCTACCATTAGATAGTTACTCCAGAGATTCTTACCTTTGCCTCGATTCGGCAGTCTCTTCCAGATCATCATGGCCCTGGTGAGTGACATGAAGCTTGAGACAGGCATTTGTAGTTCTGTATGATAGCAGCTAATTAGCATTTCATTTTTGGGGATAAATACAGGCAAATATATTGATAAAAGTCACCTTGTCCGAGAGAGATTTACATGGTTATCAAAACATCACGCCAGGGTAAGCCTACACGAAACACTACGGAAGTCCAGAGAGGACATATGAATATATATATATATATATATTTTTTAAACCTCATTATGTTGAGATCACTACATAACAAAAGTTGTTTTGTAGAGATCACGAGATAATCAAAGTACCACGCATCATCCATTCATACGTAAAAATGTATGCACGCATGACTGTAAGTCGCTTTGGATAAAAGCGTCTGCTAAGTGGCATATAATTTTTATTATTTATTATTTTCATTTGTTTTGATGCACGATAACCACTTTATCAAGGAGCCCTGTGGCTGTATTGATTGCAATGCGGGGCATTTAAGCCCTGAACAATACCTGACAGGCAACCCTGTCTCCCAGGCTGCGTGCTGCCCAGAAGAACACAGCCAATCGCATGCAAGGAACAACGCAGCTAACTTGGCTAGTCTTGTGAGCTAGCTAGTTAGCTAAGTAGTCTTGTTAGCTGGTTGTTAGCTTGCGTAACTGATATGTGTATAATTATAAAGGGACACTTCATGTTTTGTCAATAATATATACATTTATAGTGGGTGAGCTCCATTCCTGACAGGCTGATCAGATTCAAGTCAGGATGATACCTTGTAGGTTGTTTCATAGGTAAAGCTCCTTGCAGGCAGATTAGCTAAAATCCAGAAAATCACATTGTATGATTTTTAAGTAATTAATTTGCATTTTATTGCACGACATAAGTATTTGATCACCAACCAACCAGTAAGAATTCCGGCTCTCACAGACCTGTTAGTTTTTCTTTAAGAAGCCCTCCAGATTCCGTCTCTCACAGTTGAAGTGTACCTATGATAAAAAATTACAGACCTCTATATGCTTTGTAAGTAGGAAAACCTGCAAAATTGGCAGTGTATCTCCCCACTGTAGACTGATGCATGTTATCCAGAGTGGGTGAGCTCTATTCCTGGCAGGCTGATCAGAGTCGCCTCTTCACTGTTGATGTTGAGACTGGTGTTTTGCGGGTACTATTTGATGAAGCTGCCAGTTGAGGACCTGTGAGGCGTCTGTTTCTCAAACTAGACACTCTAATGTATTTGTCTTCTTGCTCAGTTGTGCACCAGGGCCTCCCACTCCTCTTTCTATTCTGGTTACAGCCAGTTTGCGCTCTTCTGTGAAGGGAGTAGTACACAGCGTTGTACGAGATCTTCAGTTTCTTGGCAATTTCTCGCATGGAATAGCCTTCATTTCTCAGAACAAGAATAGACTGACGAGTTTCAGAAGAAAGTAATTTTTTCTGGCCATTTTGAGCCTGTAATCGAACCCACAATTGCTGATGCTCCAGATACTCAACTAGTCTCAAGAAGGCCAGTTTTATTGCTTCTTTAATTAGCACAACAGTTTTCAGCTGTGCTAACATAATTGCAAAAGGGTTTTCTAATGATCAATTAGCCTTTTAAAATGATAATCTTGGATTAGCAAACACAACGTGCCATTGGAACACAGGACTGATGGTTGCTGATAATGGGCCTCTGTACACCTGTGTAGATATTCCATTAAAAATCAGCCGTTTCCAGCTAAAATAGCCATTTACAACATTAACAATGTCTACACTGTATTTCTGATCAATTTGATGTTATTTTAAATGGACAAAAAAAAAACAAGGACATTTCTAAGTGACACCAAACTTTTGAACGGTAGTGTGTATATACAGTGAGGGAAAAATGTATTTGATCCCCTGCTGATTTTGTACGCTTGCCCACTGACAAAGAAATGATCAGTCTATAATTTTAATGGTAGGTTTATTTGAACAGTGAGAGACAGAATAACAACAAAAAAATCCAGAAAAACGCATGTCAAAAATGTTATAAATTGATTTGCATTTTAATGAGGGAAATAAGTATTTGACCCCCTCTCAATCCAAAAGATTTCTGGCTCCCAGGTGTCTTTTATAGAGGTAACGAGCTGAGATTAGGAGCACACTCTTAAAGGGTGCTCCTAATCTCAGCTTGTTACCTGTATAAAAGACACCTGTCCACAGAAGCAATCAATCAATCAGATTCCAAACTCTTCACCATGGCCAAGACCAAAGAGTTCTCCAAGGATGTCAGGGACAAGATTGTAGACCTACACAAGGCTGGAATGGGCTACAAGACCATCGCCAAGCAGCTTGGTGAGAAGGTGACAACAGTTGGTGCGATTATTCGCAAATGGAAGAAACACAAAATAACTGTCAATCTCCCTCGGCCTGGGGCTCCATGCAAGATCTCACCTCGTGGAGTTGCAATGATCATGAGAACGGTGGGGAATCAGCCCAGAACTACACAGCAGGATCTTGTCAATGATCTCAAGGCAGCTGGGACCATAGTCACCAAGAAAACAATTGGTAACACACTACACCGTGAAGGACTGAAAAATCCTGCAGCGCCCGCAAGGTCCCCCTGCTCAAGAAAGCACATATACATGCCGTCTGAAGTTTGCCAATGAACATCTGAATGATTCAGAGGAGAACTGGGTGAAAGTGTTGTGGTCAGATGAGACCAAAATCGAGCTCTTTGGCATCAACTGAACTCGCCGTGTTTGGAGGAGGAGGAATGCTGCCTATGATCCCAAGAACACCATCCCCACCGTCAAACATGGAGGTGGAAACATTATGCTTTGGGGGTGTTTTTCTGCTAAGGGGACAGGACAACTTCTCCGCATCAAAGGGACGATGGACGGGGCCATGTACCGTCAAATCTTGGGTGAGAACCTCCGTCCCTCAGCCAGGGCATTGAAAATGGGTCGTGGATGGGTATTCCAGCATGACAATGACCCAAAACACACGGCCAAGGCAACAAAGGAGTGGCTCAAGAAGAAGCACATTAAGGTCCTGGAGTGGCCTAGCCAGTCTCCAGACCTTAATCCCATAGAAAATATGTGGAGGGAGCTGAAGGTTCAAGATGCCAAACATCAGCCTCGAAACCTTAATGATTTGGAGAAGATCTGCAAAGAGGAGTGGGACAAAATCCCTCCTGAGATGTGTGCAAACCTGGTGGCCAATTACAAGAAACATCTGACCTCTGTGATTGCCAACAAGGTTTTTGCCACCAATTCATAATATGTTTGACGTGTTTTTCTGGATTTTTTTGTTGTTATTCTGTCTCTCACTGTTCAAATAAACCTACCATTAAAATTATAGACTGATCATTTCTTTGTCAGTGGGCAAACGTACAAAATCAGCAGGGGATCAAATACTTTTTTCCCTCACTGTATATATATAACATTTACATATATAACATTTACATAAGTATTCAGACCCTTTACTCAGTACTTCGTTGAAGCACCTTTGGCAACGATTACAGCCTCGAGTCCTCTTGGGTATGACGCTACAAGCTTGGCACACCTGTAGACTTGTTCCGAAGCCACTCCTGTGTTGTCTTGGCTGTGTGCTTAGGGTCGTTGTCCTGTTGGAAGGTTAACCTTCACCCCAGTCTGAGGTCCTGAGTGCTCTGGAGCAGGTTTTCATCAAGGATCTCTCTGTACTTTGCTCCATTAATATTTCCCTCAATCCTGACTAGTCTCCCAGTCCCTGCCTCTGAAAAACATCCCCACAGCATGACGCTGCCCCCACCATGCTTCACCGTAGAGATGGTGCCAGGTTTCCTCCAGACGTGACGCTTGGCGTTCAGGCCAAAGAGTTCAATCTTGGTTTTATCAGACCAGAAAATCTTGTTTATCATGGTCTGAGTCTTTTAGGTGGCTTTTGACAAACTCCAAGCGAGCTGTCATGTGCCTTTTACTGAGTAGTGGCGTCCGTCTGGCCACTCTACGATAAAGGCCTGAATGGTGGAGTGCTGCAGAGATGGTTGTCGTTCTGGAAGGCTCTCCCATCTCCATAGAGGAACTCTGGAGCTCATTCAGAGTGACCATCGGGTTCTTGGTCACCTCCCTGACCAAGGCCCTTCTCCCCCGATTGCTCAGTTTGGCCGGATGGCCAGCTCTAGGAAGCGGCTTGGTGGTTCCAAATTTCTTCCATTTAAGAATGACACAATCCTGTCTCGGAGCTCTACGGACAATTCCTTCAACCTCATGGCTTGGTTTTTGCATGCACTGTCAACTGTGGGGCCTTATATAGACAGGTGTGTGCCTTTCCAAATCATGTCCAATCAATTGAATTTACCACCGGTGGACTCCAATCCAGTTGTAGAAACATCTCAAGGATGATCAATGGAAACAGGGTGCACCTGACCTCAATTTCGAGTCTCATAGCAAAGGGTCTGAATACTTATGTAAATAAGGTATTTCTGTTTCTAAAAACCTGTTCTCGCTTTGTCATTATGGAGTATTTTGTGTAGATTGATGAGGAAAATGTTTCATTTAATCCATTTTAGAATAAGACTGTAACGTAACAAAATGTGGAAAAAGTCAAGAGGTCTGAATACTTTCCGAATGTACTGTATATCAACATCTTTAGCCTGACCATTTGCTAAATATACTGTTAAATAACTCTGACACCCATTAGCTTAAGGGTGCTGAGCGCGTATTAGCATTAACCAACCCTTGTGCTGAGGGAGACTAGCTATCTACTTAGCTACCATCAACCCTGCACAAACCTGTGGCTCAAAGACAATTAAAAGTCAATTTATGAAAAATGTGGTCGGAGGCTTCGTATGGAGGGAGTGACACAATTGCGGAGCCTCCGGAGGCATGCAGTGGCCAAATCAAGCTCCGTACCGCATCTCAAATGTTGTAACAATGCGGAGGGCTCCATATAGCTCCGCATTGACATGATTGGTTGACGGTAGGTGGCGGCGGTACGTCCTTTATAAACACAAACTCACTTCCTTGACAACTTATAATAATAATATGCCATTTAGCAGACGCTTTTATCCAAAGCGACTTACAGTCATGCGTGCATTCATTTTTTGTGTATGGGTGGTCCCGGGGATCTAACCCACTACCCTGGCGTTACAAGCGCCGTGCTCTACCAGCTGAGCTACAGAGGACCACCTTCACAATAGCTCTGCTCTGCTAAGCGCAAGAAGTATGAAAGCTGTGACGTCTTTGGAGGCTGCATCCCAATAAATGCTGTACAGCCACTTCAGACGTCGGATTGACAAAGCAGAGCCTCTTATGCTTGATCCGAAAATGTGGTCAGAGGCTCCGTATGGAGGGTGTGACGCAATTGCGAAGCCTCCAGAGGCATGCAGAGACCAAATTGAGCTCCGTACCACATCGCGTGCGCCTCCCAAATTTTGTAACAATGCGGAGGGCTCTGTATAGCTCCATATAGCTCCGCATTGACATGATTGGTTGACGGTAGGTGGGGGCGGGAGGTCCTGTATAAACATAAACAACTTGCGTTCACAACAGCTCTGCGCTGCTCCACGAAGTGCAATAAGTATGAATGCCCTGACTTCTGCAGAGGCCGTATCACCGTAAATGCTACATGGCCAATGCAGACAACAGATTGACCATGCAGCGCCTTTAACTCTGCTGCTGCAATTTGACTTTCTGGCTGTTCTGTCCTCTCCACCTCATTTACTGCTGCCTTCTTGTGCTCAACCTGCTCGCTTTTATTGCCTCCCTTTCGGAAGAAGTTCAGAATATCCATATTTGCTCTATGCTATACAGCAGACTGAGTGACAGGTCTTTTGCTAAATGATGACATTGAAATCTAACCGGTGCTGAAGGAATGTGGGCGGTCCACTGTCCACTGTGAAATCTTGAACAATCACAGCAGCTACCGCATCACTCCAGGGGCTTCTTGCAGTACTGGGTTTCCACTAGATAACACAGCCACAAAGTCATATTCCACAGCCACAAAGTCATATTCCACAGCCACAAAGTCAGAATTGGCTAAAACAATTAGCGTTTTGGTCTTAATTCAAGGTTAGGGTTAGGCATAAGGTTAGCAGTGTGGTAAATGTTTAAAATCAGATTTTAAGAAGATAAATTGTAGAAATGGGCAAGAGTTTAGCCATAATTATAATTTTGTGGCTGTGTTAACTAATGACAACCCTACTACTGCATACTGTATATTGTATTGTTTATTTTTGTCATAAAAATGTGTCTGTAAAACATTTGGCACGCATAGTTAGGCCCTAAAGCTTAGGCTTAGCCTATGCACTAATGCCAGATAGCCTAAAATAATGAAATAAAAACCTCGGTGTAACCTATAGATATAGATTGCACAAGAATGATACATGTATGGATTTTTTTAATGTATTGTTTTCTCTTTATTCAACCCACCCCTCCTCGCCCCGCCACCCAACCAACCTTCCATCCACACAGTATTTCATGACCCTAAACCCGCCCACCCGCAAATATAACCACGGGGACTGCTGGTTAAAAGTCAACCTGTGCATTACTAGGCTACTGCCCCTCAGACCTTTGTAACATTTGTTTCAATTTTGAAATGTGATCTCCACTGGCCCAGAGTCAGGACGAGACAGACAGCTTTTCTCTGAAGGGCAAAATCATGCATCAGCATAGTTTTTATCCAAAGACATGTCAATAGAATAACAGGTAAAATGAAATGAAATGCAGCTGTTTTGCTGTCTCTCCAGTTTCAGTTTGAACATGGAAGTGATTGTGTTAGCTGTGTAGTTGGCTAGCTAGCAAGAGAGAAGAGCCTGCAAAGCAACGTGCCAATAGAACGAACCTCAATGGAACGAACAACAAAATCAGCTTGGCTGGCAACGATGCCAATCGAACAAACGACCAGTAGGCTTGACTGGCAACCCTAGATTTGTGTCGGGACTACAGTATATTCTCGTGGAGGGATGAAATAGTAGCCTATGAATACATTTTTCAAAATAAAGATTTTATTGAATTGGTAACTCCGTTGTAGAAAAGCAATTGTGCCACGCCCTCTCGTGTAAAATTGCTTTAATGTATGCTTCATAATACAAAGTTAATGTAAATCGTTACGTTATATAGAATTCCAATAATATCAACATGAAAAGTATTTTTGGACATTATCATCATTCATCAAAACATTCGTTTTGTGATGCTGAACTTCCAAAGTTATGTTTAATCAAAGAACATGCTGTTCAGTCTCATCTCACAGACAAGACATTCAGTGTATCAAAAGGTGCTCCAAGGTCTAAACTTGTCCAATACAAGTCCATTGCTTTCGGTTTCAGTTGCAATTTTGTGACGTCTGCACTAATGAATATGACCCATTCTCTAATCCACTGCAGTGTGTCCATCTCACCTGCTGGATGGGCAGCTCATGCAGTCCTCCTTCTCAGGACCTGTGCACTTATAGCAGGTGGCGTAACACAGGTGGCATTTCCCATACCTGCTCAGGTACTCACCTGAAAACAGAGAGGGAGAATATACTTACACAACCCTACCTAGGACCTACTAGGACTCATCTCACACACACTCCACATCTGATTGCTTCCTAGAAGAGCACAAAACGTGTGCATTTCTAGACATCTTTGAAAAGCGAGTCAGGTAAATAGCTTTTTTTTTTGTCTTAAAGGGGAAGTGCTGTATTTTGAGACAGGCTTGAATAAGCTAAGTAGCCAATAGGCAGAGGGTAGCATAACTTGTCTGATTCTCTGTAATAATGTTATGGGAATAATGATGCACTTTATTAAGAAAGAAAGAAAGAAAGAAAGAAAGAAAGAAAGAAAGAAAGAAAGAAAGAAAGAAAGAAAGAAAGAAAGAAAGAAAGAAAGAAAGAAAGAAAGAAAGAAAGAAAGAAAGAAAGAAAGAAAGAAAGAAAGAAAGAAAGAAAGAAAGAAAGAAAGAAAGAAAGAAAGAAAGAAAGAAAGAAAGAAAGAAAGAAAGAAAGAAAGAAAGAAAGAAAGAAAGAAAGAAAGAAAGAAAGAAAGAAAGAAAGAGAGAAAGAGAGAAAGAGAGAAAGAAAGAAAGAGAAAGAAAGAAAGAAAGAAAGAAAAAAACCCTTGACTTTTTCCACATTTTGTTCCGTTACAGCCTTATTCTAAAATGGATTAAATAAAAAAATATTCTCATCAATCTACACACAATACCCAATAATGACAAAGCGAAAACAGATTTTTAGAAATGTTTGCAAATGTATAAACAAAAAAAACAGAAAAACCTTATTTACATAAGTATTCAGACCCTTTGTTATGAGACTCGAAATTGAGCGCAGGTGCATCCTGTTTCCATTGATCATCCTTGAGATGTTTCAACAACTTGATTGGAGTCCACCTGTGGTAAATTCAATTGATTGGACATGATTTGGAAAGGCACACACCTGTCTATATAAAGGTCAGACAGTTGACAGTGCATGTCAGAGCAAAAACCAAGCCATGAGGTCAAAGGAATTGTCCGTAGAGCTCCGAGACAGGATTGTGTCATTCTTAAATGGAAGAAATTTGGAACCACCAAGCCGCTTCCTAGAGCTGGCCATCCAGCCAAACTGAGCAATCGGGGGAGAAGGGCCTTGGTCAGGGAGGTGACCAAGAACCCGATGGTCACTCTGAATGAGCTCCAGAGTTCCTCTATGGAGATGGGAGAGCCTTCCAGAAGGACAACCATCTCTGCAGCACTCCACCATTCAGGCCTTTATCGTAGAGTGGCCAGACGGACGCCACTACTCAGTAAAAGGCACATGACAGCCTGCTTGGAGTTTGCCAAAAGGCACCTAAAAGACTCAGACCATGATAAACAAGATTTTCTGGTCTGATAAAACCAAGATTGAACTCTTTGGCCTGAATGCCAAGCGTCACGTCTGGAGGAAACCTGGCATCATCCCTACGGTGAAGCATGGTGGTGGCAGCATCATGCTGTGGGGATGTTTTTCAGTGGCAAGGACTCGGTAGGATAAAACAGCAGCCTCTGGTAAGACAAGGGGTGGCAGTCTATGTATATTTGTAAACAACAGCTGCTGCACGATATCTAAGGAAGTCTCAAGGTTTTGCTTGCCTGAGGTACAGTATCTCATGACAAGCTGTAGACCACACTATCTACCAAGAGAGTTTATATATATTCTTCGTAGCTGTCTATTTACCACCACAAACCGATGCTGGCACTAAGACCGCACTCAATGAACTGTATACGGCCATAAGCAAACAGAAAAATGCTCATCCAGAGGCGGCGCTCCTAGTGGCCGGGGACTTTAATGCAGGGAAACTTAAATCAGTTTTACCTCATTTCTACCAGCATGTTCAATGTGCAACCAGAAGGAAAAACACTCTAGACCACCTTTACTCCACACACAGAGACGTGTACAAAGCTCTCCCTCGCCCTCCATTTGGAAAATCTGACCATAATTCTATCCTCCTGATTCATGCTTACAAGCCAAAACTAAAGCAGGAAGCACCAGTGACTCGGTCAATAAACAAGTGGTCAGATGAAGCAGATGCTAAGCTACAGGACTGTTTTTGTAGCACAGACTGGAATATGTTCCGGGATTCTTCTGATGGCATTGAGGAGTACACCACATCAGTCACTGGCTTCATCAATAAGTGCATCGATGACGTCGTCCTCACAGTGACTGTACGTACAGTGGGGAAAAAAGTATTTAGTCAGCCACCAATTGTGCAAGTTCTCCCACTTAAAAAGATGAGAGAGGCCTGTAATTTTCATCATAGGTACACATCAACTATGACAGACAAATTGAGAAGAAAAAAATCCAGAAAATCACATTGTAGGATTTTTAATGAATTTATTTGCAAATTATGGTGGAAAATAAGTATTTGGTCACCTACAAACAAGCAAGATTTCTGGCTCTCACAGACCTGTAACTTCTTCTTTAAGAGGCTCCTCTGTCCTCCACTCGTTACCTGTATTAATGGCACCTGTTTGAACTTGTTATCAGTATAAAAGACACCTGTCCACAACCTCAAACAGTCACACTCCAAACTCCACTATGGCCAAGACCAAAGAGCTGTCAAAGGACACCAGAAACAAAATTGTAGACCTGCACCAGGCTGGGAAGACTGAATCTGCAATAGGTAAGCAGCTTGGTTTGAAGAAATCAACTGTGGGAGCAATTATTAGGAAATGGAAGACATACAAGACCACTGATAATCTCCCTCGATCTAGGGCTCCACGCAAGATCTCACCCCGTGGGGTCAAAATGATCACAAGAATGGTGAGCAAAAATCCCAGAACCACACAGGGGGACCTAGTGAATGACCTGCAGAGAGCTGGGACCAAAGTAACAAAGCCTACCATCAGTAACACACTACGCCGCCAGTGACTCAAATCCTGCAGTGCCAGACGTGTCCCCCTGCTTAAGCCAGTACATGTCCAGGCCCGTCTGAAGTTTGCTAGAGTGCATTTGGATGATCCAGAAGAGGATTGGGAGAATGTCATATGGTCAGATGAAACCAAAATATAACTTTTTGGTAAAAACTCAACTCGTCGTGTTTGGAGGACAACGAATGCTGAGTTGAACACCATACCTACTGTGAAGCATGGGGGTGGAAACATCATGCTTTGGGGCTGTTTTTCTGCAAAGGGACCAGGACGACTGATCTGTGTAAAGGAAAGAATGAATGGGGCCATGTATCGTGAGATTTTGAGTGAAAACCTCCTTCCATCAGCAAGGGCATTGAAGATGAAACGTGGCTGGGTCTTTCAGCATGACAATGATCCCAAACACACCGCCCGGGCAACGAAGGAGTGGCTTCGTAAGAAGCATTTCAAGGTCCTGGAGTGGCCTAGCCAGTCTCCAGATCTCAACCCCATAGAAAATCTTTGGAGGGAGTTGAAAGTCTGTGTTGCCCAGCGACAGCCCCAAAACATCACTGCTCTAGAGGAGATCTGCATGGAGGAATGGGCCAAAATACCAGCAACAGTGTGTGAAAACCTTGTGAAGACTTACAGAAAACGTTTGACCTGTGTCATTGCCAACAAAGGGTATATAACAAAGTATTGAGAAACTTTTGTTATTGACCAAATACTTATTTTCCACCATAATTTACAAATAAATTCATTAAAAATCCTACAATGTGATTTTCTGGATTTTTTTTCCTCATTTTGTCTGTCATAGTTGACTTGTACATATGATGAAAATTACAGGCCTCCCTCATCTTTTTAAGTGGGAGAACTTGCACAATTGGTGGCTGACTAAATACTTTTTTCCCCCACTGTACATACCCAAACCAGAAGCCATGGATTACTTCCGCACTGAGCTAAAGAGTAGAGCTGCCGCTTTCAAGGAGCGGGACTCTAACCCGGAAGCTTATAAGAAATCCCGCTATGCCCTCCGACGAACCATCAAACAGGCAAAGCGTCAATACAGGACTAAGATCGAATCGTACTACACCGACTCCGACGCTTGTCGGATGTGGCAGGGCTTGCAAACTATTGCAGACTACAAAGGATAGCACAGCCGTGAGCTGCCCAGTGACATGAGCCTACCAGACGAGCTAAATTACTTATATGCTCGCTTCGAGGCAAGTAACACTGAAACATGCATGAGAGCATCAGCTGTTCTGGATGACTGTGTGATCACGCTCTCCGTAGCCGATGTGAGTAAGACCTTTAAACAGGTCAACATTCACGAGGCCGCAGGGCCAGACGAATTACAAGGACGTGTACGCCGAGCATGCGCTGACCAACTGGCTGTAATACCAACATGTTTCAAGCAGACCACCATAGTCCCTGTGCCCAAGAACACTAATGTAACCTGCCTAAATGACTACCGACCCGTAGCACTCACGTCTGTAGCCATGAAGTGCTTTGAAAGGCTGGTCATGTCTCACATTAACACCATTATCCCAGAAACCCTAGACCCACTCCAATTTGCATATCGCCCTAACAGATCCACAGATGATGCAATCTCTATTGCGCTCCACACTGCCCTTTCACACCTGGACAAAATGAACATGTATGTGAGAATGCTATTCATTGACATCCAACACCATAGTGCCCTCAAAGCTCATCACTAAGCTAAGGACCCTGGGACTAAACACCTCCCTCTGCAACTGGATATTGACGGGCCGTCCCCAGGTGGTAAGGATAGGTAACAACACATCCGCCACGCTGATCCTCAACACGGGGGCCCCTCAGGGGTGCGTGCTCAGTCCCCTCCTGTCCTCCCTGTTCACTCATGACTGCATGGCCAGGCACGACTCCAACATCATCATTAAGTTTGCCAATGACACAACAGTGGTAGGTAGGCCTGATCACCAACAACGACGAGACAGCCTATAGGGAGGAGGTCAGAGACCTGGCCGTGTGGTGCCAGGACAACAACCTCTCCCTCAACGTAATCAAGACAAAGGAGATGATTGTGGACTACAGTAAAAAGAAGAGGACAGAGCATGCCCCCATTCTCTTCGACGGGGCAGTAGTGGAGCAGGTTGAGAGCTTGAAGTTCCTTGGTGTCCACATCAAAAACAAACTAACATGATCCAAGCACACCAAGACAGTTGTGAAGAGGGCACTACAAAACCTATTCTCCCTAAGGAGACTGAAAAGATTTGGCATGGGTCCTCAGATCCTCAAAAGGTTCTACAGCTGCACCATTGAGAGCATCCTGACTGGTCGCATCACTGCCTGGTATGGCAACTGCTCGGCCTCCGACCGCAAGGCACTACAGAGGGTAGTGCGTACTGCCCAGTACATCACTATGGGCCAAGCTTCCTGCCATCCAGGACCTCTATACCAGGCGGTGTCAGAGGAAGGCCCTAAAAATTGTCAAAGACTCCAGCCACCCGAGTCATAGACTGTTCTCTCTGCTACCGCACGGCAAGCGGTACCGGAGCACAAAGTCTAGGTCCAAGAGGCTTCTAAACAGCTTCTACTCTCAAGCCATAAGACTGAACATCTAATCAAATGGCTACCCAGACTATTTGCATTGCCCCCCCACCCCTCTTTTACGCTGCTGCTACTCTCTGTTCATTATCTATGCATAGTCACTTTAATAACTCTACCTACATGTACATATTACCCCAATTACCTCGACTAACCGGTGCCCCCGCACATTGACTCGGTACCGGTACCCCCTGTATATAGCCTCGCTCTTGTTATTTCTACTGCTGCGCTTTAATTATTTGTTACTTTTATTTCATATTGTATTTTTGTGTGAATTTTTTGGGTATTCTTTCTTAAAACTGCATTGTTGGTTAAGGGCTTGTAAGTAAGCAGTTCACTGTAAGGTCTACCCCTGTTATATTCGGCGCATGCGACAAATAACACTTGATTTGATTTGATTTGCATCCCGTGTGTGGCCGTAATGCCTTCTAAAAACATACATTCCTTTTGTGGCCAGTGACCGCTGTGCCCTTGGGCTGAATATAATAATTATAATTCCCTTCTCCGGGCTGCGTGCCGAAGCACCTCTCACTCACATGGCTCTCAGTCACGTGATCGGGTCTTTCTCACAGGCTACAAGTGAAGACAAATACTTCAGGGATGCAACTGCGCTCGTCCTTATCAAATTCCGAGGCGCAAATTGAAGATATTGGAAGAAATTATTATCCAAACATAGTCTGGGACAGTTGTGGGATGCGCTAGATCCAAATTAATACAACCTCTAGCATCAAAAAACCTGTTTTAAGCAATGAGCCTGACGCAACAGATGAGAACGTTTAGCTTAAAATGTTGATAAATTATTAGGCTATTTCTTCACATTATAAGCACAGCAATGAGCACACGGCAGTAGGTTATAAGCGCAAATGTTCCTTTAGCAGGAAAACACCATTCTCAAAAGTGACCACAAATGCGATTATGCATGTATTGCTTTTATTATAAAAGGTATATTTTTATGGTGAAAGTTATCTTCCCCAAACTTGAAACTCACGTGCTGCGTATGTATGTCAGTCAATTAGGCTCTACACCCGTTGTAAAGTGGATTAATGTGCTTCATTTTAAAGAAGTTATTTGGCCACTTTAGTTGTGATACAAACCTTATCAAAACATATAGGCCTATGGGCTAGCCTACATGAGGTGTGCGACTATGATTTGAAAAGGTCACACAAAAAAAATGTGCGGTTTGCCTTGGGCATCATTCACAAGTGATAATATATAATTCACAAGTGATAGGCTAATATTGTCACCCATCACACTATTCTTGATTTAATCTTGTCTTTACATATACTAAATAATATATATGTGAGAAATTTGTTTTGATTTAGAATGGACCATTATCATGAACCTGTCTCGAAACCGGGGCAGCGGAAAAAAATACAGGTCATCTACGCACTTAAATAGCGAATGGAGGACGCTTTTCACGTGGTTCATTTTCATGCCAGTCAGGTAGGTTGTAAACAGAAGCAATGTGCTTAATATTAGGAAAGTTGAGAAATAAACATTGTAGGCCTAGCCTATAGAAAGCTGATGGGATCCTCCTCTTTTTAAGAGGCCATCACTCTGTTCTCACGCAATTGCAGCCTATAGAAATGTTGCACAACATGAGCTCTCATGAAGTGTTTGATTAGATTTTCGATGACACTTGCATTGATGTCAGAGTGATTAGAGGGACAATAGAGTGCTGAGTACCAGGCAGTTAGCAAGTTTGGTAGGCTACTAATGACTATCAGCAGCATCAGAGCTTGGAGAAGCCTAATTACTGTGACTAAACGGTCATGTGGAATTTGACTGTCATCATGACTCGTGACTGCCGGTGTAGCGGTAATACGGTCACGGTAACAGCCCTAGTCTGATGCCGAAAATTATAATAAATTGTCTACTTCACCCATTAATTATTTTTGTGTAGTTCCAGTAGTTAGCTGCACTGCTAACTACGTAGATTTTAATTCAAATCTAGGTAGTGTTTTCAGTAGTTACTTACTTTTTTAGTAGTTTACTACTCCAACACTGACTGCGTTGGATAAAAGTCTCTTCGGATAAATATGTCTGCTAAATGACCAAATACAATTATATTACATACATCCTGTAACTTCTTGCTAAACCTTGAACTTAAAGGAACATAATGTTGGGTGAGGAACAGGCTGGGAGGTTTATCATACAACCAGGGTTGTGTTCATTAGGGCTCACAACAGAAAACGTTTTCAAACTTTTCATAATGAAAACTCAAATTAGCGTTTCTTATAGAACAAGTCCATGTAGTCCCTCCCTGTTTCAGTTAGTTATTTTTCAATTTTGTGCCTAATAAACCCGACCCAGATGAACAGTGTGGGGAAATGATTATGTTCATAATGACCATAAGTGGCCAACAGAGCCTAGCAGAAAAAATACACAAAAAGATTAACAGATTAACCAATTTAATTAAAATTAAAACTGTAAGTAAAATATAATCCAGACTAGGTCTTGGAGGAGTAATGACATTAATATATATAACATCGACACTAGTGTACAAAAAACTACTCTGATACTATCTAATCAAATCTAAGTAATCTTCAACAATGACCAAGAATACGTGTCTGTTAACCAAAGGGATCAATACATTTTTATTTCAAATCAAACCAAAATCATCAGTACAACACAACTACAGTAATTGTTCAAAAGGTATAAACCCACATTGAGAATATTTATTCTTTATTGGAATACAGTGCTGTATCCACCTCAGTATTCATTCTATAATAGGTTTTATCAACAGGTTTTTCAACCACTACAAAGTTGACTCCTATAGCCTGTGTGTGACAGAGACAGACAGTGGTCACATTTTGCAGCACCAACCATTGTCTTGGATTCTCAGTCTCTCTGAGGCGCTTACAACACGAGTCTTGTTCATCAGGGCACACAACAGAAAACATTTTAATATGTCATACTGTCTGTTTTCTTCCGTTTGGTGCATAATGAGCACGACCTTTATGAAATGCATGCCGTTTGCTAGTGTCATGGACATGTCTTGAATGTGTGGCAGCTTGCTAGGATAGAATAACATTTAAATGAAGTCAACCAAAAACATCTACCATATCAAAGAAGATGATCTAGAAGATCAATACAGTACCAACTCTGTTTGAATGGAATGACATAACCGTGCAATGTTGTGGAATAAAGCCCTGATAGTGCTGCTGTTTGTGAAAGTGCAATGGCCCCATGGTCTCATGTAGCAGTAAGATATGGGTCTTGTTCATTACGGCACACAACGAAAACATTTAGCAAAAAAAAAAAAAAAAAAAAAAGGTTTCCTATTGGACGAGCCCAGGTAGTCCTTCCCTGTTTAAGTCAGTTTTCTTGTTTTTTGCCTAATAAACATGACCCTGATTTATGTAATGTAGTCTTTTATAAACAGATGTCTCATCTTAGGACCTGTGGAATGATTTGTGTCTGAACCTAAGTGAGTCAAGGGTACCTGTAACGTTCTCCCTCTCACACGCACACTACCTGAAATATAGATGACAGTTTTGCAACCTCTATTCCTGTGGCACACAATTGCTACATGTAGAATGGGGACATGATTTTCGCAACTATCAATTCAAGTGTTTGCACAATCGTGCGTGCGTTCATGTGCGCATGTATCCTCACTTGGCAGATAGCAAACTTAACCCAGACAGTTTTCACATTATTGAGTGAGCTTTTAAGTTTATTTACAAACACACAACCGGGGTTGATACGTTCATCAGCTTTCACCTGTGCATCGTTAATCTTGACAAGGAGGAGAAAGAAAAAAAAACATGAAGGGAAACAGATTCACAGGGTCCCTCCTGCAAGCTACACATCCTACATTGGAAAAGGGTACAATTATTTTGGCATCGATGCTTTGGTCACAAAATACCGACACATTATTTGTTTTCGTTTTTTTGTAAGTCCCAGTCGCTACTGTCGCCCTGACCACATGTCCCAGTACAGGAAAAGGTAGGTTTGTTGTAGTTTTGTCATCACACCTCCGACGTAGTCCCTTAAGAGGCACAGATTTTCTTATAAATTATGTAACTGAGTGAGCGGGCTGTGGTAGAGGGGTGCCGCCCCCCCCCCCGTCCCCTCGCGGGATGTCCAGTCACCCTTTTAGCGAGCATGTTCTGCAGCACAGTTGCTGCAGCACTTTCCTCTGGCACAGATTGTTCTTTTTAACAAGCACACAGAAACTGCCTTCCGCCCAAGATTCTTCATTTGCTTTCCCATAGACCATGAAGAAGAGATGGGGGAAAAAACAGGCAGAGCCGTGGGATTGGTCAGGACAGGCGGGCAGAGCCACATGATTGGTCAGGAGAGGAGTCAGGTGACAAAGATTTTGATCCATCAGAGATGTGATGTTCATCGGAGGGGAAAGATTGTAGTCCAGCAGGAATGATTGGATCCATGTCGTAAAGTAAAACAGACATTTTGGGAAAAATAGAAAACATTTCAATCAATTTCAAAGAGGGACAATTTCAAAAGTAAAAACATAAAGTAACTTTTCATCAGAGATGACTTTGCACACAAAAAGTGGGTCGCCAGTCTGTTGTAACCTCAATTTGAAAGAATGGACATTTAAACTTGCAGTGTACTCAAAAACCAAGAGAGTCTTGAGTTGGCTACAAGCTGAAGTGATTCATTACCAGTTAGTCAATAAAACACTTTCTCTTAGTCTCGGTAGGTCATGTACAGACTGGGGATGACACTTTGAATATAATCAGATCTTAAGAAAGTTATTGACCATAGAGATGCCACAAATCCTATTTTATTAGCTACACACACTCCAGTACAATAAGTAGAGTTTGTTTTACGAACCACAAATAAACTCATAAAAGCAGAAGGCAAGGAAATGAATTGCCCTTAATGCCGTTGCCCACAAATTCACAGAAGCAATAATGGCAAAGATAGGGGTGGGCTTTCTTTCCAACTCTATGGTCACGACTCACAAACACCATCATATCTCACAGACAAATGGGCCCTGTAGGTTAGGGCTGAAAAGGTTAGCTGTGTCACTGGAATGCCAAAAATAGAACATGGACACTCTCTATACTGGGTTACAGTATGAGGCCACAACACCAACCTTTCATCTAGTGTGTGAGATATGGGGAAGGTTTTGCAGAAACAGAAGTTGCTTCATTTTAAACAATTTAGACAAGATGTAAAGGGAGATTGGGATAGATGAAGTAGGAGTGAATACATGAGCAAAGATCGCGACAAAATGCGCAAGAGATAAAAGGTAGGAGAGAATATGGAAAAGAGTGATAAGGAAAGAATGTGACGGATGAGGGTGAGGGGCAGATAGGAAGTAAACTAGGAGAGCGAGAAAGAGGGGAGAGCTAAGAAAGCCTAAGAAAGCTGCGACCTGTGGTGAGCAGCCACTGCTAGAACAAGCTTCTGAAATAAAGAGTCTATAATATACATGAGGGGTTTCTAGTACTCACCATCTTTGCAGATGGTGCTGAGCACACACACTCCTGCCTCCAGGTTGTAGCCGTTCACACAGGTGCTGCAGTTGGTCTCGCCGGGCCCTGTGCAGGAGTAGCAGCTGTGGTCACACCTGGGGGTGGGGGGAGGACGGGTAGAACTAAGGTTTGGGCGATAGAGGGCACACTTTCCACAAAGCCTGTTGGTCCCTTTTACAAAGTTTATGATTTAGGTACATCAAATAGGAGGGCTGAAGGGCAGATATCCTCCAGACCAGAAAGTGAGTAGAGGTAGAGGATTAAAGGAGGAAACGGCAGGTTTAAGGGACCATAGATATTGGACAGATGTTGAAACCGTTTGGAAGATTAGGGTCTGGTTTGAGGCAGTTAAACATGCCAGGATAAACATGCCAGGTTTGTAGGGAGGAGGTGTCAAAGAGAGGAGGAAGTGGAAGGTGTGGAATTTGTGTGCGTCAATCCGACTCACTTCCTGCAGGACTTGTTGACGTCGCCATTGTCCAAAGTCTGCTCGGCCATGTAGTATCCCACGCTGCAGGCGGACACACAGCGCCACTCCTCCATTAAGTAGCTCTCTGAACACTTGATACATGCCTCCATACCAGTGCCTGCAGACAGGGGGAGACGGTGAGCAGTGCACAGACTTCACTTTAGGCAAAATATCGATTTTTACTTTGGGCAACTGAGTAGTAGGCCCCATCTTTACTTTGTGAAGGGAGCGTTACCTGCACAGGTGGCACACACTTGGTGGCACGGCACGCAGGTCCTCCTGTGGCCATTATAGTAGGTCCCGGGGTCACAGGTCATCTGACATTTATTCCCCTGAAGACTGGAGAGAGCAATACACTAAATTACACAGTCACACATTAGTACACAACACACCTCTCTAGCAACAGGTCTCTTTTTTCTGCATTAGTCTCATACATCAGAAATAAAATCATACACTATACATAGTCCAGTGGTTTTCAAACCGCTCCTCTGGGACCCCAGACATTTGAAAACATTTTTGTAGCCCTGAACTAGCTCACCTGATTCGCCTTTTCAAGGGCTTGATGATTAGTTGAGAAGTTGAATCAGGTGTGCTAGCTGTGGAATAGTTCAAATGATTGGAATGTCTGGGGGTCCCCGGGGAGAGGTTTGTTCAGAAAAGTCTGTTCAAGAACAGGAGGTTCTAAACCCGATTCTGAGAAGTTGCTGTGAGGACAGGTTTCTGTGGTGCACTGAGCTGAAAAACAGCTGGACTGAGTTATATTAGTTCCGTTTCCCAGAAAGGATTTGGGTTTTTGTCCTCCCTCTTTCCTGTGAATGGTGAATAGGAGTGACTGTCTGTGGTCTTGCGGGCATTCTGAAGTATTACTGCACACTTGTTACCACCTCTGTCTCAGACAGCACTGAACACTAGCAGAAGCAACCCGAGTCAGGCTGGGTTCAAGACCACAACATTTTGAGATGCTTCAAAGTGTTTTGTCCTTGATCTAACTGAAACGCTTTGGAACGGTAATCAAGATGATCAAAAGCCACCAAAAACTCCACGAGACACGTCAAAATGGATCCCTGGACCGTTTGGTGATTCGACTACTACTAGAAACCAGTAGTTTGTGAGGGAGGCGATGTTGGGAAGTGGGTTTGGCTTGGCTTGGCGTACCTCATCCCTGGTTTGCATTCTGTGCAGATATTAGATGTGATGCACTTCTTGCAGTTTTCATTGCATCTCCTGCACATGTTGGAATCTGTAACACGAGAGAAGACGACGTCCAGTCACATAGGGACCAAAGAGGCATTGGGAGTGTTAGGAGGACTGGTGTGGGGGTCAGAGCTGAGTGAGGGAGAAGAGGCTGAGTTTGAGTATGGTGGAGGGGGGGTGGGTTCAAATCTGGGCCTCAAGGTTTTCATCCTTTTCTTCTCTGGGACTGGTTCAATCAATCAATCAATCAATCAATCAATCAATCAATCAACTGCCTACCAGGGAGAAAATAAAAAACTGGAAGTACTTCAGACTTCGAGGCCCATATTAGAATAATCCTTGTGTGTGTATGGGTGTGTGTGTGGAGACGTGGACTTGCCGTGGTCCAGATAGAAGCCGTCCACACAGCTGCCCACGCAGGTGTTGGAGGCCTCGTTAAGGTGGAAGCCCGGCCTGCAGGTGGAGCACTGGTCGCTGCGGCTACCAACACAAGTCTCACACAGAGACGAACACTTCTTACAGCGCTTCCTGTCATCGCGGAAAAAGCCGGAGGGGCACTCCGACACGCACGTCCTGCAGCGGAGAGATGGAGGAGAGGAGAGAGGGAGGAGAGGAGAGAGGGGGAGGAGAGGAGAGAGGGGGAGGAGAGGAGAGAGGGAGAGGAGAGAGAGGGAGGAGAGCGAGGGAGGACAGGGATGGAGAGGAGGACAGTAAGGGAGAAATATGCCTCATTATCATTGCTGTTATTGGCTTACGGGAACAGGCTAGAGGAAAGAAACTGAGTGCGAGGCTGGATTTTTGTACTCTTGACCACTGACTGTTTGAACAAGGTGATAAATCTAAATCCACACGATTGCAGAATAACAACCCCTCTCCCCCTGGGGGAGTAGACAAAGTTCATGGCCTGAAGTTATACACATCATATGTTTGTGTGCGTATCGGCTTATATGGCTGCATTTGAGCGTGCGAGTGTGTGTGTGTGTGTGTGTGCGCGTGGGAGTGTGTGTTTCTGTACGGTGAACAGGTCCATTCTTTTAAAGCACATCTGTTAGATAACTCCATAAACCTCCTTTGCCCTTTCGTTCTCACGCTGTTTTTTTACAAAGGTGAAACCGTGTGCTCCAAAACTTCTCTCCCACGTCAGATCACCCTCCCCCACCAACCCCACCCACACCAGTTTGGCGGGGTCATCAAAGAGAAACATAGGGATATAATTATGAGCATTAAATGACCCCCCCCCCCCCCCTTTCATTTCACCCTCCCCAAACTCCACTCCAGCTACATCAAGCAAACACTCCGGGGTTGGAAGCAGTGGGAAAACATTGTATTCTTAGGAGGGCTAATGATGAGGTTTTACAGAACAAGACAGAGCACCTGCAGGCTTCTTGTTTATTAGTGTACTGCGTACTGTGTTCGGCTGCTCGCAAAGACAAAGGCAATTACAGTGGACTTCAATCCCCAACTCACACGATCACACCACTCAACCGCCCCCTTCTCACATACAGTGGGGGAAAAAAGTATTTAGTCAGCCACCAATTGTGCAAGTTCTCCCACTTAAAAAGATGAGAGAGGCCTGTAATTTTCATCATAGGTACACGTCAACTATGACAGACAAATTGAGAAAAGAAAATCCAGAAAATCACATTGTAGGATTTTTAATGAATTTATTTGCAAATTATGGTGGAAAATAAGTATTTGGTCACCTACAAACAAGCAAGATTTCTGGCTCTCACAGACCTGTAACTTCTTCTTTAGGAGGCTCCTCTGTCCTCCACTCGTTACCTGTATTAATGGCACCTGTTTGAACTTGTTATCAGTATAAAAGACACCTGTCCACAACCTCAAACAGTCACACTCCAAACTCCACTATGGCCAAGACCAAAGAGCTGTCAAAGGACACCAGAAACAAAATTGTAGACCTGCACCAGGCTGGGAAGACTGAATCTGCAATAGGTAAGCAGCTTGGTTTGAAGAAATCAACTGTGGGAGCAATTATTAGGAAATGGAAGACATACAAGACCACTGATAATCTCCCTCGATCTGGGGCTCCACGCAAGATCTCACCCCGTGGGGTCAAAATGATCACAAGAACGGTGAGCAAAAATCCCAGAACCACACGGGGGGACCTAGTGAATGACCTGCAGAGAGCTGGGACCAAAGTAACAAAGCCTACCATCAGTAACACACTACGCCGCCAGGGACTCAAATCCTGCAGTGCCAGACGTGTCCCCCTGCTTAAGCCAGTACATGTCCAGGCCCGTCTGAAGTTTGCTAGAGTGCATTTGGATGATCCAGAAGAGGATTGGGAGAATGTCATATGGTCAGATGAAACCAAAATATAACTTTTTGGTAAAAACTCAACTCGTCGTGTTTGGAGGACAAAGAATGCTGAGTTGCATCCAAAGAACACCATACCTACTGTGAAGCATGGGGGTGGAAACATTATGCTTTGGGGCTGTTTTTCTGCAAAGGGACCAGGACGACTGATCCGTGTAAAGGAAAGAATGAATGGGGCCATGTATCGTGAGATTTTGAGTGAAAACCTCCTTCCATCAGCAAGGGCATTGAAGATGAAACGTGGCTGGGTCTTTCAGCATGACAATGATCCCAAACACACCGCCCGGGCAACGAAGGAGTGGCTTCATAAGAAGCATTTCAAGGTCCTGGAGTGGCCTAGCCAGTCTCCAGATCTCAACCCCACAGAAAATCTTTGGAGGGAGTTGAAAGTCCGTGTTGCCCAGCGACAGCCCCAAAACATCACTGCTCTAGAGGAGATCTGCATGGAGGAATGGGCCAAAATACCAGCAACAGTGTGTGAAAACCTTGTGAAGACTTACAGAAAATGTTTGACCTGTGTCATTGCCAACAAAGGGTATATAACAAAGTATTGAGAAACTTTTGTTATTGACCAAATACTTATTTTCCACCATAATTTGCAAATAAATTCATAAAAAATCCTACAATGTGATTTTCTGGATTTTCTTTTCTCAATTTGTCTGTCATAGTTGACGTGTACCTATGATGAAAATTACAGGCCTCTCTCATCTTTTTAAGTGGGAGAACTTGCACAATTGGTGGCTGACTAAATACTTTTTTCCCCCACTGTAGATATTAGTTTTGCGTTTATGGTGTGCCCTACTGAACACGACCCTTGTCACAACAGTTCTCACCGTGTTTAAATGATTGGGTAATCACCTACTTCAATCAGTGCAAATGAGTGAGAGAAGGGAGGTGCAACATTCCTAACACTGCAGTCAGACCAATGACTATTGCCTAAATCATGAACATGCTATCCGATGTTGGTGAATTCAGAGAGGGGCAAAAACAAAAAGACAAGACCGGAAGTCCCTCCCTGTTTCAGTCTGTTTTCTTCAGTTTGGTGCCTAATGAACATGACCCAGCTGTTGACCTGCAGGAGGCAGCCAGAACACTGACATGCTAACCTGGTGTTGTTCTTGAACTTGAGGAAGTAATGGAGGCAGTTGATGCACTGGTGAGGTCCAGGGCCTTCACAGCCGTTCTCGTTGCACTCACTGTCACAGAGCCCTGGTGAAGAGGATATGTTATACAGAGCATTATGGGTACTGTAGTTCCTCATGTTACGGGGGAGGTGGGGGGGGGGGGGTAGGTGGAGACTTTATGAATGAGACAAAACTGGGTGTGACTAAAGGGAGGTGACTGGCATTCCAACCAGTCAGTGAGTGAGTGAGTGAGTGAGTGAGTGAGTGTGTAAGGTGTTCCTTGTTGTGCTGAAGGCAGGAGAATGTTATGTCTACCGAGCGTATAAACGTTGGGGCTGTTTATGTTCTGCTGTCATGGCTGTGTGCTGTGGCTTATCAAACTGGCTAATGGACTATCAGCTACCTCACTGTAACCTCAAATATGCTCACATTGGGCGGCAGGTAGCCTAGAGGTTAGAGTGTTGGGTCAGTAACCGAATGGTTGCTAATTCTAATCCCCAAGCTGAAAATTCTGTCGATGTATCCTTAAGAGAGGCACTTAACCCTAATTGCTCCAGAGTCGCCGTTGATAATAGTGGACCCTGGCCGTGACCCTACTCTCCGACGGTGTCTCATGGGGAGTTGGGACATGCAAAAAAACACATTTCCATTTCACATACGCATGTGTGTACAAAACATTTAATATTGAGTTGCACCCCCCCGCCCCTTTTGCCCTCAGAACTGCCTCAATTCGTTGGGGCATGGACTCAATAGGTGTCGAAAGCGTTCCACTGGGATGCCGGCCAATGCTTCCCACAGTTGTGTCAAGTTGGCTGGATGTCCTTTGGGTGGGGACCATTCTTGATACACACGAGAAACTGATGAGCGTGAAAAACCCAGCAGCATTGTAGTTCTTGATACAAACCGGTGCGCCTGGCACCTACTACCATACCCCGTTCAAAGGCACTTAAATATTTTGTCTTGCCCATTCACCCTCTGAATGGCACACATACACAATCCATGTGTCAATTGTCTCAAGGCTTAAAAATCCTTCTTTAACCTGTCTCCTCCCCTTCATCTACACTGATTGAAGTGGATTTAACAAATTACATCAATAAGGGATCATAGCTTTCGCCTGGATTCGCCTGGTCATTCTAATTCATGGAAAGAGCAGGTGTTCCTAATGTTTTGTAAACTCAGTGTATAAGCACGCCCTAAATTATTATTAATATTTTATCATTATAACCCTGCACGAGAGAGGGAACCCACAGAGGTAAAGAGAGAGAGAGAGAACAGCGAGAGAGAGCGAGAGAGAACAGAAACAGGGACAAAGAACAGAGAGAGGGAGGAAGAGAACAGAGAAGAGGGAGAGCACAGAAAGGGGTAGCAAGTGAAGGAGAGAACAGAGAGAAAGGGAGAGCACAGAGAGATAGGGAGAAAACAGAGAGGGAGAGAACAGAAAGAGAGGTAATGTCAAGGTAGTGCGAGAGATTAATAATAAAGAGGTAGCAAACAGAGAGAGAACAGACAGAGCGGTAGAGAGAACAGAGAGGTAGAGAGAATCAAAGGTTTATTTGGTATAAGTGCCTGGCCCTGATCCTTTTTTCCTCCCCCTTAGTCTCTCCTCCATTTGCACCCCCCTTTCCTACTATGTCTCCCTTGTAACAGGATTCCTGTATTCTGTCCTCCACCTCTTTTTCCTTACAGTCCCTCCCTCCCTCCCTCCCTCCCATCCTATTCCCCACTCACCGTTGTACTCCTCGTCTGCAGGGGGCTCGGCCGAGCGAGGCTTGTCACTGCGCAGGGAGGAGTACGGGTGCACAGAGGTGCCATAAAGCACCAGGGACCACTCCTTCAGCTTGCCTGGGGGTTGTGTCGCCCAGCACAGCAGACACACACACAGACAGACAAAGAGAGAGAGAAAGAAAAATACACATCATTGGTATACTGCTAAGCAATATAAATGTGGTTATCGGTGAGTATCCTTAAAGGGGCAATCCTAAATTGAAACAATAAAGCGGGCTCCCCGCCCCTGTTCCGGTAAAAAGCTGAAGGATGGGGCTGGAGAAATGTAACCACTCTCAAATTCAAAGACAGAGCTATGGATGCAAGGCCTGACCATCCATGACATCAAACTGATAGTTTTAACCATGTTTTGAGGCTATATAGTGTTTGTTTACATGTACTTTGTTTACAAACATCGGAGTAAAACAAGCGTATATTTTGGGTTCTGATGGGGTACTACAGTCGAACTAAGCTCATGAGGCATTTATGTTATATTCTTCACAAATCAATGGGTACATATCACAAGTCCAAAAAACTGTAGATTGCCACTTTAAGGGGATAGTTCACTTTTTAAAGCATATTTTCCACTGGTACGGTCACTCCTTTAAACAGGGTGGCTTCTCTAGTCTACTGTACCTGGGACTTTCTGGCTGCGGAGCTGCGAGGGGGAATCATGGATCTCCAGGATCCAGTCCCCGGCCGCCTTCTCCCCCCAGCAGTGGGTGGTCATGAACTCCCAGTTCTTAAAGCCCTCCATGGAGTGGTCGAACAACCTAGAGGAAAGCACACAGAGACCACATTTCTATTTCCTACAAAGGAAAAACCACACGGTTCGACCACATTCAGATCACACACTGGAAAGATACAGAAGTAGAATGTTTCTTCATTCCTGGTCCTGGGAAGCCACAGGGGTGGGCAGGCTTTTCTTATTCCGGTCCAGTACCAACACACCTGGTTCAACTAATCAACGGCTTAATGATTAGTCTAATCAGTTGTCTTATTGCCAGGAAGAAACACTGGTGTGTAGAGTGTGAGAGGGAGCGGAGTAGAACTGAAGGGGAGATTCACCTGTTGGCGAGCAGCTGGGACTTAGTTCCCGAGGGGGACGTGAGATTGATAGACAGGTCGCCACGGCGTGGGTGCGTGATGGTGATGCGTACGACTACGTGCTCCAGGTAGATGACATGGTGGTTGAAGTTGTCAATGCAGCTGGTGGCCTTGTACACGGAGCGCACCACGTGCTCTGGGCGGATCGTCCTGCAGGCAGAGGGAAGCAACCAATCAGATGTCAGTGTCAGAGCAGTCACCCAATCAGAATCTAAATCTGACAAGATAGGAAGTGGAACCCACAGAGTAGACGAGCCAGGTGCTACCCAGCTATCATGGATTATTGATTCATCTCAACACTGGGTTATTGAGAGCACACAATAACGTTTAAACCCCATTATTCAATCAATGTTCAAATATTTAATTTCAAGAGGCTCTAGTCTAGTTAATATTACTTAATTTAATTCAATTGGTCTGATTTGAATAGAAATGAATTCACAGCCGGGCCCGCAGCATATGGGCCATTAAAGAACAGAGAGCACACAGCAGAGTTTGGATGGCCAAGCCAGAGGATGGCAGCGGGGACGGGTGACACGCAGTCTTGGATCCTAAACACTACACCAGAATCCACGCTAGTGTGCGTGTGTGTGAGTAAATGTGTTGGGGTGTAGATCTGCATTTAAGTGTGCTTGGGGCAGTGGCGTACTGCAGTTTCTGAGCAAGGTAACTTTCTACAATTCAACACATTTTGCCATGGGGCAAAGACAAACATTTGCCGTTTTATAGCTAATCTCTTGCTATTCTACACATTTTGCCATGAGGCCGAGAGAAAATGTTGCTGTTTTAAAGCTAATTTCCTGCAATTCTAAACATATTGCCATGGGGCAAAAAAATTGAAATAATAATTTTATAGCTAATCTCATGCTATAAAACTGCAATTGCGAGGGCTGTGGGGGTGTATGGTACGCTAGTGGCTTGGGCGGGGGGCTGGGAGGAGACAAACCCAGATTACAACTTCCCTGGCGGTCTACAGATCCTACATGTTTTCTTCTCCAACGCTCCAAGGATGAGAAGGCCCAGACATTACCAAATGCAATGGAGAGGCCAGTGGTGTCTCAGTGTAGAGACCTGTGACTGGAAGATGACGACAGGAGAACAGCTCCAGATCAAAAACAAACTGCACTGCCAAAAGCACCCTCCGTTCTGCCCCAAAAACCTGAGGGGCCACAGCCGGCGGTCCTCAATTCACATACTACACACACTCTCACAAACACACGCACGCCGAGATGGGCTTCCCATAAGATTCCTATGGTCTGGCCAGCATGGGGCTGATAGATAGGGAGCTTGACTGGGGAACTAGCATGAGGCTGATTGGTTCCATTCAAAGCCAGTAAACTAAACTGTGATTGGCTCTTTAATGTGTTCAACAGGAGCCCGAATAAACATCCAGCTGCACAGGGAGAGAAAAAAAAAGCGGATCAAATTGAAAGGGCCTGTGATTGCAGGGGTTGGAACCAAAATAATTTTCAAATAATTTAGTTCTGAACAGAAACACACTTTTTTTTGTTCCGTTCCGCTGTTCCAACCAGCAAAATAAAGTTCTGAACCGGTTCAAACCAAGAAAAAGTACAGTTTATATCTTTCCTTTCTGTTCCTTTTTAAACCTCTGAAATATATATATTTCTTACATTTAGCTCGACATTAAATGACTTCACCAATCAGTGTGGATAGAGCAGCTTGCTGTGGAGCGGGTAAGCGATTTAATCTGTATAGTAAAGTTGTTAAGAGAAAATTGTATTTTGCCATAACAGTATGGTTTAATCATAATTTAAGACACACACACACACTGTGCTGCCAGTCAGTGTAAGGCGCGAGAAGCAACTGACATTTTGAGTGTGAGGAGAGAGGCTGGAGGAAGCTTGCCTTGAAGTGCTGGGCATCTTATGACATGCATTATCTGAATTAGGCCCACAGAATTATACCTATGGAGGAGCGGCTTCTATAAAGGTACTTTGAATGTCATTCTCAGTTGGTTTAAAGTTGGACCAGAGCAAAGGTTAGCTAGCTAACAAGCTTGATTGTGCAGAGCAGACCTAGAATTAAAAACACGTCTTACCTTTTTATAGTTAATAAATCCGATGTGATAACTATACTAGCATTGAAAAAGTAAATCCATTCTTCTCTAATTAAATACCTCTCCCTAATTTCTGAATTACGCTTGCAACCTATGCTTCAAAGGGGAGGGGCAGGTAGCCTACACACACACCCACCGGCAAATATTTCCAGCTGGCAGGCAGAAGCTGGAATACATTTCTGAGTGAGGGCTTAGCATAGGCGCTTTGTTGGGATTTTTGTGGGACTGGAAAATGCCCGGAATGTAAAATAACGTTATTAACCGGTTGCCATGCTTTTAAAATAACGGTTCTGTTCTGGAACAGTATGGATCACTTTAGTTTTTAGTTTGGGTTCTGTTCCTCAAATAATAGTGTTATTTTCCCTGAACCGGTTCCAACCCTTGGATGATTGTGTGTGTGTTTTGTGTGCATGTTAGGGATGTGACAAAAAAAATAAAAAATTAAAACAGCCATTTTTTATTGTTAAAAAAAAAAAACATACATGTCCCACTCCTCATCAATGTGATGGCTCGTTGCAGTGATGTATGACAGTGTGTTCATAGATGTCCAACAACCTGTTGTTTACATCACATATGGTGTTGGAGAGCTCGCGCTTTGTACTTGCAGAGCAATCAATCATTGTACAATTTCTCCATCAGGGCCGTCACGGTTTTTCGACGTGGCATCTTGTAGTCTGGTTCTAGATATGCCATTAGGTTATTGAAGCCGACATCCTCTACCATTGACAATGGCTGCATATCAACTGCAATCAGCGCTGTGATTTTCTCACGCTGTCCCTTATCACACTGCTGCCAGCAACGGGTTGGGTCTCACGGTGCCTCCCTTTCAGCATTGCACCTGTACTGCCACTGTAGCTCAATTCCACCTCACAAAGTTTGCATTTCATCACTTTCTCATTTAACTTCACAAAGTATTGCCATACAGGACTTTGCTGCTGTTGCTTCCCTGTCCCACTCTGCCATTTTTCCAACTGTTAATGACGATGAGGTGTGGAGCGCTCAATATCTATGTCAAATAATTTGAAAGATGCATATCGCCTCCTACTTACAGCGTTGTTGCAATATATATATTTTTTGTCTTTATGATGATGATCGGACCTGTTAGTGGTCGTTTTGTGATAAGTGCACTGTGATTTTAATTGTAAAACAATAACGTTTTCAGTTAGGGATTTTTTCTAAACGTTAACGATCGCAAATTCGTTTAAACGTCACACCCCTAGTGTGTGTGCATGCATGCATTTTGTATGTGTGTTTGTGCAGGCATGCGTTAGACCCTCCAGAACTAATACTTGGCTGGCTCCTCTGTGTGCAGGAGCTTTCAGAAATCCCATACGTGGGTGCATGAAGAACTTTTGGACAGAAACACACACATGAACATGACCCTTGGTTGCTGTTAAATATAGTGTTTTCATGTATTTCTCAATAGCTCTGAACAGATTACATTTGATTGGTTGGTTGATTGGGTAAGGACAGGTCCATTAGGGAGGTGTTACTGTGTAGTACCTAATCTGGCGGTCGGCACTCTCCACACAGATATGCTGCGCGGGGACCTGCTTCCATCGCTCCGCCTCCTTCACCATAGCCTCCGCGTCCATCAGGCCAAAGCCATACAGGTGGCTGACTGCAAGACACGCCCACCGTCAGTCAATCCACACAGCCAATCAAAATAGTTCAAAACCACACATCACTTCAATACATTTCACAGAACCATATTCATATCTGTAAGAATCCACCCCAATAAGCACAAAGGTGTTGCCTTACAGCCTAGATTGTTTTTTTAATTCACTGATCTAAACAACCTATCCCACCAAAAAATCTAGACAGTTTAAAAAATGTATAACAACCTGAAATGTTTTCATGAGATAAGTATCCACTGCTTTATGAAAGAGCTTGAGTAATTTTGCCCAGAGGAATGGATAAATACTTCTAGCAAATATCATAGCCTTGATTCAGGATTCTAGAGTACGCAAGATTAACTAAGTATTGACACAGAGGACTTTTTTTTTTTTTCACCTAATTTGTAACCAAAAAATGTTTTAAGTAAGAATTGTGCAAGGGGGTGGATACTTTCTGAGCCAATGGTTATTCATGCCTTAGAACAGTGGTCACCAACCTTGTCTGAGTCAAGATCACTTTCTGAGTCAAAATGCAAGCCAAGATCTACTGCTCAGATTATATATATATATATTTTACACGACTTTAAAAAACGTAAGCCTATGCAACATTAAGCAATTAAAAACAGTTATGGAGCAATGAGGTTTCGGATTGGCCAGCGGTAGACCTATAGGTGCACTTGATTTGCTCTCAGGGCCTGCCGGGTAGGCAGAGTTATACCTTCAGACACATGAAATGGTTAAAAATGGGAACACATTGCCTTCCTGGCGCTAGGGCTGCTGAATCAAGTGCACCTACCACCAACAGCGCAAAACAAACACAAAAATAGGAATGCAAGGCTTTATCATTGTTATTTTGACAGAAATGTTTGGTGATTAGGAATGTCTTCATGATCGACCGGTTGGTGACCACCGCCTTAGAACAACCAATCAAAACAGCCATCCAACCAAAGCAGTATCACAGTAAAACATCAGTAAGTTAACCCAATCCACAAAACCAATCAAATATTGTTTCCCCATCCCTCCCCCTCTTTCTTTAAACCTCCGCTCTCCATTTCCTCTGGATGAACTCCCCACCTCCTCCCTTTTCTCTCTCACTAGGTTTCCCAATCCTCTTTGAAACAGCCGCTTGGAACAACTCCAGACGGACTAGGACTGCAGTCTCAGTCTCAGTCTCACACACACTCACACTCCACAAACACACACACTTATGAAACAAAGTACTCCGCATGAAATCCCTGACAGGTAGTTGGCAGGCGGTAGGATGGTTTATGGTGAGTGACTGGGCTAAGAGTAAGTGAGGGGTATGAAAGAAAGAGGGGAAAAAGAGGTGAGTGGCAGAGGGAGGAGAGGAGGCGGGCAGTGTTAAGCACCGTTGTATCCAGCGGTGTTGGTCTTCCAGTCAGGGGCGTTGAGGTGGCCAGCTCGAGACGTCTTGACAATGATGTGCTGAACATCCCTCCACGACAACAGAGGACTGGAGGAGAAATCACAAAACACCACAGAGACACACTGGTGACCAACAATATCCACAGACTTAACACGGTTTGTGTGTGTATGTGTGTTTGTGTGTACTATACATATGGTGCTTGGGTGTTTGCGTGTAACAGAAAGGGAGCGGGAGAGTTAGGTATACCAGATACAGTATGCCCATCCATCCGCCTCCCTCCCCTCTCCAATCTCACGTGATAACCATTACAAGATGGCAGCCATGTGTCCTTTGATGTAAAGACGGTGCTTAAAAAAAAAATATATCTAGGTCACCAAGTTTCCTGGGAATCCCTTCATATGCCGTCCAGATGCTTCATTATTTTCTCCCGCTCTCATCTCTCCCTCATCCTCTGAGCACAGCATTTCGGAAAATTCCGAGGCAGCAGGTTTTTCTAGAAAAGTACTACTCCGCAAGGATATACAGTGGGGTCTGAAATTATTGACACCATTGATAAAGACGAGCAAAATGACTGTATCGAATAAATAGGTATATTGTAAGTTTAAAATGTTTGGGAAATTATATTATACTAATATAATTGCTCAGAGAAATACATTTTGTTTAACAAGTAATACAAAAAAATCTCAAAAAAGTAGGGGTCAAAATGATTGACACCTCTGTTTTTAATACCTTTCAATACCTCAACTTTTTCAAAAATATTTTATGAGTTGGAGAACACATTGGGAGGGATCTTTGACCATTCCTCCATACAGAATCCTTCCAGATCCTTGATATCCTTCGTCTGCGCTTATGGACATGCCCTCATCAATTCAAACCACAGGTTTTCAATGGGTTTCAAGTCCGGAGACTGAGATGGCCATTGCAAAATGTTGATTTTGTGGCCAATTAACCATTTCTTTGTGGATTTTGATGTGTGCCTGGGGTTATGGTCTTGCTGGAAGATCCACTTGCGGCCAAGTTTCAGCTTCCTGGCAGAGGCAACCAGGTTTTTGGCTAAAATGTCCTGGTACTGGGTAAAGTTCATGATGCCGTTGACCTTAACATGTGCCCCCAGGACCAGTGGAAGCAAAATAGCCCCATAACATCAAAGATCCACCACCCTACTTTACAGTAGGTATGGGGTTCTTTTCTGCTTAGGAATTCTCATTTTGACAACAAACCCACCACTGGTGTGAACGGCCAAAGAGCTCTATTTTCATGTAATCTGACCAAAGCACCGGTTCCAATCCAAGTGCCAATGCTGTTAAGCAAACTCCAGGTTTTTACATTTGTTGGGTGACATGAAAATCTACCAATAAGGTGTCAATAATTTCAGACCCCACTGTATATACAGTTGAAGTCAGAAGTTTACATACATTTATGTTGGAGTCATTAAAACTTGTTTTTCAACTACTCCACAAATTTCTTGTTAACACACCATAGTTTTGGCAAGTTGGTTAGGACATCTACTTTGTGCATGACACAAGTAATTTTTCCAACAATTGTTTACAGACAGATTATTTCACTTATAATTCACTGTATCACAATTCCAGTGGGTCAGAAGTTTACATACACTAAGTTGACTGTGCCTTTAAACAGCTTGGAAAATTCCAGAAAATGATGTCATGGCTTTAGAAGCTTCTGATCATCATTTGATTCAATTGAAGGTGTACCTGTGGATGTATTTCAAGGCCTACCTTCAAACTCAGTGCCTCTTTGCTTGACATCATGGGAAAATCTAAAGAAATCAGCCAAGACCTCAGACAAAAATGGTAGACCTCCACAAATCTGGTTCATCCTTGGGAGCAATTTCCAAGCGCCTGAAGGTACCATGTTCATTTGTACCAACAATAGTACGCAAGTATAAACACCATGGGACCACGCAGCCTTCATACCACTCAGGAAGGAGACGCGTTCTGTCTCCTAGAGATGAACGTACTTTGGTGCGAAAAGTGCAAATCAATCTCAGAACAGCAAAGGACCTTGTGAAGATGCTGGAGGAAACAGGTACAAAAGTATCTATATCCACAGTAAAACAAGTCCTATATCGACATAACCTGAAAGGCCGCTCAGCAAGGAAGCAGCCACTGCTCCAAAACCGCCATAGAAAAACGAGACTACGGTTTGCAACTGCACATGGGGACAAAGATCGTAATTTTTGGAGAAATGTCCTCTGGTCTGATGGAACAAAAATAGAACTGTTTGGCCATAATGACCATCGTTATGTTTGGAGGAAAAGGGGGGTAGCTTGCAAGCCGAAGAACATCATCCCAACCGTGAAGCACGGGGGTGGCAGCATCATGCTGTGGGGGTGCTTTGCTGCAGGAGGGACTGGTGCACTTCACAAAATATATGGCATCATGAGGAAGGAAAATGATGTGGATATATTGAAGCAACATCTCAAGGCATCAGTCAGGAAGTTAAAGCTTGGTCGCAAATGGGTCTTCCAAATGGACAATGACCCCAAGCATACTTCCAAAGTGGCAAAATGGCTTAAGGACAACAAAGTCAAGGTATTGGAGTGGCCATCACAAAGCACTGACCTCAATCCTATAGATCATTTGTGGGCAGAACTGAAAAAGCGTGTGCGAGCAAGGAGGCCTACAAACCTGACTCAGTTACACAAGCTCTGTCAGGAGGAATGGGCCAACATTCACCCAACTTATTGTGGGAGGCTTGTGGAAGGCTACCCGAAACATTTGACCCCAGTTAAACAATTTAAAGGCAATGCTACCAAATACTAATTGAGTGTATGTTAACTTCTGACCCACTGTGAATGTGATCAAAGAAATAAAAGCTTAAATAAATAATTCTCTCTATTATTATTCTGACATTTCACATTCTTAAAATAAAGTGGTGATCCTAACTGACCTAAGACATGGCATTTTTACTAGGATTAAATGTCAGGAATTGTGGGAAAACTGAGTTTAAATGTATTTGGCTAAGGTGTATGTAAACTTCCGACTTCAACTGTACACTCCCCTCCATATGTATTTTGACAGTAAAGCTAACATTTAAAATGTGGCTCTATACTCCAGCATTTTGGATTTGAGATCAATGTTTCATATGATGCAACAACAGTACAGAATGTATTGAGGATATTTTCATACATATCCGTTTCACCGTTTAGAAATGAAAGCACTTTATGCATCTATTCCCCCACCCCCTCTCCTGAGTAGATGTTTCTGAACACTTCTAAATTAATCCTGATAATGCCATGATTAATAAAAATCATGAATGAATCATGAATAATGTTGAGTAAGATGCCGTTCAGAGGCAACAAAACATGGTGGTATGATCTTTGTACCTCTAACCTTTAACTCATTACTCACAATTAATTTAACAAATAATCATGGTAGCATCCACATGAATGTAGCAGTGTTCAGAAACATCTATTCTTCCTTACAATAAAAGTGACTCCAAAATGGCGCAATCCATTATTCACCATTCAGGTATCCAAAGCACAACCACAACAAACTGCAAATGCATCCAACAAGTTTGTATCGTCACAAGCTTGATGTAGTCAATGTGTGCAAGGAATATGGGACCAAATACTAAACTATCGACTACTTAATACACCTAGTGGTCCCCTGTAGCTCAGTTGGTAGAGCATGGCGCTTGCAACGCCAGGGTTGTGGGTTCGTTTCCCACAGGGGGCCAGTATGAAAATGTATACACTCACTAACTGTAAGTCGCTCTGGATAAGAGCGTCTGCTAAATGACTAAAATGTAAATGTAAGTGAATTTGTCCAAATACTGACTTCTTCAAATGGCCGGACTAGACACAAAGTGCATTCATTTCTAAACGGTAAAACAGATATGTATGAAAAGACCCTAAAATAAAAACGGACACTGTGTACTGTCTCCTAAGGAGTTTATCGTGGAAGAGAAAACCTTCACGGCTAACCAATAACATCAACCTCTTGAACACTAGTGGGAGAGTATGTTTAAGTGTTTCACCTCCCTGGAGTCATCCGTTCTCCTGCTCGCTGTCCAACACTCACTCTGTTCACTACGTTTTCCAAAAAACTAATTCAAGTGAAAACCAGAAGCTGTCAGCTTGGGCGCCAGTCATGGCATATCAATTCCATATGGAGTTGGCAAGAGACCAGAAACAGACGGGCACTCACAGGTTAAGAAGCTATGTCTTCTGGAGGGAAAAGCAGGGGGGTCCCAACCCCAATAACCATCCATGAAAACTCTGATATATTGACAATTAAAACCGACCAATGTTAGTTTAACTCCACCACTCCATCCATAATTCACATTCTATAAATGTTTCATCATCATTAACGTGGTACACTAACTAGGCCATGGCACAGGCATCCTAAAATCATTTGAACGCTGCCGGAACGCACACGCACACACACACACACACACACACACACACACACACACACAGGAACTGTTCCAACAGCTCGTTCGGTCCCCACAGATCCGACATCAAACCCGGCTGATGTTGGAGAGTCTCCTCTCATGTTCTGACTGAAGTGTAATTATGGTATAAACATACAGGTGTAATATGAGGCAGAGGAGGAAGATAACCTGGCTTTCAAATGACAGAGCAGGCCTGCTCCCAGCCCCAGCCCCTCTTGAATATATGTTTATCAAAGTCGGCCCGTTCTCTTTCATATACCAGATAACCGCTGCAACCATCAGCAGCGCTCAAAGAGTTGTCGCCAATCTGCTCCACTTGACGAGTGTGTGTACGGAGAAGTTGGTGTGTGTGTGTGTGTGGGGGGGGGGGGGGGGGGGGGGGGGGGGGAATGCAGCAGAAAGAAAGTGAAAAAAGGCAAAGAGACGGGAGAGAGAGAGAATTTTGATAAGCAATGTGAGCAATGGGATTGATTGACTGACTAGCTGGGTGAACTGAACTAACTGCAGTGCACAGGTGGAGTCGTGTGAATCCCTGAGTTAAGGTTAAGGAGCTTACTTAGCCTCCAGGGCCAGCGCGATGATCCCAGCTGCCATAGGAGCAGACGCCGAGGTCCCTGTGTGGCTATCTGTGCAGCGCTGCCGCAGATCTGTGGTGATCTATAGCAGGAGGGATGGACAGAGAGGGGAGGGAGGGTTAAGTCCTGTGGATCAGGGGGAGATTGAGGCACACTTGAGACTGCACACATTCCAGCTTTGATACGCTGCCATGCTAGAGATGACACACACACACACACATAATAGCCTGCTGTTCCCTAAGGTACCCAGGAAATCATTTCTCAGCCAAAGAGGACCAAAGGGAGTGGAAAGGAGGGAAATATTATTTTTTTGCAGGTGCCTCCCGAGTGGCGCAGTGGTCTAAGGCACTGCATTGCAGTGTTAGGGCGTCACTACAGCCTGGGGTTCGATCCCAGGCTGTGTCATTACAGACAGTGACCGGGAGTCCCATAGGGCGGCGCACAATTGGCCCAGCGTCGTCCGGGTTAGGTTCATGGTTGAATTGCTGCAAAGAAACCACTACTAAAGGACACCAATAAGAAGAAGAGACATTAGAACAGTGGAAATGTGTCCTTTGGTCTGGAGTCCAAATTGGAGATTTTTGGTTCCAACCGCCGTGTCTTTGTTAGACGCGGTGTGGGTGAACGGATGATCTCCGCATGTGTATGGTGTGGGGGTGCTTTGCTAGTGACACTGTCTGTGATTGATTTAGAATTCAAGGCACACTTAACCAGCATGGCTACCACAGCATTCTGCAGCGATATGCCATCCCATCTGGTTTGGGCTTAGTGGGACTATCATTTCTTTTTCAACAGGACAATGACCCAACACACCTCCAAGGGCTTTTGTAAGGGCTATTTAACCAAGAAGGAGAGTGATGGAGTGCTGCATCAGATGACCTGGCCTCCACAATACCCCGACCTTAACCAAATTGAGATGGCATGTGGGAACTCCTTCAAGACTGTTGGAAAAGCATTCCAAGTGAAGCTGGTTGAGAGAATGCCAAGAGTGTGCAAAGCTGTCATCAAGGCAAAGGGTGGCTATTTGAATAATCTCAAATATAAAATATATTTTAATTTCTTTAACACTTTTTTGGTTACTACATGATTCCATATGTGTTATTTCATATAGTTTTGATGTCTTCACTATTATTCTACAATGTAGAAAATTGTTTTTAAAAATAATGAAAAACCCTTGAATGAGTAGGTGTTCTAAAACTTTTGACCGGTAGTGTATATGCACAGGGGGGACTTGAACCTAGATCAGCCCTCCTACTCTGATATGCTTTACAAATACGGGCCCTGGAGTAGGACATTGTGTGCATGACCGTGTGTGTGTGTTGAGTGCTGGTCATTGCTCTGTGTGAGTCTGTAGCACAGCGCTGGCCTGGCTGGTTCTTAGTGACTGCTCTCTCCCTCTCCCTCTCCCTGCTTGGTCACCAGAACCTCTATTGGTACTGTGGCGAGACACTGCCAGACAAGCTGGGACAACTGTCACTCTGTCTGACTGTCTACCCCAATGCACCCTGGGCCAGGGGTGGAGAGTAGGAGGGGGTCAGCCAGGACACACAGCTCAACCCCGACACATTGACCTCATTCACCCAGCCTTGGGTTCAAAGGTCATGGGCTTTAAAAACAACCAAAGCCTGTTTGTCTGGCTTTGCCCACACAGGAATCAGTTACGTATGCCATCTAGTCGGCCTAAATGACAAAGCAGCATTAGCACATTAGTGCTCTCTCTCTCGCTCTCATACGCGTTACGTTATGGTAGTCCAACGTATCCGATGATGACTTCCACTTCTGAGTTAACGATGAATTCTTTGGTGACTGTAGAGTCCAATCCGAGATCCACAAACTGTATTGCAGGTGGGGCATGTGCAGTCTGTGTTGGCAGGGGCAGGCATGGTTGTATGTCTCCTGAGCTGTTTTTGCTGTTTCTTTGTGCTCTTCTCCACCTCTGTACACCGCTCTGGCAGAGCTGCCGCCAGGTGGAACGGTCGGCAGCATCGTCCTCCAGGTCTGTGGGTTTGATGTTGCACTTCTTCAGCGACGTTTTCAGCTGGTCCTTGTAGCACTTCATCTGCCCCCCTGCAGACCGCCGGCTAAGGTGTAGCTGGCCATACAGGATCTTCCACAGCAAGCGCTCCAGAGACATCCTAATGACATGCCCAAGCCAGCGCAGTTGGTGCTGAGTGACCATGGCGTCCATACTCTTGCAGTTGGTCTTAGCAAGTATTTCTGTATGGTGTACATGGTCGCAGCAGGTGATTCCCAGGATGCGCTGCAGGCATCTTATGTGGAATCGCTCGAGCGGCTTGTTGTGGCGACTGTAAGTGACCCAGGCTTCACAGCTGTAAAGAAGTGTGGTGATGCAGACGGCTTGATAGACGGCGACTTCGGTGTGGAGGTGGAGATCCCAGTTTTGGAAGACGCTGCGTCTGAGTTTCCCGAAGGCAGCTGATGCTTGCTTGATCCTGTTTTGAATTGAGGTCGATGCTGCAGTCCTCCGAGAGGATGCTGCCCAGGTATTTGAATGACGGGACTATTGCCAGTGATTTGTGCTCAATGGTGAAGACAGGCATGGTGGGTGGAGGGCTGGATCTCCATTGACAGACCACCTCTGTCTTGGTGGTGTTGATACAGTCCCATCATCCTGCTTTAGACCCTCACAGCCGTTACAAGGACGGACTGAAGGTCTTCCAGACTGTGGGCCACAAGAGCTCTCACACACACACACACACACACACACACACACACACACACCCCCCTCAACTATTAGACAGTTGTAGTTCTCTCTTCCCTCTGCTGCTGTATGTTGTGGTAAGAATGGTGGAACACACACACACACTTTCTCTCTCTTTCGGAGACAGACTTACTATCTTGCGGTCGTAGTTCTCTCCGCTGCTGTAGGTGGTGGTTAGGGTGGACGAGCACTCCTCCAGGTACCAGGGCTTGCGTCCGCTCTCTGCGGTGCTGGAGATGGAGATAGTGTAGATGCTGTTGGTGTAGCCGTCACAGGAGCAGTGGTCCCGGCTCCGCCCGCCGTTTCCTGACGCCCACACAAAGATGGAGCCGCGCCCCTTTCTTCCCTGGCAGGAAATCAAATCATTGTCAATTAGATCAGAGGCGGGACTTCCTGCCCGTGGGAACAACGTTCTTCCACCACCTGATGCTGAAATGGTAATAGCAGGTGCACGGGGAATGAGCACATTAATTACATTAGCACAAATTACTTAATGGAGCAGGCCTACCACACAGCTTCAGTAAACATAGTTATTTACATAGAAATACAATTACTAAAGTGGGCATCCCCAATCAAATAAAGTCAATGATGCCAAAATGCCATTATTCTATTTATATGGACATTTCTTGGTGTGTGATTGGCAGAGATACTTGAGGGAGCCTACTGCTCTGTGAGCTCTGACTGTCACTCTCACTCACTCAAACACACACACACGCAAGCATTCATGTACACACATCCACACACAGAGGGGATAAAAGGTGGAGGGGAGCACTTCAAAAGGCCTGTCAGCCAGTGATAAGAGATAGAAGCCCCTCTGAGTGATGAGAGAATCAGACAGGACGAAACGCTGACGGAAAACTGGAACCAGCTTTGAAGGGATGGAGGGAGAAAAAAAGAGGGAGAGAGCGAGAAAGAGAGAAGTTGAGCGAGAAAGGAGGGGAGAGATACAGAGGGAGAGTTAGAGAGACTGAAAGAGAGAGGGAAAGAGCTGGTAGGGAGAGGATGACTTATTGAAGAAAGAGGGAGACAGACAAAGGCAACCGAAAAACGTTTACGAGGAAATTAGCTCAAGAACCCTAAGAGAGCGTGGGGGGGCGGGTGGGTGTGGGGGGACCTGCACCCTCTAACCTAACCTATCACAACAGCAACACACACCTCTCCCTAACCTGGCAGTAATATCTCACAAACATACGGGGACTAATACATTTTCTCCTCCCTCCCAACCGGTCACACTTTCTCCCCGCTCACTAGCCGGTCACATCCCCTTTCCATAGGCCAACCTGCCACGGTCCTGCCACACACACACCCACACACCTCTAACCATCTGTCATAATAGCCCAATAGACCTCTGTAGCTTCCATGGCCAAAAAATATGTACACTGAGTATACAAAACATTAAGAACACCTGCTCTTTCCATGACATAAAACTGACCAGGTGAATGCTATTATCTCTTATTACATTTTCATTTAATTTTAGTCATTTAGCAGATGCTCTTATCCAGAGTGACTTACATGATCAATTAGGGTTAAGTGCCTTGCTCAAGGGCACATCAACAGATTTTTCACATAGTCAGCTCGGGGTTTCAAACCAGCGACCTTTCAGTTATCGGCCCAACACTCTTAACCGTTTTTCACGCTCAACAGTTTCCCTGTGTGTATCAAGAATGGTCCACCACCCAAAGGACATCCAGCCAACTTGACAACTATGGGAAGCATTGGACTCAACATGGGCCAGCATCCCTGTGGAACGCTTTCGACACCTTGTAGAGCCCAACGAATTGAGACTGTTCTGAGGGCAAAGGGGGGTGTTCCTAATGTTTAGAATTCTCAGTGTACGTAACCCACCACCACCAAAGTAACCATTGTTTTAGTTTCCCCACAATCAAAATGTCAGCAGCATTTCTGACTCAGCAAGGAGGACACTCTGAAATCATCACATGCGACCTTGTGTACTCAACTCCCCTCCACTTAACCCCTGGGCTAGGCTCTTCCTTTGAGCCACCTCCACAACACAGTCATGAATATGGATACACCACATTGATATGCTAATCAGACCAAGCTCTTTAATGCAAATGTATAGAAGTGCCCCTGAGGCATTGATAACACTCTGGCCCCCGGGTTACTGTGGGCGTGTGTGTTTGTCCAAGTCAATTTGTATTCTTTGCCCCAGTCTTCTTTTGAGGGTGAATTGGTGTATGATAGTGGGTATAAGTGTGTATACTTAATGTCTACTGTGTGTGTGTGAGACGCACCATGCGGATGCCGTTCTCGAAGGCCTGCCTGGCCAGGGAGGCGGGGCCGTCCACCGTCTTGCCGTCGTCGTCAGGACCCCAGCTGGCGCTGTAGATGTCAATGTGCTGCGGCTGCAGACTCAGAGACTTGGCCTCCACCATGTCCGTCACATCACCGTCCAGCATCCTCACCCCTGACACACACACACAGACAGAGAGTGAGCAAACAGTACATATAGCACACACAGTTTACATCACACACTCAAGCACAGATGCAAAGAGTAAAACCAACGCGCGCACACACTTGCAGGCACTCACCACTAGTGAGTAAGATTTCTATTACATATGGCAAATAACCTTGAAACACACATAAACATGCACTCACCACCTATCCGTGCGTTGTAGGCGATTCCCACAGTGCAATGGGAGTTGTTAGCAGATGCAGCAACTTCCCCAGCACAGCGTGTTCCATGCCTGAAGAGAGAGCAGGGACACTTCACATTATGCACACATAAACAGATATACACATTTACACACTCCCACAAGCGCACATTTATAAAACTCACACAAATATTTAAACAGATATACTGAAGAATGCACAAACAGTCAGGATAACATCTGACAACCTGCATGTTTGAGCAAAGACATATGGCCGAAAAAGTAGTGGAGGAGAACTAAGTGGAGTTCGACTTAGTTCAAACTCTGGCCTGGAGGAACAGGGCTCCTCATGGCCAGTAGCAGGGGCTGAGTCTTGTTCATAAGGGCATGCAGTGGAAAATGTCTTATAGTCAGTTTTCTTCGGTTTGGTGCGTAACGAACATGACCCTGCTGTCAGAGGCAGCAGCAGCTGCACTGGATTACATACAGCCCTCAGATATTTTCACAATGTGAAAGAGACAATGTTTTGCATGTCCCCGAGCCCTCAACAAACAAGGGTAACATTCCGCCACAGACTGTAGCGACAATCTGCCAGGGTCAGTGACCAGCGCAAACAAACAAGAGTGTGTTTTAGGAGGAGGAAGAGGCAAACACTCTCTTGCTCGGCACGACCAGCCCTCCTGCCAAGAACATCTGGACCAAGCGGCCCAGAGTCACCACTGACCGCTGTCATGGCAACCCAGCATCTACCCCATCTCTGTTCCATGCCTGCAGGATGAATACAGTTCAATGTGAAGAACACACTGACTGGATCAATCCTGGAGGTCATTCCTTGGTTCATTATGGCAGAGATTTTATCACATGGAAATGTTCAAATTCACCAGCGGATACGTTCCTCACACAGGGAATAAGCATAAAGAACAGCTTGTTCTCCTCTGGAAACACACACACACACACAAAGGTAACACACCCCACAGCAGATGCAAGGTTAGTGTCAATTTACTTTGAACATCTGTGAAACTGCTGGTTTAAAGAAAGGGACGGTAGAGGGGACTGTAACCAATCCATTCTGGTCTCTTTGGTTGGTCTGGATCAGAAGTGGTGAGTCCTCTTTCCTCAAATCAGTACCATGTCATAAAGCTAGAGCAAATTGGAACTCCTACCACCACCACCACACTCGTGTACTCGCAAACGTATTGGATAGGGACGTCTCGAGTGAATCAGCAGTTGGTTGCGAGCTTTCATAGAACCTCTCACAAATGACTTCGAAATCTTCCACCTGGACAAGTTGGGACAATGCAAAGATACAAATCTGGCTGAAATGCGTGTAGTGTGTAAGCTTTAGGTAGCAGTAGTATACTAATGGCTATGTTCCAATATCCCCTCCAGCAGCATACTACCTAGAATAGAGCAATAAGCGGTATGCATTCTAAGCGGTATGCTAGTATGGACATTGGAACGTACCCATTATTGTGACATATTTCTCAACAAACCCCAGTCAGAGAGGGATAGAGAGAGAGGGTGAGACACAGTGCAGACGCTGATCTATCTATAAAGCAGTGGGTTAGTAAACCTCCTGTCTCTTTAAGAAAACAATCTACCACAGAGCACTGAGGGTTTGCCAAGGCATTTTGGCTAGAATGTCCAAAAACACTGACAGCCAAACTGGCGCAGGACACAGGGCTCCCAGGCAGAGGAGAGTTCTCCCCACACACACACCATTCTCACTTACACCATAAACACACCACACTACTACGTAACTATACAGATACCGAAGCGAGGGCACATACACACAGCGGAGAGTGATGCTGTGACCCAGTATCTTACTTGTTCTCGTTGCTGGCATCGTAACGGGGCATGGGGTCCATGTCATTCCCGTTGACATCATAACTGGCCTGGTTGTCCTGGAAACAGAGGAAATACCTTCACCATCACGGTCTTCTTACGGCCGAGGGCGGAGCAGCAGAAATCAGCCAATGGCAGAATACGCCACACACTCCTACTCCAACCCACATACATACCCCATTCCAAAACACACACATACACTGAGTGTACAAAACATTAGGAACACCTTCCTAATATTGAGTTGCACCCCCTTTTGCCCTCAGAACAGCCTCAATTCGTCGGGGCATGGACTCTACAAGGTGTCAAAAGCATTCCACAGGGATGCTGTCCCATGTTGACGCCAATGCTTCCCACAGTCAAGTTGGCTGGATGTCCTTTGGGTGGTGGACCATTCTTGAAACGCACTGGAAAATATTGAGTGTGAAAACGCCAGCTGCGTTGCAGTTGACACACTCAAACTGGTGCGCCTGGCACCTACTACCATACCCCATTCAAAGGCACTTATATCTATTGACTTGCCCATTCACTTTCTGAATGGCACACATACACAATCCATGTCTCAAGGCTTAAAAATCCTCCTTTAACCTGTCTCCTCCCCTTCATCTACACTGTTTTAAGTGGATTTAACAGGTGACATCAATAAGGGAGCATAGCTTTCACCTGGAATCACCTGGTCAGTCTATGTCCGGCAAAGAGCAGGTGTTCCTAATGTTTTGTACACTCAGTGTACATGCACCCACACACATGCATACAGTACACACTCACGTAGTTCTGAATGAGGTCGGGGTGGTTCCTCTCTATGCCGTCATCCAGGATGGTGACCACCACGTCTTTCCCCGTGTAGCCCCTCTTCCACGCCCCCACTATGTTCATGTCCGACTGGCAGTTATGGATATCATCGTTACAGTGCTGGAACACACACACACACACACACACACACACACACACACAGTTACGTCACTGGAATAGTGCTGAAACAAAACTAGCAACCCACTTACGTGTCCGTTATAATTCTGGAACAGAGAGCCACATCTGTGTTGTGGCAACAGTGTTTCAGTCATTGCTCCGACCTCAACTTCCGGACTTGTCTCCCTGCTGCTGTGCTGTTCTATATCGTGGAGCTCCGCCCCATAGGGGAGCTCTGCTCCTATTGGTTTACCCCGCTGCGAACAGCCTGAGACAAAATTAGGCACACACCTGCAGCCAATAGGAGTACAGGTATCCCTATAAGAGGGGACGCTTCCCCGCAATCAACCTCCCATTATGTTCAGCGACTGGACTAGACTGAAGAAGCCAAGAAGAGGCGATGACTCAGGACGAAGAAAACGCAGTCGATTTTCCAGGTCATCGACGTCGTCCTAAATGAGCACACCAGCTCTTTTCAGAGCTCAATGCCGCTGTGCCTCCATGGGGGCTGCGGACTCCCACAACCTTTGTTTTGTGTGTTTGGGTTCACAGCACGCCAAGGACGGCATCAGCGATCCCCCTATTTGCGCCAGCTGCGCCCTCCTTTCATTGAAGGAGAGGAAGTAGCGCTGGGCGTTCTTTAGGGAGGATATCCCTTTGGAGGACGTGCTATCGGTGTTAGCCTCAGCTTCTGAGGCATCATCCGAGGGCGCCGACTCTGGAGAAGACAGGGATTATGGGGATGAGATGGATATTCCTATGGAACAATCTGTCCCTCTGACCGAGAACTTCAAGACCCCCTTTCCTTTGGAGAGTGAGAGGTCTTGTACTTCCCTGGCGATGACGACACGGGCTCTGAGAGATCAGTAGCCTTGTCCTTCGCAGCAGCCTCTCTGCGCTCAGACTTTCCTGGGCTCATTGAGAGGGCTGCTAGACGTTTGGAGATAGCGCTGCCCCCAATTCCCTCCGCACCGGATGTGGACATGATGGAGGGCGGCCCCTATTCTCGGCCAAGGAGGGCGGCGGAGCCTTTGGCTCCAGCAATGCCCTCGCTGGCAAAATACGTAGAGGGCTCGTGGAAGGCGCCTCTGGCGGCCCGTTCGCCGGCCAAGGCGTACCTCCCGTTTACCAGAGGGAGGGAAGGTAACAGGGCTTCACTAAGGGAATCCCCAGGCTAGAGAGCGCACTGGCTGCGTATCTCGTGCCGGGTTCGAGTCCCTAGCCCTCTTCCAAGAAGGCCACTCTGCCAACGCAGAAAGACCGCTTCACAGCACAGCTGGTGGAAAAGTATTTTACGTTGGGGGCCCAAGCTGTAGCAGTGCCCTCCTAGCGACCTCTCTGTCCCGTCTAACCACGGGTAAGACTGAGCTCGCCAGGGAGGAGGTGGAAGAGGCATCCAGGATTTCTGGCGCTATTCTTCACCTGACACAGGCATCAGCTGTCGGCGCGGGGAGGTCCATGGCCACTTCAGTGGTCGCGGAGCGACACCTATGGTTGTCACTGACAACCATGAAAGAAGCAGACAGAGCGTCGCTTCTGAACGCCCCCTTCTCTGACGACGGGCTCTTCAGAGTCGCCGTCAAAGAGGCGACGGGGCGCTTCACGAAGCTTGATGAGGAGAGGAAGCAGCTGGCCAGACACCTGCCACTGGCAGGGAGAGCAGGCCACGTGACTACTACTAAACAGTCCACCTCCACCGCCTCTAGTAGAGCAGGCTCTACTGTGAGACGTCGTACCTGGCGCCAGACGGCGGCTTCAAGCAGCAGGAGAGAGGGCTCCGCCCCCCCAGCAGCACCTGAGGCCCCGACGATGCCGCCGGCGAGGGAAGTCATCAGAGCGTCGACCTGGCAGCCTAAGGGCAACCAGAAGAGACGGCGCACGTGACGGGACGTGGGGGAGAGAATGAAGATGGCGCAGCAACGAGTTCGACTGCGCCCGCTATTCCCCCCCACCCTTCTGTTGAGGGGACGGAGGAGAATATTTTTGTTGATGTGTGTAATAAAGAGTTGGCTCCACCTGACTTTGTCAAAAAAGAGCCCCTTTTCCATAATACATCCGAGAGTGTTCGACCTTCCTCACTCTCACTCTCTCTCTCACCACTGAGTGCAGCTCAGCTCACCATGGGTGCGTTGCTGAGCGCACACATGAGGCAGGTATTAAAAGGGTATCAAGGCGCCGCCTTGTGTTACCTCATAAAGACCTCACTTTACAGACTCCTAGGAGTGCTGTAGTGAGTGTCTCACATAGCAGGCTGCAGTCTCAACCAGATAATGGCATGATGACGTGACCGCTATTCGGGGACGGCGCTCTGTCTCAGGCTAATGCCTCAGTCAGTGCAGTTCAGACCCATGCTGCGTTCACGGAGGGCCGGAATACTACGGTTATGGGTTTAACCAACGTATTGGCGCCCCCGTTTCTCTCAGAATACGCTGATGTTTCCTCTCCCTTTCATGGGAGGCCCGCCTTGGGCTGTTCCACCACCTCAGTGCTGGGGAACAGCGGCAGCGAGGGCCATCGAGGAATACAGGTCCTTCCTACTGAATGTACCACAGCTTCACGCTCTTCCGCTTGCTCTGCATTGCAGGGAGTTGCGGCAAAGCTGTACCCGCTCACGCTGGCTAGACCAGACGTTGCAGAAGGGTTATGCCATCCAATTCCGTCAGACCCCTCCCCCATTCAGGGGGGTGGTAGAGACGGTGATGAAAACGCCCGGAAAAGTGGCCGCTCTGGTCTCAGAGATTACGGAACTTTTGGCGAAGGAGGCGGTCACAGTAGTTCCCCGTGAGCAAAGGAACAAAGGGCTATATTCGCCCTATTTCCTGGTGCCCAAAAAGACGGGGGGAATGAGACCGATATTGGATTTACGCATTCTCAACGAGAGCGTAGCCAAACGGCCCTTCCGAATGCTCACGACAAAACGTCTACTGGAATGTGTTCAGAAAGGACGCGTACTTTCATGTGCCGGTGCAGCCACGTCACAGAAAGTTTCTGCTATTCGCCTTTCAAGGGGTGGCGTACGAGTTCACGAGGATGCCATTTGGGTACGCCCTGGCACCTCGCACGTTTTCCAAGTGTGTGTCAGGGAATAATAATAATAATAATAATAATAATAAGCCATTTAGCAGACGCTTTTATCCAAAGCGACTTACAGTCACACGTGCATAACATTTTTTTTGTGTATGGGTGGTCCCGGGGATCGAACCCACTACCTTGGCGTTACAAGCGCCGTGCTCTACCAGCTGAGCTACAGAGGACCACAATAAGGCTACTAGCCTAACTAGACGACCTACTGGTGCTCGCCCCGTCAGCAGAGCTGGCGTTCACTCACACGACACAGACAGTGATTCATTTCACACGTCTGGGGTTCGCTGTGAATTGGAAAAAGAGCGCGCCCTGGCCCAGTCATCAGATTGTCTACCTGGGGATACAGCTAGACACTAATGATGAGGGCTTGAATTTCGGAACCTCGAAGGGTAGCCCTGTTGCTAGCCCTGAGAAGGTTTCGTCCGAATCACACGGTAACGGCACTGTCAGTCATGTCACTTTTGGGTCTCATGTCGTCAGCCCATTTCGTGGTCCTGCTGGGACTCCTGCGCATGCGCAGGAAGCAGCGATGGTTCGCCCAACTAAGACTAGACCCAGTGCGTCAACGTCGTCGGTTGGTGGTGGTTCCTCTCTCGCTCAGTGCAGATCTGAACTATTGGAGAGACCCGCGTGTTCTCACGTACGGAGTCCCAATAGGCAAAGTGTCCTCCTACATTCCAGTGTTTACAGATGCCTCTCTGACTGGATGGGGAGGGACATGTCAGACCCAAGCGATAGGAGGTGTGTGGCCTCCTTCGAGTCGCCACATCAACCTCTTGGAGTTGGAAACGGTTTGACTGGTTCTGACCCACTTCGCGTCTACCCTTCGGGGTCGCGATGTGTTGGTCTGGTCAGACAACCGGACCACAGTAGCCTACATAAATCGCCAGAGAGGAGTCAGGTCTCCTGCACTCCACCGGTTGGTGGAGCAATTGTGGCTGTGGGCTCACGAGTACCTTCGCTCGTTGAGAGCAGCACACATTCCGGGCTATTTGAACGTGGGAGCAGACCTCATGTCTCGAGGGGGTCCTTGAGACGACGAGTGGCGTCTGCACCCGGACATTGTTCTCCAAATTTGGGAACAGTTCGGGAGAGCCGAGGTGGACTTATTTGCGTCACGTGTGAACGCGCTTTGTCCTCTACGGTTCTCTCTGAGGGAATAGGACGAACCGCCACTGGGGAGTTCTCCTGTATGCATTCCCACCGCTGTCCTGCATTCTCCTACCGTTAGCCAGGGTGAGATCAGGCGGGCTGTCAATAATATTGGTGGCCCCCGATCGCCCAGGGGCTCCATGGTTCGCGGAGATGAGTCAGATGTTGATTGCGCCACCATGGCCAATTCCACATCGACGGGACGCGTTGTCTCAGTCGGGAGGCTCGATAGGGCGATTGCCCATAATCGGCCAACCACTGAAGGCTTGGCTCCTAAGAGGGACAGGCTAGAGCGCTGTGGGTTATCTGATTCAGTAATCAGGACCATACAGGGTTCACGTGCCGGTTCCACTTCCAGTGTGTATGCCAGTAAATGGAACGTGTTTTCACAGTGGTGTGTCACAGAGAATGTAGAACCCATGAACTGTCGGGTTGAGAGTGTTCTCTCGTTCCTGCAGTTTATGTTTGATAAGCAGCGATCGCCCGCCACCATTAAAGGTGTTTGCAGCGGCGATTTCAGCTTGTCACGAGGGGTTTGGCAGAGACACTGTCTTCAGCCACCCTCTAGTGAAACGTTTCTTATTAGGAACGCGGCGGCTTAGACCAATGCCTAGAGCCACGCTTCCTCAGTGGGATTTGGCTTTGGTACTCGAAGCGCTCTGTGAGTCGCCGTTTGAGCCATTGAATCAAATACCCCTCAAGATGCTGTCTATGAAGACGGCACTGTTGCTCGCTTTGACTACTGCTAAGCGTGTCAGTGATTTGTGTGCTCTTTTGACGAGACCCGACTGTCTTGCCATTAATGGCGATTTGAGCAGAGCGGTGTTACGTCCTAACCCGGCTTTTATGCCAAAGGTTATTAAGAGCTCATATAGATCACAGACCGTGGAGCTGTGGGCTTTTTCTCCCCCTCCCCATGGGGAGAGGAGAGAGGAAAGGCTCCATTGCCTGTGCCCAGTGCGTGCTTAGGCGTGTTACGTTGAGCGCACAGCAGCGATTAGGTCATCGCCTCAGCTGTTTGTGTGTCACGGTGCGGCTGCACTAGGTAGACCACTTTCGAAGCAGCTTCTGTCTCATTGGCTTTGCGAAGGCATTGAGACAGCTTATGAGGCAGCGGGCGACAATTGCCTCAGGGTATAAGAGCCCATCTCAGAGGAAAAGGGGTAGAGGATATCTGTGCAGCGGCATCGTGATCGTCACCGTCTCCATTTATCTGTTTCTATCTCTTGGATATGTCTTCTAACTCTTTGGCTCAGTCTGTACTCAGCATGGCTGAGGGGAGGACTTGAGCTAAGAGAGAGGAATGCAGGAACGAGGAGACAGGTCTCTTTCAGGTCCGCTTCTGATAGAAATACATATTTTAGCATGACTCCTGACTGACAGGTTCAGTACAGTAGAAGGCATGTATTGATCAGCCCACCGGTGAATAACTGGGTTGAGGCGGAATGATGAGGGATAATAGTAGTAACCTTGGTTACGGTACTATTAGAACGGTCATGACAATTTTGACGGAATGTGACGTCATCTATCTGCTTGTTCAGATTAGTATGAATCATGTTCTGAGATCTGCCCACTAATTTTTGGGGTTCCATTGATTGAGTGGGGCGGGCTACCGTGTACACAATGTAGAGTGACACTTGTGTCATTCCATTAGTGGTTGGTATTGTTGTAACAGGATATTGAGGTACCATCTATCTGCTAGTACAGATTGGTATGGCCCGTATCCTGGTGATCTGCCCACTAGACATTGGTGATGCCATTGGACTAGGTGGGGCGGATTTGGACCGATGACGCAGTATATTGTGACACAGTGTGTTACAGTACTGCGAGACTTGGTCGCAGCCATTGCTAGGCCCAAACTTTTCATTTCGATGGGAAGCGTTGGGCACGGCAGGGAGTACATTTTGAAGCGTTGCGCTCCGCCTTAAACCAATAGGAGCAGAGCTCCCCTATGGGGCGGAGCTCCACGATATAGAACGATAGTTACCGGAGTGTAACTCCAGTTCTATGAGTGGAGCGGAGCCCCATAGGACTTAAGGCCCTGCAGACCCTCTCTAGTCTCGCTGAAGATAATATCTCGGGAGGCTGATTGAGGGGAAGCGTCCCCTCTTATAGGGACACCTGTACTCCTATTGAATTTGAAGATAATTGGCCCTCTTTCTGGGACTCACCCACAAACAGGACCAAGCCTGGCCTGCTGAGGAGTGACGGACTCCATCCTAGCTGGAGGGGTGCTCTCATCTTATCTATGAACATAGATCCCTGTCTAACTCCTCTAGCTCCACAATGAGATAGGGTGCAGGCCAGGCAGCAGGCTGTTAGCCAGCTTAGTGGAGTCTGCCACTAGCACAGTCAGTGTAGTCAGCTCAGCTATCCCCATTGAGACCGTGTCTGTGCCTCGATCTAGGTTGAGCAAAACAAAACATTGCGGTGTTCGCAATCTCACTGGAATAAAGGCCTCCATTCCTGTCATTATTGGAAGAGATTGTGATATCTCACATCTCAAAGTAGGGTTACTTAATGTTAGATCCCTCACTTCACTTGTGATTGGCCTGACTGAAACATAGCTCAAGCCTGATGAATTTACTGTGTTAAATGAGGCCTCTCCTCCTGGTTACACTAGCGAGCATATACAATGCGCAAAGGCGGAGGTGTTGCTAACATTTATGACAGCAAATTTCAATTTACAAAACAAACAAAAAAGACTGCGTTTTCGTCTTTTGAGCTTCTAGTCATTAAATCTATGCAGCCTACTCAATCACTTTTTATAGCAATGTTTACAGGCCTCCTTGGCCAGATACAGCATTCCTCACTGAGTTCCCTGAATTCCTATCGGACCTTGTAGTCATGGCAGATAATATTCTAATTTTTGGTGACTTTAATATTCACATGGAAAAGTCCACAGACCCACTCCAAAAGGCTTTTGGAGCAATCATCGGCTCAGTGGGTTTTGTCCAACATGTCTCTGGACCTACTCATTGCCACAGTCATACCCTGGATCTAGTTTTGTCCCGTGGAATAAATATTGTGGATCTAAATGTTTTTCCTCATAATCCTGGACGATCGATCGTACTACCATCTTATTACGTTTGCAATCGCAACAAATAATCTGCTCAGACCCCAGCCAAAGATCATCAAAAGCTGTGCCATAAATTCTCGGACAACCCAAAGATTCCTAGATGCCCTTCCAGACTCCCTCCACCTACCCCAAAATCGGTTAACCACCTAACTGAGGATCTACATTTAATATTGCGTAATACCCTAGATGCAGTCGCACCCCTAAAAACAAAAAAACATATGTAACAAGAAATTTGCTCCCTGGTACACAGAAAATACCCAAGCCCTGAAGCAAGCTTCCAGAAAATTGGAACAGAAATGGGGCTCCACCAAATGGGAAGTCTTCCGAATAGCTCGGAAAGACAGTACCGTGCAATATCGAAGAGCCCTCAATGCTGCTCAATAATCCTATTTTTCCAACCTAATTGAGGAGAATAAGAACAATCCTAAATGTGTTTTTGATACTGTCGCAAAGCTAACTAAAAATCAGCATTCAACAAGAGATGATGATCATGATCATTAGAAAGCAAATTACGGACTCCTCTTTGAATCTGCGTATTTCTCCAAAGCTCAGTTGTCCTGAGTCTGCACAGAACTGCCAGGACCTGGGATCAATGGAGACACTCAAGTTTTTTAATCATGTATCTCTTGACACATTCATGAAAATAGTCATGGCCTCTAAACCCTCAAGCTGCATCCTGGACCCTATTCCAACTAAACTACTAAAAGAGCTACCGGTACTTCCTGTGCTTGGCCCTCCTACGTTGAACATAATAAATGGCTCCCTATCCACCAGATGTGTACCAAACTCACTAAAAGTGGCAGTAATAAAGCCTCTCTTGAAAAAGCCAAACCTTGACCCGGAAAATGTAAAAAAAGAAAAATCTGCATATACCGAATCTCCCATTCCTCTCAAACATTTTAGAAAAAGCTGTTGTGCAGCAACTCACTGCCTTTCTGAAGACAAATAATGTATACGAAATGCTTCAGTCTGGTTTTAGACCCATCATAGCACTGAGACTACACTCGTGAAGATGGTAAATTACCTTTAAATGGCGTCAGACCAAGGCTCTGTATCTGTCCTCGTGCTCCTAGACCTTAGCGCTGCTTTTGACACCGTCGATCACCACATTCTTTTGGAGAGATTAGAAACCCTAATTGGTCTACACGGACAAGTTCTTGCCTGGTTTAGATCTTCTGTCGGAATGATATCAGTTCGTCTCTGTGGATGGTTTGTCCTCTGACAAATCAATTGTATGTTTCGGCGTTGCTCAAGGTTTCGTTTTAGGACCACTATTGTTTTCACTATATATTCTACCTGTTGGTGATGTCATTCGGAAACACAATGTCTACTTTCACTGCTATGCGGACGACACACAGCTGTACATTGATGAAACATGGTGGAAGCCCCAAAATAGGCTACCCTGGAAGCCTGTGTTTCAGACATAAGGAAGTGGATGGCAGCCAATTTTTTACTTTTAAACTCGGACAAAACAGAGATGCTAGTTCTAGGTCCCAAGAAACAAAGAGATCTGCTGTTGGATCTGACAATTAATCTTGATGGTTGTACAGTCGTCTCAAATAAAACTTTGAAGGACCTCGGCATTACTCTGGACCCTGATCTCTCTTTTGATGAACATAAAGAATATTTCAAGGACAGCTTTTTTCCCCATCTTCGTAACATTGCAAAAATCAGAAACGTTATATCCAAAAATGATGCAGAAAAGCTAATCCATGTTTTTGTCACTTCTAGATTAGACTACTGCAATGCTCTACTCTCCGGCTGCCCGGATAAAGTACTAAATAAACTTCAGTTAGTGCTAAACACGACTGCTAGAATCCTGACTAGAACCAAACAATTTGATCATATTACTCCAGTGCTAGCCTCTCTACACTGGCTTCCTGTTAATGCTAGGGCTGACTTCAAGGTTTTACTGCTAACCTACAAAGCATTACATGGGCTTGCTCCTACCGATCTCTCCGATTTGGTCCTGCCGTACATACCTACACGTACACTACGGTCACAAGACGCAGGCCTCCTTATTGTCCCTAGAATTTCTAAGCAAACAGCTGGAAATCAGGGCTTTCTCCTATAGAGCTCCATTATTATGGAATGGTCTGCCTATCCATGTGAGAGACGCAGACTCGTTCTCGACCTTTAAGTCTTTACTGAAGAAGCATCTCTTCAGTAGATCCTATGATTGAGTGTAGTCTGGCCCAGGGGTGCGAAGGTGAATGGCAAGGCACTGGAGCGACAAACCGCCCTTGCTGTCTCTGCCTGGCCGGCTCCCATCTCTCCACTGGGATTCTCTGCCTCTGACCCTATTACGAGGACTGAGTCACTGGCTTACTAGTGCTCTTCTATGCCGTCCCTAGGAGGGGTGCGCCACTTGAGTGGGTTGAGTCACAGACGTGATTTTCCTGTCCGGTTTTGCGGTGGAGGAGATCTACTCAGCCTTGTCTCAGGGTAGTAAGTTGGTGGTCTGTTGATATCCCTCTAGTGGTGTGGGGGCTGTGCTTTGGCAAAGCGGGTGGGGTTGTATCCTGCCTGGTTGGCCCTGTCCGGGGGTATCGTCGGACGGGGCCACAGTGTCCCCCCAACCCACCCGTCTCAGCCTCCAGTATCTATGCTGCAATAGTCTATGTGCCGGGGGGCTAGGGTCAGTCTGTTATATCTGGTGTAATTCTCCTGTCTTATCTGGTGTCCTGTGTGAATTTAAGTATGCTCCCTCTATTTATCTCGCTCTCCCTCCACTCCCGGAGGACCTGAGCCCTAGGATCATGCCTCAGGACTACCTGGCCTGATGACTCCTGGCTCTCCCCAGTCCACCTGGTCGTGCTGCTGCTCAACTGTTCCGCCTGCGGCTAGGGAACCCTGACCTGTTCACCGGACATGATACCTTGTCCCGGACCTGCTGTTTTCGACTCTCTCTCTCCCTTTACTGCACCTGCTGTCTCGACCTCTGAATGCTCGGCTATGAAAAGCCAACTGACATTTACTCCTGAGGTACTGATCTGTTGCACCCTCTACAACCACTGTGATTATTATTTGACCCTGCTGGTCATCTATGAACGTTTTAACATCTTGAAGAACAACCTGGCCTTAAATGGCCATGTACTCTTATAATCTCCACCCGGCACAGCCAGAAGAGGACTGGCCACCCCTCAGAGCCTGGTTCCTCTCTAGGTTTCTTCCTAGGTTCCTGCCTTTCTAGGGAGTTTTTCCTAGCTGCTATGCTTCTACATCTGCATTGCTTGCTGTTTGGGGTTTTAGGCTGTGTTTCTGTATAGCAATTTGTGACATCTGCTGATGTAAAAAGGGCTTTATAAATACATTTGATTGATTGATTGAGCCCATAGACATAGGCCCTGTTCGAATACTTTGAAAATGCAACTTTCCCTTCTCCGTTCCTTGAAGTAATCATTGATCGGACATGTCTGGATTGGTGAACGCTATGAACTGGAGTTCTTGCTTTAACCTGTCCAATCATGCTAGATCAGTTATTAGTCCAAGGAGGAGAGGAAGGAACGGAAGCATTTGAACAGTTTTTAAATAGGTCCAGAGATGGAGGGAGAAAGTCAGTTGTAGACTAATGCCCAGGTGAACAAATGTCAACAGACGTGAACAAATGTCAACAGACGTGAACATGGACAACGACTAGTAAACAAATAGTCTCAATCTCATACATAAACAGGAAACACTCATGACTGATTATAACAGATTATGAAACTGGACAGATAAGTGGAAGCGCTAAGGTCAAAGTATTGGCATTATCTTTGCCAAGTTAACCATTGACAGAACCTAGAAGAAAAGAAAAAGACCAGAGCGCTTACCATCCGCACAGAATGTAAGGGAGTAATGATTTGTATGTGGATGTGACTAGCGACCACAAGCGAGTGAAGTATTTTTCTGTGTAGAGCTGTACAGCTTGTGTAGTCTGGACAGAGTCATTTCACACTGCTGTATGCATTTAAATCCTCTCTATGTCATTAGAAAAGGTGTGAGAAGTTGTCTAGACATTTGCCTTTGAGGCACTACACCCGCTTCTCCTTCACCCAAATTCAGATAGCTGATGTTCTGAAAGAGCTGCAAAATCTGGACCCCTACAAATCAGCTGGGCTAGACAATCTGGACCCTTTCTTTCTAAAATTAGCCACCGAAATTGTCGCAACCCCTATTACTAGCCTGTTCAACCTCTCTTTCATATCGTCTGAGATCCCCAGAGATTGGAAAGCTGCCGCGGTCATCCCCCTCTTCAAAGGGGGTGACACTCTAGATCCAAACTGTTACAGACCTATATCCATCCTGCCCTGCCTTTCGTAAGTATTTGAAAGCCAAGTTAAAAAAACAGATCACCGACCATTTCGAATCCCACCGTACCTTCTCCGCTATGCAATCTGGTTTCCGAGCTGGTCATGGGTGCACCTCAGCCACGCTCAAGGTCCTAAATTATATTATAACCGCGATCGATAAAAGACAGTACTGTGCAGCCGTCTTCATCGACCTGGCCAAGGCTTTCGACTCTGTCAATCACCGCATTCTTATTGGCAGACTAAATAGCCTTGGTTTCTCAAATGACTGCCTCCCCTGGTTCACAAACGACTTCTCAGATAGAGTTCAATGTGTCAAATCGGAGGGCCTGTGGTCTGGACCTCTGGCAGTCTCTATGGGGGTGCCACAGGGTTCAATTCTCGGGCCGACTCTATTCTCTGCGTATATATCAATGATGTCGCTCTTGCTGCTGGTGACTCTCAGATCCACCTCTACGCAGACAACACCATTTTGTATACATCTGGCACTTCATTGGACACTGTGTTAACAAACCTCCAAACGAGCTTCAATGCCATACAACACTCCTTCCGTAGCCTCCAATTGCTCTTAAACACTAGTAAAACGAAATGCATGCTCTTCAATCGAACGCTGCTTGCACCCGCCCGCCCGACTAGAATCACTACTCTCGGCGGGTCTGACTTAGAATATGTGGACAACTACAAATACCAAGGTGTCTGGTTAGACCGTAAACTCTCCTTCCAGACTCACATTAAGCATCTCCAATCCAAAGTTAAATCTAGAATCGGCTTCTTATTTCACAACAAAGCATCCTTCACTCATGCTTCCAAACATGCCCTCGTAAAACTGACTATCCTACCGATCCTTGACTTCGGCGATGTCATATACACAATAGCCTCCAACACTCTACTCAGCAAATTGGATGTAGTCTATCACAGTGCCATCCGTTTTGTCACCAAAGCCCCATATACTACCCACCATTGTGACCTGTACGCTCTCGTTGGCTGGCCCTCACTACATAGTCGTCGCCAAACCCACTGGCTCCAGGTCGTCTATAAATCACTGCTAGGCAAATCCCTGCCTTATCTTAGCTCATTGGTCACCATAGCAACACCCACCCGTAGTATGCGCTCCAGCAGGTATATCTCACTGGTCATCCCCAAAGCCAAAACCTCCTTTGGCCGCCATTCCTTCCAGTTCTCTGCTGCCAATGACTGGAACGAACTGCAAAAATCTCTGAAGCTGGAGACTCTTCTCTCCCTCACTAACTTTAAGCATCAGTTGTCAGAGCAGCTTACCGATCACTGCACATGTACACAGCCAATCTGTAATTAGCCCACCCAACTACCTCATCCCCATATTGTTATTTATTTTGCTCATTTGCACCCCAGTATCACTATTTGCACATCATCTTCTGCACATCTATCACTCCAGTGTTAATACTCAATTGTAATTACAGTGAGGGAAAAAAGTATTTGATCCCCTGCTGATTTTGTACGTTTGCCCACTGACAAAGAAATGATCAGTCTATAATTTTAATGGTAGGTTTATTTGAACCGTGAGAGACAGAATAACAACAACAAAATCCAGAAAAACGCATATAAAAAATGTTATAAATTGATTTGCATTTTAATGAGAGAAATAAGTATTTGACCCCTCTCAATCAGAAAGATTTCTGGCTCCCAGGTGTCTTTTATACAGGTAAAGAGCTGAGATTAGGAGCACACTCTTAAAGGGAGTTCTCCTAATCTCAGTTTGTTACCTGTATAAAAGACACCTGTCCACAGAAGCAATCAATCAGATTCCAAACTCTCCACCATGGCCAAGACCAAAGAGCTCTCCAAGGATGTCAGGGACAAGATTGTAGACCTATAAGGCTGGAATGGGCTACAAGACCATCGCCAAGCAGCTTGGTGAGAAGGTGACAACTGTTGGTGCGATTATTCGCAAATGGAAGAAACACAAAATAACTGTCAATCTCCCTCGGCCTGGTGCTCCATGCAAGATCTCACCTCGTGGAGTTGCAATGATCATGAGAACGGTGAGGAATCAGCCCAGAACTACATGGGAGGATCTTGTCAATGATCTTAAGGCAGCTGGGACCATAGTCACCAAGAAAACAATTGGTAACACACTACACCGTGAAGACTGAAATCCTGCAGCGCCCGCAAGGTCCCCCTGCTCAAGAAAGCACATATACATGCTCGTCTGAAGTTTGCCAATGAACATCTGAATGATTCAGAGGAGAACTGGGTGAAAGTGTTGTGGTCAGATGAGACCAAAATGGAGCTCTTTGGCATCAACTCAACTCGCCATGTTTGGAGGAGGAGGAATGCTGCCTATGACCCTAAGAACACCATCCCCACCGTCAAACATGGAGGTGGAAACATAATGCTTTGGGGGGGGTTTTCTGCTAAGGGGACAGGACAACTTCACCGCATGAAAGGGACGATGGACGGGGCCATGTACCGTCAAATCTTGGGTGAGAACCTCCTTCCCTCAGCCAGGGCATTGAAAATGGGTCGTGGATGGGTATTCCAGCATGACAATGACCCAAAACACACGGCCAAGGCAACAAAGGAGTGGCTCCAGACCTTAATCCCATAGAAAATCTGTAGAGGGAGCTGAAGGTTCGAGTTGCCAAACGTCAGCCTCGAAACCTTAATGACTTGGAGAAGATCTGCATAGAGGAGTGGGACAAAATCCCTCCTGAGATGTGTACAAACCTGGTGGCCAACTACAAGAAACGTCTGACCTCTGTGATTGCCAACAAGGGTTTAGCCACCAAGTACTAAGTAATGTTTTGCAGAGGAGTCAAATACTTATTTCCCTCATTAAAATGCAAATCAATATACAGTGGGGAAAAAAAGTATTTAGTCAGCCACCAATTGTGCGAGTTCTCCCACTTAAAAAGATGAGAGAGGCCTGTAATTTTCATCATAGGTACACGTCAACTATGACAGACAACTTGAGAAAAAAAATCCAGAAAATCACATTGTAGGATTTTTAATGAATTTATTTGCAAATTATGGTGGAAAATTAGTATTTGGTCACCTACAAACAAGCAAGATTTCTGGCTCTCACAGACCTGTAACTTCTTCTTTAAGAGGCTCCTCTGTGCTCCACTCGTTACCTGTATTAATGGCACCTGTTTGAACTTGTTATCAGTATAAAAGACACCTGTCCACAACCTCAAACAGTCACACTCCAAACTCCACTATGGCCAAGACCAAAGAGCTGTCAAAGGACACCAGAAATAAAATTGTAGACCTGCACCAGGCTGGGAAGACTGAATCTGCAATAGGTAAGCAGCTTGGTTTGAAGAAATCAACTGTGGGAGCAATTATTAGGAAATGGAAGACATACAAGACCACTGATAATCTCCCTCGATCTGGGGCTCCACGCAAGATCACACCCCGTGGGGTCAAAATGATCACAAGAACGGTGAGCAAAAATCCCAGAACCACACAGGGGGACCTAGTGAATGACCTGCAGAGAGCTGGGACCAAAGTAACAAAGCCTACCATCAGTAACACACTACGCCGCCAGGGACTCAAATCCTGCAGTGCAAGACGTGTCCCCCTGCTTAAGCCAGTACATGTCCAGGCCCGTCTGAAGTTTGCTAGAGTGCATTTGGATGATCCAGAAGAGGATTGCGAGAATGTCATATGGTCAGATGAAACCAAAATATAACTTTTTGGTAAAAACTCAACTCGTCGTGTTTGGAGGACAAAGAATGCTGAGTTGCATCCAAAGAACACCATACCTACTGTGAAGCATGGGGGTGGAAACATCATGCTTTGGGGCTGTTTTTCTGCAAAGGGACCAGGACGACTGATCCGTGTAAAGGAAAGAATGAATGGGGCCATGTATCGTGAGATTTTGAGTGAAAACATCCTTCCATCAGCAAGGACATTGAAGATGAAACGTGGCTGGGTCTTTCAGCATGACAATGATCCCAAACTCACCGCCCGGGCAACGAAGGAGTGTCAATCCTTAAGGGCCTAGCCAGTCTCCAGATCTCAACCCCATAGAAAATCTTTGGAGGGAGTTGAAAGTCTGTGTTGCCCAGCGACAGCCCCAAAACATCACTGCTCTAGAGGATATCTGCATGGAGGAATGGGCCAAAATACCAGCAACAGTGTGTGAAAACCTTGTCAAGACTTACAGAAAACGTTTGACCTGTGTCATTGCCAACAAAGGGTATATAACAAAGTCTTGAGAAACTTTTGTTATTGACCAAATACTTATTTTCCACCATAATTTGCAAATAAATTCATTAAAAATCCTACAATGTGATTTTCTGGATTTTTTTTTCTAATTTTGTCTGTCATAGTTGACGTGTACCTATGATGAAAATTACAGGCCTCTCTCATCTTTTTAAGTGGGAGAACTTGCACAATTGGTGGCTGACTAAATACTTTTTTCCCCCACTGTATAACATTTTTGACATGCGTCTTTCTGGATTTTTTTGTGTTATTCTGTCTCTCACTGTTCAAATAAACCTACCATTAACATTATAGACTGATCATTTCTTTGTCAGTGGGCAAACGTACAAAATCAGCAGGGAATCAAATACTTTTTTCCCCTCACTGTATTTTGCACTATGGCCTATTTATTGCCTTACCTCCATAACTTACTACATTTGCACACACTGTATATAGATTTTCTATTTTTCTATTGTGTTATTGACTGTACGTTTTTGTTTATCCCATATGTAACTGTGTGTTGTTGTTGTTTTTAATTGCACTGCTTTGCTTTATCTTGGCCAGGTCACAGTTGTAAATGAGAACTTAACCTACCTGGTTAAATAAAGGTGAAATAAAAATAAATAAACAACCAAGAGTCACTCTCACACACCCCCTGTGGACCCTCCATTAAGTAGGTCATGGTGGTGGTGAGTCTGGTGACCCTTGACCCTGAGTGCTGGGGTATGGCCTGATCTGCATACTCACTATGTACCACATACTGCTCCACTTGGCGTCGTTGAAGAAGATGGACTGGGCGGGGCTAGTCTGGGCGGGGCTAGAGAGAGGGTGAGGGGCCGCCTTGTAATCCCTCTTGATCCGCCTCTTCACCACCTGCTGCTGAATCCACTCCACCTAAAACAGAGGGCATACCATTGGACAGTGAGTAAAAACAATATCAAACATCCAATCACTGAACGGGAATATGCAGGATTTATGGGCAAGCATGTTTTGGGTGGACAATGGGAGATGGAGGGATGTGCGTGGAGAAATACATTAACAAAGTAAAACACTGGCTGACAGACAAGTGTGCACATAAATGTGAACATATGCATGTGCATGCGCGCGCGTGCACACACTACATCTCAGGTCACATCAATCTCTCAAACCGAATCTCTCACAGAATTCCTTGGCTCATCTCAGAAATGTGGGAGCAATGGGTAGGATTTTTTCAGATTTCGAAATCGGGATGATGGACAAGGAAATCTCAAACCTGGCCAGATTAGAGCCTTATACTTGATAGGTAGCTAAATAAATGACTGTTGCCTCTCACTTTCACACAAGGTAGCCTAATCGTTCAGGTAAAACAAGAAAAAAAGAGGTGATCGACTTCATACAATTTTTTTTTTAACAAAAATTAAAATGGGTAGTGATGTAGACAATCATATGAGAGTGAATGACCTATTTAAAAAATCTGTCAGTTTCTCCAGAGAGCGGAGGAGAGAAAAGAGAGCGGAGGAGGGAAAAAACATTGAGAAAAGAGAGAGATGGTGGTAGACCAAGAAAAACACAGGCAGAAAGATTGAAGGGGGGTGGGGAACACTGAGGGAGAGAGAGAGATTTCATAACCTAGGATGTAGTTATGAAGTCTAAAAAGGAAAGAGAAAAAATAATAATTTAACAGTGCTGGAGGGCGATCAGACTGGTGTTAATGCTTAGACAAGACAGCAGGCGGAAGTCTCTGCTCATTTTACACTGTCATTAACATCAGCTTCAAAGCAACCGTTTACACACCTCACTAAGCTCAGAACAACAGCGCCATCAGTATGTGTGTGTCTATCTCTGGCTCTGCCTACACCATGTCTATGTCCGTGTGTTTGTGCATGACGAGCGTAAGCCTTATGCAGCAGTCCTCAGACAGTCAACTGGACAGGAGGTCTGACCCCAGCAGCCAGTCATCCATTAGCTCCACCACTGACCTGAGAGTGCACTAAGAGGGAGAGGAACCGGATCTGATCCCTCTTCCTTCAGATGGTGAACTGGACTGGGGGCTTTTGAAATACGACTGCTTCTGCTTTGCCCCTTCTTAAGGGTTTGCAGGTGGCTCCGTCTCTATTGCAGTCTCTCCCTCTCTCACTGACTGGGTCAGTAACCAAGGGCAACCAGGACCCAAAAGGGCCAGCCGTACAGAAGGAGCGTCAGTTGAAGTCAGACTTTTGTAATCATGATCACTGATCTGACATGAAAGTATAGGTAGAAGTGATGGGGTCCTTGCCTATACCTATCCAAATCTGTTATAAATCAGTGATTACTCTGAGGAAGTCCCATGTGGCTCAGTTGGTAGTGCATCGCGCTTGCAATGCCAGGGCTGTGGGTTCGAAAATGCATGCACTCACTTACTGTAAGTCGCTCTGGATAAGAGTGTCTGCTAAATAAATAAATAAATATATTTTTTTTGTATTTGAATGGGGTAAAAGGTCCCTACGGTGAGGTCACACTCAAGCACCTCTTCTCCAAGCCATGGAGACCTGCGTGCCAACAGGTAGACCGCACAACGTACACACACAAGGTGTGCCCGCTACACCCAGACTCGCACACAAACACACAGAGATGACTTGCATTATACAACTAAGCATAACAACGTGATTAGTTCTATAACATTTTAGTCATTTAGCAGACGCTCTTATCCAGAGCGACTTACAGGAGCAATTAGGGTTAAGTGCCTTGCTTAAGGGCACATCGACAGATTTTTCACCTAGTCGGCTCGGGGATTAGAACCAGCGACCTTTCAGTTACTGGCACAACGCTCTTACCCACTAAGCTTCCTGCCCAAAATCAGCACGAAAGGAGACTGGCATCAGAATGATAGGACACTGATCCCTGAAAAGTAGTGATGGGAACAGACGGACTCCCAGCTCAGACTGCAGGGCCAGCTGACATCATTTACACATCTCCTTCCTGTCAACCCCTCACACAGGAGAGAAACCAGAGGAAGAAGAGAGGCAAAGAGAACACTGCTCTCTCTCGCTCCCTCTCTCTCTCCCCCTCTCTCCCTCCCTCCCTCCATGAACTGTGATGCCTGTCAATGCAAAACTGCCTCCTGCCCAGAGGGAAGTATTGTGGAATATGTTCAAAATGGCCAATGTTTCAAGTGAGTATAATACATCTCACATTGATGACAACTATGCTCAGCGGTGCTATGGTTGGTAGACTTTTCGGCGGTGTGCTGAACTCCAATTGTGCCCTGGACTGTACGCATCATCAGGGCAAGACCAACGGCGGTGTTCTGAGACTCATCAATAATGCAGGCGGGTGTCGAAGACCCCGCTGGGCGGCCTGCGAACACTGTGAGGTGGCGATCGGGATAGGCTTACCTTGGGCTCCATCGAGATGAAGCTGTGGCCACCGCGACTGGAGAGCGTTGACCTTTTGATGGTCCTGCTGTGAAAAAAGTGATAGTGGTCCTTCAGGTCGCCAATCTGCCGAGGAAAACACACGTGATCAGTCTACAGTAAATACGTTGGTTGCATCCGGAATGCAGTGAATAGGGTGCCATTTCAGATGCATGCATTCACTTTTATGTACCAAGAAGACATCAGGGGGTGGCATTATGAATGTAAATGAGACAAAATTAACATTTATTTGGTTCATAATGAGCAGTAAAGACGTCAACCGAGTTGACGGGAACCACAAACCTCCTAAACAAGACAGACAGAGAGAGAGACAGACATGAGGCAAGCAAAGGGTGATTAACTTCAATAATTCAGAGGTAGATTATCAAACTGTCATGGCTACCAGGTGTCATATACTCTTTACAGGAGCTACCTGAGGGCCCATATCACGCCTGTATATCCTTTCAGGCAACTCACAACAATAGTTCACCCCATAATACAATGAGTCGTATTCATTAGGGTACACCGTAAGAAAACATTGCATAACGTTTTGCAGCGGAAAACAAGAGTTTCTTATTAGACAAGTTCAGGTAGTCCTTCCCTCTTGCAGTAGCATAGGGTCATTTCCATGTAAAAGGACCCATAAGCACCAACCAACATGTGAAGTTTATAGGAGCATATCAAATTTGGTGTCAACTGAAAGCAGAGTCTATATTTTGGGGAAATGAAGCAATAGATACGTTTTTCAACCATTTTCCATCCTAAAAATGTGGAATAAGCGAAGACTTTGATTTCTGGTCACACAGATGGAAAAGGGGTCTTAAAAACATCTCCTATAGAGTCTTAAAAAGGTATTAGAAATACATCAAAACACAATAATGTTACAGTAAATGCCCCTACCAACTAATATCAACATTTATATTTAGTTTTGCAGAAATGATTTGCATTTTGTACGTTTTAGAAATATTGCCTAGTGTCTTGTCATTCTGTTACCAAAAACCCACGTTTAAGATATTTTCTAATTTCTCTCCCTCGAGGGAGGATTATGAAAGTTCACAGAAGTAACAAGTAAAAGGTAAACCTACCAATTAGTTAGTGTTTTTACTGATAACAATCTTGTTTATGAATTATTACGTTTTTTAAATGCGTCACTCTGTTACCAAATAGGAAAATCTGTAACAAAATGACTGCAATTGAATTGGCCACAATGTGAAATCATAGTAGTCACAAACCACAGTTGCAGTAGAGCACAGTACAGTAAAGAAAAGTATAGTATAGTTAAATACAGTACAGTTCAGTAGAGCACACATGAGTAGAGTACAGTATAATGTAATATACTCTACTGTACTCTATGGTACTTTTCTTCACTGTACTTTTCTTTACTGTACTGTGCTGTCCAAACACGTGAAACATAGACGTCTGATTGGTACAGATTTGGTCCGGTCCGGACCAACCAAATGTGGTCTTGCTTGGGGGCGGAGCTTATTAGAATAATAGCCAGTGAGTAGAATTATACCCGAACATGCAATGGAGGATATTACATTTTCTACCTTGGTGTACCTATTCAGGATACATCATCATGACGAGAATGACTTTCATATGCATTTCTGTTTAGTACAGCTCAAGGACCCATGATGTCATTCTGTTACCGTCATTCTGTTACCAGGATCGCTTACTGTAGTTCAATACCCAAAATACATTTTTCAAACTCAAGATATCATTGCTGACACCCCATTATTTCTGCAGACATCTTTTAATCTTAATTCGTAGTAGATATTTAACATAGTTTTTGGAAAACGTGGTCACATAAACTGAGGGAGATTTTACTGTAATTCTGTTACCAAAAGTTGCATCTGCACTGTTCCTAATGTAAATGTGTTTTAGTAAAATTGTCTGTGGCAATTGTTAAAAGTAGACTTCTGCATATACACAGAATATACCAAACATTAGGAACACCTTCCTAATATTGAGTTACACCCCCCCCTTTTGCCCTCAGAACAGCCTCAAATCGTCGGGGCATGGACTCTACAAGGTGTCGAAAGTGTTCCACAGGGATGCTAGCCCATGTTGACTCCAATGCTACCCACAGTTGTGTCAAGTTGGCTGGATGTCCTTTGGGTGGTGGACCATTCTTGATACACACGGGAAACTGAGCTTGAAAAACCCAGCAGTGTTGCAGTTCTTGACACAAACCGATGCGTCTGGCACCTACTACCATACCCCGTACAAAGGCACAAATCTTTTGTCTTGCCCATTCACCCTCTGAATGGCACACATACACAATCAATGTCTCAAGGCTTAGAAATCCTTCTTTAACCGGTCTCCTCCCCCTCATCGACAATGTTTGAAGTGGATTTAACAAGTCACATCAATAAGGGATCATAGCCTTCACTTGGATTCACCTGGTCAGTCCATGTCATGGAAAGAGCAGTGTACATATGGTTTCTGATGGTTTTTGCTTGGCATACATTCTAAAGTGAAAAAATGAGTCTCAGCGTCACTGTTACAGTGGAATTGCCCATAGACCGCGTTCTGACCGCGTCACTGTCAGAACGTGGAAGACACAAGGCAACAGCAGGTAGCCTATATCATACCCAAAAGCGTCCGGGCTCCAGAAAGACATGAAGCCCAACATTCTAAAATTGTAAATGTCGAAATCCAAATAAAGACATTTCTGACTTAATCTTTGGTCTCACAACAACTTCCCTCCACCTCACACAGCAAGAGATAAATGGTGCATTTGGATGCTGTCGGAAATTCGGAGGTACGAGTGTGACAAGTGAGACAACTGAAGGACCTCCGAGCGAGTTGGTAGGGGAAAGGGAATGGTTTGGGATTCAGCAATAACCAGTTCACTACCTGCTTAAAAATTGAGAAAGCCCTCATGCTAAAACAAGCTTTGTGTCAAGTACGCCCTCTATCCAACTCTATGTGCCACAATGATGAAACCCGAGTTTACGAATTGTAGCGTTCCATCATTAGCTGTGTTTCCATGAACTTGTTCAATTATTTTCTGTTGCAATTTCAAAAGTTTATATAGAAAATAGATGCAACAATTGCCTACTGCGGTGCGTTTCCATTTAACTTTCTTGTATGGATAAAACAGCTGGATGTAATGAGTCACACCAACAACAACAAAAAACTTGCGCAAAAACCTATTGTCAAATAAAAATGAAGTGGTTGAAGTGTTTCCATTACCCATTTAGGCAAATTGCACATTAATAAATTGGCGACAGCCTGTATGCCCTCCCACCTATCGGTTTCATGTCACAGGTAGCCTCCAACTGCTCTTAAACACTAGTAAAACTAAATGCATGCTCTTCAACCGAACGCTGCTTGCACCCGCCCACCCGACTAGAATCACTACTCTCGACGGGTCTGACCTTGAGTATGTGGACAACTACAAATACCTAGGTGTCTGGTTAGACTGTAAACTCTCCTTCCAGACTCACATTAAGAATCTCCAATCCAAAGTTAAATCTAGAATCGGTTTCCTATTTCGCAACAAAGCCTCCTTCACTCATGCTGCCAAACATGCCCTCGTAAAACTGACTATCCTACCGATCCTTGACTTCGGCGATGTCATTTACAAAATAGCCTCCAACACTCTACTCAGCAAATTGGATGTAGTCCATCACAGTGCCATCCGTTTTGTCTCCAAAGCCCCATATACTACCCACCACTGTGACCTGTACGCTCTTGTTGGCTGGTCCTCACTACATATTCGTCACCAAACCCACTGGCTCCAGGCCATCTATAAATCACTGCTAGGCAAATCCCCGCCTTATCTTAGCTCACTGGTCACCATAGCAACACCCACCCGTAGTATGCGCTCCAGCAGGTATATCTCACTGGTCATCCCCAAAGCCAACACCTCCTTTGGCCGCCATTCCTTCCAGTTCTCTGCTTGAGACTGGAACAAACTGCAAAAATCTCTGAAGCTGGAGACTCTTATCTCCCTCACTAACTTTAAGCATCAGTTGTCAGAGCAGCTTACCGATCACTGCACCTGTACACAGCCCATCTGAAATTAGCCCGCCCAACTACCTCATCCCTATATTGTTCTTTATTTTGCTCATTTGTACCCCAGTATCTCTATTTGCACATCATCTCTTGCACATCTATCATTCCAGTGTTAATACTAATTGTAATTATTTTGCACTATAGCCTATTTATTGCCTTACCTCCATAACTTGCTACATTTGCACACACTGTATATATATTTATTTCTGTTGTATTTTTGACTTTGTTTTGTTTTACCCCATATGTAACTCTGTGTTGTTGTTTTTAATCGCACTGCTTTGTTTTATCTTGGCCAGGTCGCAGTTGTAAATGAGAACTTGTTCTCAACTGGCTTACCTGGTTAAATAAAGGTTAAATAAAAATAAATAAACAGGTCGCCAGCGAAAATCAGCATGGATAGAATGCAAGGACTGACAAATATTTGCCATAATTCTCATGTGCCGATGTATCACCACGGTCTGTGCCATGGTGAAATTTGCGCTCCTCTAGATCTGAAATAATTGGATGGTGAAACTTGCATCCAGCCAACCAGTAAAGCAAGGCGAATCAATTCAGGCATTCTTGAAAGTCGGGACAATCCTTGTCTTGCAAATTATATATATTTTCAAATGTAACAATGTTTCTTTGCAAGGAGTAGGCATAGAATTAAAATAGCGGAACCCTTCCCTATGGGCGGTAAATCATTGGATCTGATTAATTTGATTCAATGCAATTCAATCTTTGATGACTGCAACTATAGAAACAACATTTATGAGCCATTGTCAACTTCCCATCTGGTTATTTTGCTCCCAGCTCACTGTCAACCTGTTTACATATAGGCTATGGATTTCATACAGAAAAATTATTTGTTTGCAAATGCAACTGGGGCCATTACATCACGTGCCCTGCATACCTTTAAAATGATTCGGCACTCATAATTTTTTCGAAAAACGCAGTTTCTAACAGCTGCATGCCTTCCTCCCTCTCCATTCATATGTGGTTGTTTGTGTCTCAATGTACATTGTATGTTCCCATCTCTCTTCCTCAATTTCACCATCACATGCATATCAAATGATTGTCCTAAATAAACAACCTATTTTCATCCTGAAAAAAACCAATACAAAATCATGGTAGCTTGTTGGGTGTCCAAAATAATAACCCACATATATGCACCTTTTGTGCAAGCTTGATATTCATCACAGCCAACAGTACCTCTACTTAAGGTCTGACTGTGTGGGGTCCGCATTTGTGTGTGTGTATATACACACACAACCGGCACAGCTGGTGTCAAAGTTCAGGTTAGAAGACTGGAGCGATATTGCCCCATGGGAGCGTCTTTCAGAGGTTTACCCAAGCAGGAAGTGAAGGAACCCCTCTGTCTATTAGGTGTCAAAGTCCAATGAGCACTCCATATTCACATGGAAATGAAGGGGTGAGGGGCTGCACACACTGGAATACCATTTTTTGGGGGGGGTTGGGGGGGGCACTAGACTCAATTCCCGTAAAGGAGAGGGGGGGGGGGGTAAATCACCACTATATACCTAGGGAGAAAGATTGGCGGGAGGTTTGAGGGCTGGCTGACCCTGCTATTGCTGTTTTTGACTACTAGTCTAGGATACTCATTTTCAACCTGTCAGAATACGTAGTATGGCTTTCTTCGTGGATAGAGAGCGAGTGCTTTGGATTGCCTCGTGGTTGCTAGATATTTCTCCCATATAGACCACCGCCCTGTTAAATGCGTGGGTTGCTAAGCAACCACATGTTGCCTACTCTGAACTTGCATGGGCCTCTCTGATCATAAGGACAATTGTTGAACAACAAAATGACGTCCCTTTTAAATCCAGCATGTGTGACCATATCTCCTCTAGGCTATAGCATCTTGTTCCCAGTATTGTACCTGAAATCAGTTATGGATTGGAGTGGGAAGGGTTGCTGGTGAATGTAGCATGTTCCTTGGGAAGGACACCAACAGGGCCATAACAGATAGGCAAAAGGTTTGAAACACTCAGTGCAAATCACATTATCAACCCCTCGGCAACATCAATGCATGCTTTCCAGTCTTCTTTTACTGTGGCCACTTATACAATTACAAGTGCTTCAGGTTCAAAGGTTGTTAAAAGATTATCTTATCTTAAAGTGCTCATTAAGGGGTCCTAGTCTCAACATCCACAACTGATAGCCGATGATAGTAAGATCATTAACCCATAAGAGTCTAAGCCCTGTATAAGCTGGGGGAGGGGGTTCTACTAAGCTACAGTACGTGTTTGTGAGAGTCTCACCTTCCCATAGAGGGGTCATAATAGTTTTTGTAGGCCAAACCGTTCGGACACTACAGACGATTTTGTGAGAAGACCAATTTTCGGGATGTCTCATGGTCTGACAAACACCGCTTTAGCTCTGTCACCTTTCACCACAGATGCGTAAGTGCGACATAAGCGGATGCGGTGGTTTGAGACGCAGCCAATGCAAAAAAACAGATCTCTCCAGCTTAAACTGTGGATTTTTATGGGGATTTTTTATTATGCTAATTAGATAACCGTGGGAGCGTGACCTTTTAACAGGTTAACATTCACAAGGCCGCAGGGCCAGACGGATTACCAGGACGCATACTCAGAGTATGCGCTGACCAGCTGGTAAGTGTCTTCACTGACATTTTCAACCTGTCCCTGACTGGTTGAAAATTATAGTCCCTGTGCCCAAGAACGCCAAGGTAACCTTTCTAAATGACTATCGCCCCGTAGCTCATCTGTAGCCATGAAATGCTTTGAAAGGCTGGTCATGGCTCAACACCATCATCCCAGACACCCTGGACCCACTCCAATTCGCATACGGCCCTTCAGTAGTGCCTGCTTAGTCCTCTCCTGTACTCCCTGTTCACCCACGACTGCATGGCCATGCACAACAACTACATCATTAAGTTTGCTGATGACACGACGGTGGTAGGCCTGATCACTGACGACGATGAGACAGCCTATAGGGAGGAGGTCAGAGACCTGGCAGTGTGGGAGAGGACAACAACCTCTCCCTCAACGTCAGCAAGACAAAGGAGCTGATCGTGGATTACAGGAAATCAGATTGTGGACTATCTGCACCATTGAGAGCATCTTGACTGGCCGCATCACCGCTTGGTATGGCAACTGCTTGGCATCTGACCGCAAGGCACTACAGTGGGTAGTGCGTACGGCCGAACTCTCTGCCACCCAGGAACTCTATACCAGGCGATGTCAGAGGAAGGCCCTAAAAATGGTCAAAGCCACCCAAGTCACAGACTGTTCTCTCTGCTACCGTACGGAAAGCGGTACCGATGCACCAAGTCTGAACCAACAGGACCCTGATCAGCTTCTACCCACAAGCCATAAGACTGCTAAATAGTTAGTTAAATAGTTCACCAAATAGCTACCCGGACTATCTGCACTGACCCTTTTTGCACTAACTTTTTGACTCCTCACATACGCTGATGTTACTGTTTACTATCTGTCAGTTTTATTCCTAGTTCTTTGTACATACTCTACGTGGCCATAAGTATGTGGACACATGCTTGTCGAACATGTCATTCCAAAATCATGGGCATTAATATGGAGTTGGTCCCCCCTTTGCTGCTATAACAGCCTCCACTCTTCTGGGAAGGCTTTAAACTAGATGTTGGAACATTGCTGTGGGGACTTGCTTCCATTCAGCTACAAGAGCATTAGTGAGGTCTGGCACTGATGTTGGGCGATTAGGCCTGGCTCGCAGTCAACGTTCCAATTCATCCCAATGGTATTCGATGGGGTTGAGGTCAGGGCTCTGTGCAGGCCAGTCAAGTTCTTCCACACCAATCTAGACAAACCATTTCTGTATGGACCTTGCTTTGTGCATGGGGGCATTGTCATGCTGAAACAGGAAAGAGCCTTCCCCAAACTGTTGCCACAAAGTTTGAAGCACAGAATCGTCTAGAATGTCATTGTATGCTGCAGCGTTAAGATTTCCCTTCACTGGAACTAAGGGGCCTAGCCCGAACCATGAAAAAACTGCCCCAGAGCTTTATTCCTCCTCCACCAAACTTTACAGTTGGCCCTATGCATTGGGGCAGGTAGCGTTCTACTGCCATCCTCCAAACCCAGATTAGTCCGTTGGACTGCCAGATGGTGAAGCATGATTCATAACTCCAGAGAACGCGTTTCCACTGCTCCAGAATCCAATGGCGGCGAGCTTTACACCACTCCAGCCAACGCTTGGCATTGTGCATGGTGATCTTAGGCTTGTGAGCGGTGTTCAGCCATGTAAACCCATTTCATGAAGCTCCCAAACGAACAGTTATTGTGCAGACATTGCTTCCAGAGGCAGTTTGGAACTCGGTAGGGAGTGTTGCAACCGAGGACAGACGATTTTTACACGCTTCAGCACTCGGCAGTCCTGTTCTGTGAGCTTGTGTGGCCTATCACTTTGCGTCTGAGCCATTGTTTCTCCTAGATGTTTCCACTTCACAATAACAGCACTTACAGTTGACCGGGGAAGCTCTAGCAGGGCAGAAATGTGACGAACTGACTTGTTGGAAAGGTAGCATCCTATGACGGTGCCACGTTGAAAGTCACTGAGCGCTTCAGTACGGGCCATTCTTCTGCCAAAGTCTGTCTATGGCTGTGTGCTCGGATTTATACACCTTTCAGCAACGGGTTTGGCTGAAATAGCCAAATACGAGCATTTGAAGGGCTGTCCACACGCAACACTACATGAACAAAAATATCTAACTCAATTACCTCGTACCCCTGCACATCGACACAGTACTGGTACCTCTTGTATATAGCGAAGTTATCGTTACTCATTGCGTATCTATTACTACTTGTTTAACTTTTTCTACTATTTCTCTATTTTCTTTCTCACTAAGCATTTAACTGCTAGTCCACACCTGTTGTTTACGAAGCATGTGAGGAATAAAACATTTTTTAAATTGATTTGAAATTTTATTTGATCATGCAGGCCCATATTAGTTTGAGACATGAAATACTAGACAGTAACTGTTGCGTGTGGGCACCTGTTGTCCCACTGTTGTAGAGCCTAATCACTACACTACCCCTTTCTCTCGCTTCATTCATGTCATTGTCTGTCCCGTTTGTGATAGGCTGATCCCCGCCACACACACACACACACACACACACACACACACACGCCAGATACTATCCCGGGTTCAAGTTTCAAGTTTTAATCAAGGCACATTAGAGTAGAGGTAGCGCGTTCGGGCTGGCCCTGTGCGAGGACTCTCCGCTGTGGCCCCGGGCGGCTAACCTTGACGTTTGAACTTCAATCGGACTGACAATGAAACGCCACGGTTCAATATCAAAATATGTTTCAATTATCAAATAAAAACACTAGTGCAGCATTTTACTTTGAAAGTCGTTTGGAAAAAAACGAAATTATATAACTTTGAGAAGAACCACAAACATACCTGACCCATATTCTTATAGCCATATTTGCCCGCTATCCGATCAGCGATGTCGGGTCCACCGTTTATCCGTACAGCCCAATGGTTGCTGTAAATCCGAGCTTTGCACGGGGCAGACGTAAAACCAAGCAAGAGCGCCAGGATGCACATCAAGACTATTCTCAAAGCGCCGTTCCAAACCATCTTCCTCAACTTTTCCCCCGAGCCTCCCGTGTCTCCCTCCTCCGACTAGGCAAACAATCAAACTTCTCTTCTCGCCGCAGGCAGAGCAAGCAAGATTCTCGTATAACTGTTCGCGCCACATAGACTACACGCAATGAAAGAAAAAAACGGAAACCGAAAATGCCTCAAAAGCCCGTTAGACGGTCTTGTTCTGTGTTCTCCGCGTGCATGGAGAGTTCGAAGTTTGCGTTTGTCTGAGTACTTCTCCTTCGCAACAGTGGGGGTAGTCTGTCTGAATACAGTGCTCTGGGTTAATTTCTTTCCCCCAGAACTCGGATGTTTGTTCTCAATCTCTCTTTAAAGTGGCGAAAAAACTAGCGACACTGAAGAGCAGAAACTAATGCTGCGTTCGTAACCAAGTGGGAGATGGAAATTTACCAATTGAATTCGGAAATACCAGTTGGATGCCTTCATGTACTTTGAACTCGTTGAGAAACGCCAATAGGCTAATGGGCCAACAAGCTGTGTAAACCATAAACTAAAAGTTCAGCTATCATGCTTATAAACACATTATATAGTTCAAAAACCATATTAATAGATTGCTTTTTAGAAATAATGTTTTGTTACATTAACTGCCGAAAATGCTGTTATGGTGGCCATTTCCTTAGTGGGTGACGTCAGAGGTCAGCATGTGGGAGTAGTCGGAGCTCAGGGATAATAGAAGAGTTTCCCACTAGTAATTACCAATTGGAGGGCCGTTGAAATGGATGTTTCCCAGTCATATGTTGTAAAATCCCACTTTCCACTTGGTTACAAATGCAGCATAACCCTCGGGGCTACCAGCGCTCTGCTGGGTCTTAAAGGCACACCAAATTTGATCTCAAGCTGGTCTCTCTGATACTGTATCTAATTTATGACTGAGAGACAGTGTTAGCCCGTTTGAATTGGCCTACTATAGGCTATTGTTATGTTCTAAATGTTTGATATAACAGAATATTGCAGGCTGAGTTAATGTGATTTGGAACAACGTGCCAGACTTTGTTACTTTGTAGGCCTAACTATTTAAATTGTTACAAATAATTTCCGTTAGCATTGCAACATAGTTGCACAAAACAGGGAAAACATTTTACGCACTGGACTGGGTTTATTAGGCCTATAGCCTAAAAGACAAGATGGAAATTGTGAAAATCCCTTGTGTAGATTGTTATCATGAAGATCCCAAGCCAGTAATAACTCATTATTGCCACCACCTCTCTCATCAGTGTTCAGCTTCATTAAAGATGTCACGGTAGTAGGCTAATGGTGTCATTATTGAGGTTGGCGTTATTTGTCGGCCAATTTGAGGCCTATTGATTCATAGGTTCTTGTTTTCGTAGCAGTTGCTTGGAGTAACACCGCAGCATGCCAGGGACGGTGCACACAGAAAAACTCTGTTCCGCCTCAAACACAAGTAGCAAATCAGCATAATTGCTCTAATTGCGGCCAATTTCTTGGTGAATGGACCCCGCTGTCAAATCTAACAACAAGTAGGGGACAATAATATCTCACGGTCCTCCAAAATGAGATGAAAGGAACCAGAACACTCCATGACCGCGAGCATTCAGTGCAAGGACAGACTTGTAATTTAAAGCATTGAAAGGAGAAAAAACAGGCAATGATTTGAGAATGAAATCAACTACCCAGCTCACGAGCCCCACATTCACTGTGTGGCCTCACTGCTGGGGGGCCAAATCCAGCCCCCCTATTCGGGAATGAACCGAGTGAACCCCACAAAACATCTTTGTCGACACCATCTGAGAGAGCAGTAGCGAGTGACAACAAACATTGGCATTCCTGCGTACATTCCTGCTCAAGTTCATTGAAATGTTCAAGATCGAGCCTACATCCACCATTGAGACGCCACTATTAGCCTATTTTGAGCCATTGTGTGACACGGTACTAGTTGAGCTGGATAGAAACATCAAGTCTGAGGCAACAGAGTTATACCAGCCTATATAACCTAAATATATTATCTTCACATAAGGGGGGCTTGGTTCTTTAGTTGGGCCCCATTATTGGGTTTTCTCTGTCATGAAAAGGCCTCCTCAGTTTTATTCACCTGTACATGGAATATATTGAAGATATGGTTGAAGATTTTTTTTAAAGTGCCCCCTTAAAAATACAAAGCCAATCGTATTGCTATACAGGGGCTATCTATTGCACAACATATTAAACATTAGTCCTCCTACTACAACAGTATACAGGGCCAGAGTGATTCATTCCTGAGAAGCAGTAGCCTCATACTACCATGATGATCTTGCAAGCTTACATTCTGTTTTGCTACAAGGATTCAGTGATTGATTGATGAAGTGAAACGAGAGTGCAGCATTAAGGCTGGTTGTGTATCAGGCTAGAGAAGCAGAGCCCTGCTGGAAACCAGAAGCATGAGTTCATTAACAAGTGGCTAAGGTTAATAAGTGTATAGGTTGTATGTTGGGAGCTTTTGGGAAAGAGCACAGTTAGAAAGATATGGCATATAGAAGCAAACCGGATGGACATCATGAAAATGATCAGAGAGGTTGAGAGTAGAAGAAGTTCAGGAGAAAAAACAAACAAAATATAATTATTGTAAAATTGACTGTGTCCATAAAATGTAGATAGTAAGTATAAGCTGGAAGTAGAGGCCTAAGCATTGTTGTTCCCTAATTTACCCCAAGTAGGGAAAGGGTGGCGGGGTTGGAAAGTAATAAAGGGGAGTATATATATAAAAAACATGGGGTATTGGAAGTGATGCAGACAATTAGATTGATGGAAGTTACAATCTATCTGCAATATTAAGATGATCTACCCCCCCCCCCCCCCCCCAAGGTTATACACATTCATAATGATCAAGACAAATCAGGATGGAGATAGCCAGTCATGGCTTTTTAATAAGAAGGACTATTCAAACTGTCTGTCTCACACTACCTCTCTCTCTATCCGGACCTTCCTTTCTTCTTTCCTCTTGCTTGCACCCTCCTTCCCCACTCTCTCTCTGGGTGGGCTTCCAGAAAGCGAGATTTTACTTTGACCTCTGACCCAAGAGCTGTGTAGACTTCTGCAGTTGAGCACAATGGCACCAGCCACTCACCCTCCCTCGTCCTGTCTCGTTTGGATCGGAATATGGAGCTCTATTCTGTGGGCCACAAGATTCTTCTTTGTTTTGTTGAAATATAATATATATGGATACATACAGTACTACTACCTTCTATCATGTAGCTCAGAGAACACTGTCTGCACCTACACATAATCAGGGTACTTGTATATGGTAAGACAGTTGTATGGGTCATTCCACAAAATGAGTGCCTTTGCGTCCCTTTAATATTTTAAGTAGAAATTGTGCACCAACATAGAATTTAAAAGCTTGTTATATTCAATGAAGTGCCCTTTAATATAGACCACATGGGCTGCGTTTACACAGGCAGCCCAATTCTGATAATCTTTTCACTAATTGGTCTTTTGACCAATCAGATCAGCTCTGAAAAAGATCTAATGTGAAAAGATCTGATTAGTCAAAAGCCCAATTAGTGTAAAAAAAGATCAGAATTTGGCTTCCCCTCATCTGCCGGCCACTGCAGAGATGGTTATCCCTCTGGAAGGTTCTCCCATCTACACAGAGGAACCCTGGAGCTCTGTCAGAGTGACCATCGGGTTCTTGATCACCTCCCTGACCAAGGCCCTTCTCCCCCGATTGCTCAGTTTGGCCGGGCGGCCAGCTCTAGGAAGCGGCTTGGTGGTTCCAAACTTCTTCCATTTAAGAATGATGGAGGCCACTGTGTTCTTGGGGACCTTCAATGCTGCAGAAATGTTTTGGTACCCTTCCCCAGATCTGTGCCTCGACACAATCCTGTCTCGGCGCTCCACGAACAGTTCCTTCGACCTCATGGCTTGGTTTTTGCCCTGACGTGCACTGTCAACTGTGGGACCTTACATATGTGTGCCTTTCCAAATCATGTCCAATCAATTGAATTTACCACAGATGGACTCCAATCTAGTTGTAGAAACATCTCAAGGATGACCAATGGAAACAGGATGCATCTGAGCTCAATTTCTAGTATCATAGCAAAGGGTCTGAATACTTATGTAAATAAGGTATTTCTGTTTTTAATTTTTAATAAATTAGCGAAAATGTCTAAAAACCTGTTTTCGCGTTGTCATTAAGGGGTATTGTGTGTAGATTGATGAGAAAAAAAAATGTGTATCCATTTTAGAATAAGGCTGTAACGTAACAAAATGTGGAAAAAGTCAAGGGGTCTGAATACTTTCCGAATGCACTGTATGTGTCCATTTCCCCTGTCACAAGGGGATTTATAGCTGATTTAAGATGAAATCATCAACCCTGCCACTGTCCTTGCTATCCGTGATCCTTGGGACGTCCCTACCCCATTGAAGTTGAAATTTAAAATGGTTAAGGTAAGGGTTAGTGATTAGGGGTTAGGGTGGGGACGTCCCAAAGATCCGGGATAGCACCAACCACCCTGTTAGAGTGCCTGTAACTGTATTTGGCACTTCATATATTTTTTAATTTAACCTCTTAAAATGAGGTGAAATCAAGTTCTTTTCCACCAAGTTACACATCTCAAAAGGCACAGAATTGGTGGAATGACCCATGTACATTCCATAAGACATTAAGTTATATTCAATGGGTATATCCAACAGCAGGAAATCTTATGTGGCTTTAATAGATGTTACCGCAAAGGTAATGATGCTGTATCATATAGAAGCTCAGCTTTACCCTTATAATCAATGTAACAAATTAGCAGTAGCATTAGAATCAGCAAGTTCATGCTTCAATTTTGTTGAGCAATTTTAAGTTGACTATGGTGCATATCAGGTGGAAACTCCCTCTAGTCCTACCAATAATTACACCATTCTAATGCTTTATGACTAGAAGGGTTCAACTGCACATTTAAAAAATAAGGATATAAAATCAGGATCTGGCCTAAAACAGGCACCTAATAGAAGTCCTAACTCCAAGACTGCTTGCGCCCTCCAGTGGTGAACAACCACATTACAGAGAGGGTATTTGTTGATAGCCTGGGGTAGGATTCTGCTGTTAAACGCCTGTGCAGTGCACCACCTGTGTATTCTCATCATGAGTGGTGCTCCACAGACCTGTGTGTGCTTCCCTCTCATGCTGAGCCACCATATGGCATTGGAACAAATCACTAGCCGGAAACTACAGTAAGCCTGCAACAGCAGGAAATAATACAGTACCTTCGGAAAGTATTTACACCCCTTGACTTTTTCCACATTTTATTGTTACGGCCTGAATTTGAAATTGAGTAAATTTCGATGTTTTTGTCACTGGCCTACACACACACACACACACACACACACAATTCCCCATAACCTCAAAGTGGAATTATGTTTGTAATTTGTTTTCGTACAAATTAATACAAATGAAAAGACTGCCCATCTTACTCTTTTCTCTTTATTGGCCAGTCTGAGATATGGCTTTTTCTTTGCAACGCTGCCTAGAAGGTCAGCATCCCGGAGTCGCCTCTTCACTGTTGACGTTGAGACTGGTGTTTGCAGGTACTATTTAATGAAGCTGCCAGTTGAGGACCTATGAGGCGCCTGTTTCTCAAACTAGACACTCTAATGCATTTGTCCTCTTGCTCAGTTGTGCACCGGGGCCTCCCACTCCTCTTTCTATTCTGGTTAGAGCCAGTTTGCACTGTTCTGTGAAGGGAGTAGTACACAGCGTTGTACGAGATCTTCAGTTTCTTGGCAATTTCTCGCATGGAATAGCCTTAATTTCTCAGAACAAGAATAGACTGACGAGTTTCAGAAGAAAGTTAGTTGTTTCTGGCCATTTTGAGCCTGTAATCGAACCCACAATTGCTGATGCTTCAGATACTCAACTAGTCTCAAGACAGCCAGTTTTATTGCTTCTTTAATCAGCACAACAGTTTTCAGCTGTGCTAACATAATTGCAAAAGGGTTTTCTAATGATCAATTAGCCTTTTAAAATGATAAACTTGGATTAGCAAACACAATGTGCCATTGGAACACAGGACTGATGGTTGCGGATAATGGGCCTCTGTACGCCCGTGTAGATATTCCATATAAAATCAGCCGTTTCCAGCTACAATAGCCATTTACAACATTAACAATGTCTATACTGTATTTCTGATCAATTTGATGTTATTTTAATGGACAAAAAAATTACTTTTCTTTCAAAAACAAGGATAGTGTATTTAGCATGTTGTTATTGCAGGTGTGGCGAAATGCTTGTTCCTACTGTAGCTCCAACAGTTCAGTAATATCTAACAATACACACAAATCTAAAAGAATGGAATTAAGAAAAATAGAAATATTAGGAAAAGCAATGTCAGAGTCTGGAGCATAAATATACAGTACCAGTCAAAGGTTTGGACACACCTACTCATTCAAGGGTTTTTCTTTATTTTTTACTATTTTCTGCATTGTAGAATAATAGTGAAGACATCAAAACTATGAATTAACAAAAAATACCCACCCTTTGCCTTGATGACAGCTTTGCACATTATTGGCATTCTCTCAACCAGCTTCACTTGGAATGCTTTTCCAACAGTCTTGAAGGAGTTCCCACATATGCTGAGCACTTGTTGGCTGCTTTTTCTTCACTCTGCGGTCCAACTCATCCAAAACCATCTCAATTGGGTTGAGGTCGGGGGATTGTGGAGGCCAGGTCATCTGATGCAGCACTCCATCACTCTCCTTCTTGGTAAAATAGCCCTTACACAGCCTGGAGGTGTGTTGGGTCATTGTCCTGTTGAAAAACAAATGATAGTCCCACTAAGCCCAAACCAGATGGGATGGCATATCGCTGCAGAATGCTGTGGTAGCCATGCTGTTTAAGTGTGCCTTGAATAAATCACAGAGAATGTCACCAGCAAAGCACCCCCACACCATAACACCTCCTCCTCCATGCTTTACATCCGTTCACCCACACCGCGTCTCACAAAGACATTGCTTGTGTTTCTTGGCCCAAGCAGATCTCTTCTTCTTATTGGTGTCCTTTAGTAGTGGTTCCTTTGCAGCAATTCGACCATGAAGGCCTGATTCATACAGTCCCCTCTGAACAGTTGATGTTGAGATGTGTTTGTGACTTGAACTCTGTGAAGCATTTATTTGGGCTGCAATTTATGAGACTGGTAACTCTAATGAACTTATCCTCTGCAGCAGAGGTAACTCTGGGTCTTCCTTTCCTGTGGCGGTCCTCATGAGAGCCAGTTTCATCATAGCGCTTGATGGTTTTTGTGACTGCACTTGAAGAAACGTTCAAAGTTCTTGAAATGTTCCGTATTGACTGACCTTCATGTCTTAAAGTAATGATGGACTATCGTTTCTCTTTGCATATTTGAGCTGTTCTTGCCATAATATGGACTTTTACCAAATAGGGATATCTTCTGTATACCCCCACTACCTTGTCACAACACAACTGATTGGCTCAAACGCATTAAGGAAATAAATTCCACAAATTAACTTAAGATGGCACACCTGTTAATTCAAATGCATTCCAGGTGACTACCTTATGAAGCTGGTTGAGAGAATGCCAAGAGTGTGCAAAGCTGTCATCAAGGCAAAGGGTGGCTATTTAAAGGATCTCAAATATAAAATATATTTTGATTTGTTTAATACTTTTTTGGTTACTACATGATTCCATATGTGTTATTCATAGTTTTGATGTCTTCACTATTATTCTACAATGTAGAAAATAGTAAAAATAAAGAAAAACCCTTGAATGAGTAGGTGTGTTCAAACTTTTGACTGGTACTGTATGCATACACAGTGCATTCGGAAAGTGTTCAGACCCCTTGACTTTTTCCAAATGTTATGTTACAGCCTTTTTATAAAATTGATTAAATTATTTTTCAATCTACACACAATACCCCATAATAACAAAGCGAAAACTGGTTTAGACATTTTAGCAAATGTATTTAAAAATAAATAAATAAAATACCTTATTTACATAAGTATTCATACCCTTTGCTATGAGACTCAAAATTGAGCTCAGGTGCATCCTGTTTCCATTGATCATCCTTGAGATGTTTCTACAACTTGATTGGTGTCCACCTGTGGTAAATTCAATTGATTGGACATGATTTGGAAAGGCACACACCTGTCTATATAAGGTCCCAAAGTTGACAGTGCATGTCAGAGCAAAAACCAAGCCATGAGGTCGAAGGAATTGTCCGTAGAGCTCCGAGACAGGATTGTGTAAAGGCACAGATCTGGGGAATGGTACCAAAAAATGTCTGCAGCATTGAAGGTCCCCAAGAATACAGTGGCCTCCATCATTCTTAAATGGAAGAAGTTTTGAACCACAAAGGCACGTGCATGATCATCAAGACTCTTGGAAGAACGTTCTATGGACAGATGATTCAAAAGTATAACTTTTTGGACGACATGGTTCCAGTAATGCGTGGCGAAAACCAAACTGCATTCCACAGTAAGAACATCACACCAAAGGTCAAGCATGGTGGTGGTGGTGTGATGGTCCCAAAAATATAAATGCAATGTAAAGTGTTGGTCCCATGTTTCATGAGCTGAAATAAAAGATCACAGAAATTTTCCATACGCACAAAAAGCTGATTTTCTCTCAAATTGTATGCACAAATTTGTTTACATCCCTGTTAGTGAGCATTCCTCCTTTGCCAAGATAATCCATCTGCCTGACAGGTGTGGTATATCAAGAAGCTGATTAAACAGCATGATCATTACATACGTGCACCCTGTGCTGGGGACAATAAAAGGTCACTAAAATGTGTAGTTTTGTCACACAACAATGCCACAGATGTCCCATGTTGAGGGAGCGTGCAATTGGCATGCTGACTGCAGGAATGTTCACCAGAGTTGTTGCTAGACAATTTAAATGTAAGTTTCTCTACCATAAGCTGTTGTTTTAGAGAATTTAGCAGTAAATCCAACCGGCCTCACAACCGCAGACCACGTGTAACCATGCCAGCCCAGGACCTCCACATCCGGCTTCTTCACCTGTGGGATCGTCTGTGACCAGCCACCCGGACAGCTGATGAAACTGATGAGTATTTGTCTGTAAGAAAGCCCTTTTGTGGAGAAAAACTGGCTCCCCAATCAATTGACGGATTTCCTTCTATGAACTGTAACTCAGTACAATCGTTGAAATTGCTGCGTTTATATTTTTGTTCCGTATATATTGCGATTAGAGATCTTGCTAGGGTTTCTGAGGATGCGTATTGTGCATGTTTAGCCAATGTGAAATGAAATTACTGTCAAGTAAGCGGTGCGCTCGGCATTCTGCAAGTGACGTCTGTACTGGGTCGGTGGTATGGACGGTGCTTGAGTAAGGTGTTGTGCAGTATCTCTGGTCAGTTTGAGCGCTGGTCAGGACAGGGACAACATGACACAAACATACACATTTATGACAACATCCAAGACCACAGTCTGACTTCACAATAGTCCCTCACAGACTGAGAAATAACTTGCGCAAGACAAAGTTACTGCTCAGAACTTTTATTTAGAGGTAAACGATGGTTAAAATTACATTAAAACATAATATTTGAATGGGCAAGTCTTTGAGGGGGACCGATGCGGGGAGGGCACAGAGGCGGCCCCCCTCTGCAGAAACAGAAAACAGCAAATGGGGGGGAAAGAGACCTACAGCTACAAAATTGAAATTGAGTTTTAAAAGATGGTCAAAAGGAGTGGGATTAGCTGGGTCACTCAGAGTTGTGTATAAAAAAGGAGAAAAATGCAGTTTGTTAATGTGGAAACCCTCCATCTGAGACGTCCTCATTTCATCAGTGCTAAAGCGCTCTCCTTTTCCATTTCTCTATAGGAGTACAGATTATTTGTTGTAACGTCTTCCTGCAGTTTTGAAAAAGTAAACAAAAACGTCCTTCAAAAATAAAATGCAGCAACCACATTTCTTGTTCTACCATTACATAAACAGTATTTATATATATATATATATATATATATAAATACATACACAAATATCTTACATGTACAACCAATTTGAAAAGGGAAAAGAAAGAAAAAGGTATAAGGACTTTGGGGGCGAGGGGAGTTGGAGGGTTATGTTTGGGTAGTGTGTTTATGTTTAGCTTCACACACAGAGAGCCTTTAGGATGGGGGTAGGACAGAATCCCCTAGGTGCCCCCACAGTGCCCTTCAGTTGGCCCAGTAAGGGCTGCCATAGCTGGACTTGTTGCCCTGGTTCTTCTGCTGCATGCTGCTGGACTGGTTGCGCTGACCCGGAACACCCTGCGGGGGCGGGGGGGGGGGTTAGAGAGAGCACACACACACCAGTCAATAGGCAGGTCTCCATTGACCCACGTTTATTAGACTAAAGCAATGTCGCAAAAAACATTAAACTTGACATGTGTAATGGAAACGGCAGCTATAGGAGACATTTTCTAAAGATCGACATTTTAATCCGTCCGACTGGTGGATTTTTCTTTTGTGATGGAAACAGTTTTTGGAGTAAATTCTGATTGCCGAATAATTTTGAATGTGTGTGGGGCACGTGATGTCATCATGTAACTATAAAGCTCCTTTGCACATTCAATTCTAAATGCCTACTGCTTGCTAAATAAATTTTTCAAATATAAAAATAATGTTTCTTTGCAGGACAAGGATTATCTTGACTTTCAAGAATGCCCGAAATGCGTCACCTTGCTTTTCTGTTTGGCTGGATGCAAGTTTCACCATCCAATAATTTCAGATCTAGGCTACAGAAGTGCAAGTTTCACCATGGAGGCAGTCCGCAGCACAGCTCCCCATAAGTCCATGCATATGGTGTTTATTAACAGCAAGTGGAGAATATAAGTCTATGGTGCTTATTAACAACAGGTTGAAGGGGTGTTACCTGTCCGTCTTGGGCGAGGTGATGGTGCAGCATCTGGGAGTGGGGCTGCTGATGGGCAGGCAGGATGTGGAGGAAGGGGGCTGGGGCGTAACCGGGGGCACCGCCGGGGTTCAGGGGGCCTGTGCCCCCCAGGGCAGACGGCAGGCTGAAGGGAGGGGGCGTTCCCGTGTGGAAGCCCTGCTTATCAAAAGACTGGGGTGGGGTGAGGGGACAGAGGTTGGAGAGGACCATTATATTATGTCATGTCTGAGTATAATCCTTAACTGTATCCTTATTTATGTTTCAATCCTGTGGTATGGAGGTTGTGTGCTCCTCGATCAGACAGCTTTGCTATTAACCACAATTAATCCAACTAGCCGTTTAAATTAAAATCTATTTGTTATTCTCAGACATGACTTAGCGGAAACTACTACACAGCAACAACTATACACCAAGTGTGGACTGACTCACCTGTGTCTTGCTGTACATTGAAGCACCCATTTCAGGCACCCCTCCACTGCTGCCCGAGCCGGACAAACCTGGAGCTGTGAGCGAGAGGACACAAACAACATGTCAGTTTGACACTGTGATGCGGCACGGTGCCAGTAGGCAATGTTCAACATTTCTAGTGAGGGAGTTCACCATTTCAAGAGTTAGTGGTGAGTGAGGGAGTATTTCTCAGTAGTGAGGGAAGTGTTTCAGAACAGTAGTAGTATATCACGGCGGATAACAGTGAAGGGGGGCGGGGAGGGGGGGGTGCGTCCTGGGGCAGCCGAGTTCAATGAGTGTACCTTTCCCTGGGCCGCTGCCAGCTGATTTGGCCTGTGACTGGGCAGAGCCTCCGTACCCTCCCTTACTGTACTCCCCCGCGTGGCCCTGAGACAGGTCGTCAAAAGCTGAGAGAGGAATGGAAGAGGACCAGGAGGACCGAGTGAAGTGGAGGGGGAGAGTAAAAAAGACAGCAGAGGAGGAAGGGGGAGAAAGAACCGAGAGAGAAGCAATAAGGTAACTGGCTAGAATAGCATGTGAACAGCGACTATATCCGGCAGAGGGGGACGGGACGGGAAGGGGGGACGGCATGCTCGCTAAGCAAGATCTCTCCCTCTCAGCCACGCACACAACAGACACACGGTCTGATTTCAGTTCATCCTCTTACACATACCTGTTCCATACGTGTGCTGGCCGTAGCTGGGCTGATGCTGTTGGTGGTACTGGCTGGAGGGGTTCCCCAGGCCCATGTTGGGCTGCTTGGCCGAGGCCGGAGGCACGAAGACGGTGGGGCCGTACTGGAAGGCGCTGGGCACCCCGGGCATGCCGGCGTAGTAGGGCAGGCCGGTGTAGCCGTAGCCCGGGGGCAGAGGGGGGTTGAGGAAGGCCTGGTTCTGGGTCGGCTGGCTCTGGCTCTGAGCCTGGGGGGGCTGTGAGGGGCCCTGTGAAAGGCTGGTGGGGGGAGCCGGGGATGACGAATCCCCTCGACCAAACTTGGTCGCTTCACCTAAACAAGAGAGAGGAGAGATGGTGATCGATATGACAACAGGCAAATGCATAGGAGGGAATGTGAGAGAGCCAAATGGGTCTATGTTCCTGTGAATTTATCTAGAATTATTTGTTTTAAGTGGGTTTCTTATGTGCAGTATTTTCAACTTTTAGTTTATTTGAAAGCTAATCAAGTACTGAATACAAAGATCTAGTTTTCTATACCGAAAACATTAAAACTAGCCTACCTCTCCAATCAACTAGCTAATTGTTTGGATTCTAATACTAGCCACGCTTCTCTTATCTCCTGAACAGAAGGCAAGACCAAAGATTAAGAAATGGCAGCAACTTTCCTCCACTACAAGTATTCCTCAGAAGTTGAATACTTTTTTTCAACAACCCTGTGCAAGGAGCTCAAGAACAGCCTTATGCAATACGGGATCTTATGGAAAACGTGCAGACGGCGAGGACGACGAGGCGGTAGGAAACTGATCAGCAAATTAAAGTCTATTGTGTGCACTGGCGATGCGAGCAGTACAACATGCACAACGGAGTTGGACAATACATTTTACATGCCAGTTCTGCAGGCTGACCCGCAGGCTATTGATGTCACCCAATCCAGTCCATAAAGAGCGCAAGAGCGCAATGGACCAACCAAAATGCAATGAATCCATTTCCACCAATGCCTCCACACGTTTTACGCTCCGCCTGGATACAAATACATTGAAAAGGCGTGCAGCCACGGCCGCGGTGGAGGCCTTGCTGTTTTATACAGAGACTGCTATATTTTAAACCCACTGATTGTTGCTGGTTTTCAGTCTTTTTAGTGCCTTTAAATGTAAACAACCAAAATCCGAATTAGTTTTTCCCCACAAAAGGGCTTTATTACAGACAGAAATACACCCCTCAGACGATCCCACAGGTGAAGAAGCTGGATGTGAAGGTCCTGGGCTGGCGTGGTTACATGTGGTGTGCGGTTGTGAGGCCAGTTGGATGTACTGCCAAATTCTCTGAAACGACGGAGGTGGCTTATGGTAGGGAAATAAACATTACATTCTCTGGCAACAGCTCTGTTGGACATTCCTGTAGTCAGCATGCCAATTGCATGCGCCCTCAAAACTTGAGACATCTGTGGCATTGTGTTGTGACAAAACTCTGCACATTTTAGAGTGGCCTTTTATCTTATAGTCCCCAGCACCTGTGTAATGATCATGCTGTTTAATCAAATTCTTGATATGCCACACCTGTCAGGTGGATGGATTATCTTGACAATGGAGAAATGCTCACTAATAGGGATGTAAACAATTTTGTGCACAATTTGAGAGAAATACATTTTTTGTACGCAAGGACATTTCTGGGATCTTTTTATTTTATTTCAGCTCATGAAACATGGGCCCAAGACGTTACATGTTGCGTTTCTATTGATGTTCAATATATTAACCTCTATGCCCCACCCTCGCCAACATTGGAATTTTGGGAGACTAACATCCATGTTGACTCACCCAAGTGCTCTATGGTTGCTGACTTGCTGGATTGTCTAAACCTTGTGCAACATGTAAATGTTCACACCCACAACCGTGGACACACATTGGACCTCATTATCACTGGTGATGTCCCTGACTTGGATGTCATCGAGCTAGGCGTCTCTGACCGCTCCAACTCCTCTGCACCAACCAAAGAGCACCATTAAATTCCTCAACCGGAGGAAACTCAATCCATTCTTCTTTCAGGAACACATCCAGCCCACCTTTGAGTCCGACTGCAATGAGCGGGCCCTTGATGACATGGTCAATCTGTATAACAGCACTCAGTTACACCCTGAACATTTTTGCCACTGAAAAAACATGTGAAGTAACATTCCAACGCTTGCCCCCTTGGTTCACTGACGAACTGCACAGAATGAAGACTCATGGCTGTAAGCTTGAGAGACATTGGAGCTAGGATGGCCTCACTGTCCACCTACTGGCCTATAAAGACCACCAGGCAAGCTACTCTGCTGCCTTAAAAGCAGCACGATCAACCTTCTACTCTGCCACGATTGACAATAACAAAAAGGTAACCGCAGAACCCTGTTTTCTACATATAGTCGCCTTTTCAACCCTGCAAACTCATTCTCTCTCGCATTTGACCAGTGACATCGCTTCTAAGATTCTTTCAAGACAAAGATTGACACCAGCATGACAATCATGGCCTCTAAGACTGCCCCTCACGTCAACAACTTCACAGAATTCACATCCGCTGTGCAGTCAATCATCTCTAAAATGAAGGTCACCACTTGCTCCCTTGACCCTATCACTACATCCCTTCTCAAAACCTGCTCATCTAGCCTGCTTATGTTTATCACCACCCTGATCAACAAGTCCCTGCTGACTGGAGAAGTACCCTCAATATTCAGAAAACAGCTGCAGTCACCGCGACTGAAGAAATCCAACCTTGCCCAGGACATCCTATTCAACTACAGGCCCATCTCCAACCTCCTCTTCCTATCAAGCGTACTGGAGAAAGTGGTTGCAAACCAGCTTTAATCGCATCTGTCATCTAATCAGTTGTACAAGGTTTTCCAGTCTGGCTTCCGACCCTTGCACAGCACCGAAACACAGGGGTTTAAAGCAACAACAAAAATCCCATGACAAACTTAAGTCTATCTCAGATCGATTGTCTGGGGCCAAGTTAACCTCCCCTTTCATGTAAGAAAGTCATAATCATCATGCTTTTAGGGAAAGAGGATAATTTTGTACAGTATTAAACAGAGTTTGACCAATTCCAGTCCCCTTGGTTAGGGGATCTGAGTTCCTCCCCCAGAATTGTTTTATGTAGGACTGAGAAGCTCCGTTCTGGCGACTTTTTAAAAGGACATTTTACTCCAAAAATGATGATAATAAATTGATGCTGACACCATCTAAAATATAATTTCTACCTCCAGAAATGGGCACAATAACATACTTGTAAAAATTTTGTTAAAATAATTTGTACATATTGGACCATGTGCATATAGCCTATGCATGGTCTATATTATCAGATGTGCCATTAGCAATAAGCATTATCACCTGTAGCCCAACTGATGAAGCATAGTGGCTATAAAATGTACATAGGCTGAAGCATGGGGTTTGTCCATTTGCATTTACCCCATTGGACACAACATCCTGATTATTATTAATTATTATATACATTATTCATTATTATTCACTTTAAAATATTACAATGTATGTCATTGCCCTTTTAAGAGGACATTGCCCATTTAAGAGCTCTGTTGTGCAGCTGCACCTAAAAACCATGCTTGAAACTCTGGTCGTAAAATGATGCCACATGCGCAACTGAAGGAGTAAAGAAATAAACGTGGTAGCAATGTAAAACTGGGATCCCCTCTAACAAAACGAATTTCAAAAGTGTTTTCCCGTGATTGTGTTATGAATTGTTGAGAATTGGACTGCTAGTCAGAATATGTTGACCTCCTATGGCTCTCGCAACTTGAATGCGCCTCAAGGAATATTTAGCTCGGATAGAACACGCAACAAGCCGACTAGGTAAATAGGTAAACTATTCTACTATGAGGTTGTCGGATTATGTTTTAATAACATTACATGGCAAAAATAGTAGAACTGGAAAGTTACATCCTGAGCGATAAAGTACATGTTTTGAATGACTTTACCAGCAGCTACAGTAGGCTTCACACCACTGTCTGAGGTGAGCGCTGCTATATAATATTTAATTCCCTTCATCTGAACATCGGATTGTCATCAACAATCATGCATGTCAGTTCAGTGCACATTTATTTGGGAATATATTTAGTAGAACAGACTGTCTGTATTAGGCTAAGTCACCTCCAAACCACTACTGCCCACCAGAAGTAAATCAAGCTTTAATTCTACTGTTAGTCAGAGGAGATGGGAGATTCAGTCATTGAGATAGTCCACATATTAAGATTCAGCTATGTGCTTGTAACCATCATCATCTCCATATTATGGTGCACACACAAGATTTGGTTCTGGCCTCCGAGATGAGTGCTTTACCTGAGTATGGATTGGTGGCTAGCCCATCTCTGCCAGGCATCGTTGCCGTTGTACCAGGGAATGTGACTCCGTAGTAGTCCTACAGAGAGATGGAGAAATACACCAGTTTAAACTAGAGACAGAAGGAGAGAAAACAGTAACATTACCAAATAAATCAGATTCAACACAGGAGATTCAGTCAATGAGGTAGTCCACATATTAGGATTCAGCTATGTGCTTGTAACCATCATGATCTCCATATTAAGACAGACACAATATTAAATCATTAACATGTATTTATGTCTGGGTCTACTAAAACTACATCTAAACCAGAGACCGTGCGAGAGTCCATCTGGGCAAACAGAAATGTGTGCTGCATTGCTCTTCATCGACGTAGTAAGTGATGTTCCATGTGTGAAAGGTCGCTCACCATAGGCAGACGAGACTGAAGCATCTGCAGGTCCTCATATCCATAGATCTGCTTTAGAGCAGGACAAAAGAACACAGGTCAGTTGATACAGTTCAACTGAAATAGTCAAAATATTCAACCACAACTCACTAAGCAAGAACCAATGGTATGAAAGAGGAGAGTGAGAAAGAGGGATGGCGGGCTAGAGAGAAAAAGAGGGGTAGCGTAGTTACCGGGTATGCAGGAAGCAGGCCTCCAGGGCCCATAATGTACTGATTGGCCAACAGAGGGGGCACTCCTTGGGCCAGGTTAGGGGGGGGTTTGCCTGTGGAACACAAGAAAGAGAGAGAAAGAGGAGTCAAAAACCACACTGGTCTATAATCAATGGTCAAATAAGCAGAGGGAGTAGGACAGCGTTTCCCAAACTCTGTCCTTGGGACCCCAAGGTGTGCATGTTTTGTTTTTTCTAACACCACACAGCTGATTCAAAATGTTCAAAACTTGATGATTAGTTGATTATTATAAATCAGCTGTGTAGTGCTAGGGCAAAAACCAATACGTGCACCCCTTGGGGTCCCTAGGACCGAGTCTGGGAAACCCTGGAATAGGACCATTAAGTGACCGTAACAAACCTATGTGTGACGGCAGGGTTCTCCTGGACTCACCCGAGGTGGTGGTCAGCAGAGGTTGGGCGGTGCGCCCGGCGGCTGAGAGGGCGGCGTTGCCGGTCAGACCAAGCGCTCCGGGGCCGTGCATCATGCCATTGGAGCTGCTAACAGCGGCGTTGATCGAAGGGCCCGAGGAGAAGGCGTGGAGACTGCTGCTCTCCTCACTGGTCATCTGTATGGTAGGGTGGAGGGAGAGAGTTAGCCTGACAGAACCTTAGCTTTATTGGTTGCCTTTTTCCTCTCCAGTGTCTCAGTGCTTATTTAAAGATCAGTCCCTCTGCGATCAACAACCAGACACACACCGTCTAGGACGTGTTTTACGTTAGCCCAAGAAGAAGAGGCTGTGCTTACCGTGAGGGAGGAGCTTGTAGAGAGGGCAGATCCTGACGAGTATGTACTGGTGACATGACTGGAGAGACAGCAGCAGAGAAACAGGTAATGTTACCAAATCATCTGATGCGTATTAACCCAATGAGTCCCACCGTAACGTGAGCGCGTTTTGGACTTCTAACCCCTTTAAACCCCCTAGAATCCCCCCCAAAAGCTGTCTGTTTAAGCTAGAGATATTGTTTTTGGCATTGGATGCATCTCAATCCACCACATCCTCCAATGTCGCACTGTGGCAGAGCTAGAGCGGTGTTTGTCTGACCATGAGACATCCCGAAAATCATTCTCACAAAATCTGTAGTGTCCGAACGGTTTGGAATACAAACTACTATGACCCCTCTATGGAAAGATGACTCTCACGAACACGATGTGTTCTCCGTTTTGCTCTACGACCCACACAAGCATCTTGGGACTCGTCTGAAGTCGGTACAGACGACCTGCCAACTTCTGTCTGTAGCGTCCGAACAGTTTGGGCTACACACTAATATGACCCCTCTGTGGAAAGGTGAGACTCTCACGAACAAGTCGGATTTTGCTCTAGGACGCCCACAGGCCCCACAAGACTCGTCTGAAGGTCCCCCGGTACCAGGTTATTTATTTTTTCATGAACAGAAGTATATATGGAGACTGTTTAGTACCAAAAAGAGGTTAAATACATGTTTTTTTTTTAAAAATACATATGTTTCCTGATCTTTTTTTATATCTCAGACATAGGACAGACACTTCAGAACAAACTTCCTTTTGATTCTTTATTTTTTTGTTGGGGGGGGGACGGGACGGGACTATCTGTTCCATGTAGTGAATCTGTTATTTAATGAGTTTGTATGGGCTAGTAGTAGTAAGCCCAAACAAAAATGCTAATCCAATAATTTGTTAATATTTTCTTTGGTACTTCAAGAGTTCTTAAAATTCAAATAGCTAAATTATTGGTATGACCTTAAAGCAATTCCATATACAGTGGGGGAAAAAAGTATTTAGTCAGCCACCAATTGTGCATGTTCTCCCACTTAAAAAGATGAGAGGCCTGTAATTTTCATCATAGGTACACGTCAACTATGACAGACAAAATGAGAAAAAGATTTCCAGAAAATCACATTGTAGGATTTTTAATGAATTTATTTGCAAATTATGGTGGAAAATAAGTATTTGGTCAATAACAAAAGTTTCTCAATACTTTGTTATATACCCTTTGTTGGCAATGACACAGGTCAAACGTTTTCTGTAAGTCTTCACAAGGTTTTCACACACTGTTGCTGGTATTTTGGCCCATTCCTCCATGCAGATCTCCTCTAGAGCAGTGATGTTTTGGGGCTGTCGCTGGGCAACACGGACTTTCAACTCCCTCCAAAGATTTTCTATGGGGTTGAGATCTGGAGACTGGCTAGGCCACTCCAGGACCTTGAAATGCTTCTTACGAAGCCACTCCTTCGTTGCCCGGGCGGTGTGTTTGGGATCATTGTCATGCTGAAAGACCCAGCCACGTTTCATCTTCAATGCCCTTGCTGATGGAAGGAGGTTTTCACTCAAAATCTCACGATACATGGCCCCATTCATTCTTTCCTTTACACGGATCAGTCGTCCTGGTCCCTTTGCAGAAAAACAGCCCCAAAGCATGATGTTTCCACCCCCATGCTTCACAGTAGGTATGGTGTTCTTTGGATGCAACTCAGCATTCTTTGTCCTCCAAACACGACGAGTTGAGTTTTTACCAAAAAGTTATATTTTGGTTTCATCTGACCATATGACATTCTCCCAATCCTCTTCTGGATCATCCAAATGCACTCTAGCAAACTTCAGACGGGCCTGGACATGTACTGGCTTAAGCAGGGGGACACGTCTGGCATTGCAGGATTTGAGTCCCTGGCGGCGTAGTGTGTTACTGATGGTAGGCTGTTACTTTGGTCCCAACTCTCTGCAGGTCATTCACTAGGTCCCCCCGTGTGGTTCTGGGATTTTTGCTCACCGTTCTTGTGATCATTTTGACCCCACGGGGTGAGATCTTGCGTGGAGCCCCAGATCGAGGGAGATTATCAGTGGTCTTGTATGTCTTCCATTTCCTAATAATTGCTCCCACAGTTGATTTCTTCAAACCAAGCTGCTTACCTATTGCAGATTCAGTCTTCCCAGCCTGGTGCAGGTCTACAATTTTGTTTCTGGTGTCCTTTGACAGCTCTTTGGTCTTGGCCATAGTGGAGTTTGGAGTGTGACTGTTTGAGGTTGTGGACAGGTGTCTTTTATACTGATAACAAGTTCAAACAGGTGCCATTAATACAGGTAACGAGTGGAGGACAGAGGAGCCTCTTAAATAAGAAGTTACAGGTCTGTGAGAGCCAGAAATCTTGCTTGTTTGTAGGTGACCAAATGCTTATTTTCCACCATAATTTGCAAATAAATTAATAAAAAATCCTACAATGTGATTTTCTGGATTTTTTTTCCTCAATTTGTCTGTCATAGTTGACGTGTACCTATGATGAAAATTACAGGCCTCTCTCATCTTTTTAAGTGGGAGAACTTGCACAATTGGTGGCTGACTAAATACTTTTTTCCCCCACTGTAGCTTGGTAGGCTTAGACAGGGCTTAGTATGTAGAGAGTTAAACACTGTGTTTGAGCTACACCCTTTTGGGTTGTACCATTGGATTCGTCCATTTCTTCTGCATCCGTAGATACCATTAGTCTGTGTGATTAACATTTACATTTTAGTCATTTAGCAGACGCTCTTATCCAGAGCGACTTACAGTTAGTGAGTGCATACATTATTTTTTGTATTTTTCATACTGGCCCCCCGTGGGAATCGAACCCACAACCCTGGCGTTGCAAACGGGGGCTGAGCTAGAGCAGTGTTTGTAAGACAATGACAGATCCCAAAGGGGCCCGGGTCTTTTTTTCCCAAAAATGTCTGTAAAGTCCAAATGGTTTGAGCTAAGAACTATTAAAAGCCATCTATGAAAAGCTGAGACTTTCACGAACATGCACAGGTTTTGCTCTATGACCCTAACAAGCTATACAAGAGTCGTTAGAAGGTAAGGGGTTCTTCTAGATAGATCATGGTCCCCTGTAGCTCAGGGTTGTGGGTTCATTTCCCACGTGGGGCCAGTATGAAAAATGTATGCACTCACTAACTGTAAGTCGCTCTGGATAAGAGCGTCTGCTAAATGACTAAAATGTGAAATGTAAATCATAGGAAATCCCAGGATATAGTGTATATAATACTGTGATAAGCAAACAGTTTCTATCACAAACGCCAAACCGTTGTCACTGACTAGTTGGATATTAATTTCCCAGTGAGCAAACAACTTCTGTACTTACAGCATTCATTTTTATCAGGTTTTTGCTTTGGTGGACTGTACTTTTCCAATTGACATTTGTCAATAAAACTCATGAAAGCAACTATTTATGTCAAATTGTGTGTTCTACTTGTAGCCCTGGTTGTCCTGAAAATAAAATGGTAAAACACTTCATTGTGAGGCTAAATATAAGGGCTGGACATGCAGATAAATGAAAAGCCGATTTTTGCTGGGGTCTCGGGACTGATAGGGTTAAAAGGGTTTAACCAACCGATAATGACTTCAATTCTACTGAGTCAACATGGGAGATTCAGTCATTGAGGTAGTCCAAATATTAAGATTCAGCTATGTACCTCCTAAAAAATAAAGATTCCGCTATGTACTTGTAAACATAATTATCACCATTATCATGAGAATGACTGGGGGAGAGTGATGGGCTTACCTGCTGAGGGATGGCAGGGGGGCGGAGTGGGAGGGCGTGGGGGCCGGGGAGGGAACATGGTGGACGGGGCCACTTTCACTGCTCATGGGCGGCGACTCTGGCTTTTGGGTACGAGAGGCCAATGACGTTGCTGAGAAAGAAGAGGAGAGAGACGGACAGATAAGCAAGCATGCTGGACTCGTTTTTTTTGTCTTAAACATCAACTAAGAACACCTTTTCCTTCAAAAGGGGTTTCTGTTTTGTCAACCACAAATTCTCCTGGGTACTTACAGTCCTGTGGGCCCTGTGTCCTCATGCCACAATAGCCATTCTGTGAAAGAAGACATTGACACTCAGTGGGCCATCTGATTTCACTAACAATGATACGTCCTGTATCAGTGGTCACAAGCCTTTTGAAAGGGTGTTCTTGGGCATATAGCGCTGTTACAGTAAAGCTCTAGTCATCTTAAAATCACGCTTAGGGTCTTCAAAATGTCCATTGACAATAGGAGATTCAGTCATTGAGGTATTCCACATAAGAATCAGATATGTGCTTGTAACCATCATTATCTCCATATTTACAAGTGACAGGAGGAGTAGTCTTAAATCGAGTCAGAGAGTGTGTGTTGACCACACCTGAAAAGTGAAGTGTGGGTGACTCACGGTGAGAGGGGAGGAGGGGGCGTCTTTGCTCTGGGAGTAGCCTAGGTGCGAGGGCATGCTCCGCGGAGGGCCACTGTCCACTCTGCTAGCCGAGGGGTTGGAGGAGGGTGGGGCGGCGCAGGGGAGACCCAGGGAGGGAGAGGGCGTGGCACAGGGCAAGCCCAGAGACGGGGAGGGGAAACTGGGGTCCGACACCAGAGGCATGGATGGCGAGCTGCCCAGGGGCTCACTGCAACAGAGGGAAGAGTTAGTGTGAGACAAGTTCACCTTGGCCTCTACGCCCATACAACAGTGAGACTATTTATGCCAAAAATAAAAACACACCTGACAGATCCAGGTTTTGAGAACAAGCTACTCTGGGGCTGAGGTACGGCTGTGGAGGCCGGCTCCCTGGCAGGCTCAGCCTGGTGGCCCATGTCAGTCACACTGGGCTCCGAGCCAAAGTCCAGAGCCCCAAACTGCACGTTGAGACCAGACACGTCTGCCGAGCCTGGCATCTCCACAGCCGACGAGGGGATCTGAAGAGAGAAAGCAAGGGATGGATAAAGAAAGAGGGTGAGGGAAATTTACGCACGAAATCACATCAATGTACATCTGCTATTCACAGTGTGATTAATGATCACACTTTCAGACCCAATGTGTAAGAGCATGCAAAGTTACTCACTACTTGTAGATGTTTACAATTAGAGAAACAAACACTCCTTTTATGTACCCTCTAAGTGAGCATGCAGCCTCTATTTCCACACACACACATTTCCTAACCTTGGAGGGAGGTGGTACTCTGCGTCTCTGGGTCTTGATCTGCCTCTGTTGGGGTTCAGCCATGGGGGCCTGGTGGTCGAGAGCCAGCTTGACACCGGGGGAAGGCCCATCTCTGGGAGGCGGGGGCCCGGCGTCGTAGTGGCCGTGGCCTGGGGGAGTGGGGACCGAGGGGGGAAGAGACAGAGGCTCTGCCTTGGGCAGAGAGCTCTGCTGGGCCTGCTGCTGCCGCTGGGCCAGTTGGCTGAGGACAGCGGACGGCTCCGGCTGCATCTTCAGATCCACTGGAGAAGACAGAGACCGACAGAGGGGTTAATGGTGGTATTGGGAGTACAGTAAATACATGTATGAAGAATATTGTGCCAGGATGGCTGTTGGTCCCAATTGACTCCCTTATCCTTCCCCTTCAATGTTTGCTCCACCACCACTATACTGCTTACACCTATCCAGACTCGTCAGATCTGCAAACATCGAATGGGTTAGGACCCAGGGGATGGGACTAAGGAGTGAATAAGGACCAGCTATGTGTGGCAGCATTTACAATAGAACACTGACTTAAGGTTCTTGGTGTACCCTGATGCTTCTCCCCCCCACTGGGTCACCATTAGATCTCAATAGACTATTTAGATTTGGGGGGGGGGGGGGGTAGAAAGAGATGTTGAACAGAGTGATAATGTGTTGGGGAAAGAATGCAATTTGAGGACGGAAGGAGATTCAGTCAGCGGTAGTCCACATGTTAAGTTTCAGCTATGTGCTTGTAACCATCATCTCCTCTTCGACAAGCCGATACAGACAAGCAATGACGTACCCACACTTGAAACTTGATTTCCGGGTGATAGTACCTGTGTGTGTCTTACATTGAGAGGTTGGAACTGGGCCATTCTCCACTCTTGGGGCCTTGAATTCGCTGGCGGAAATGGGGGAGGGGACTTCAACTGCAGGTGGACCGGATTCTTTGGCGACACAGCCATTGCCCGTGGTGACCAGCTGCTGATTGGGCCGCGGGGCGAGCCGGGGCCCGTTGAGCTGCTCTGGTATCCTGACCTCATCTTGGGCCGGCTTGGGCCCACTCAGAGCCCCAAAACCAGAGCCCAGGACTGAGGACTGACGTGGGGGCTGGGGGGGGGGGAGAGAGTGAGAGTTGATAATGTGTCTGTCTGAAAGCATGTACGGATGTCTAAATTCACTTGAGAGCATATTACTAGTGTGCATGTATAAGCATTTAAGAATATGAATGTGTGTAACCATGTTATGGGCATGCGTGTGGCTGGCTGCCTCACCAGGGCGGCGTGGGCGTAGCTGTTGGCGGCGGCGCTGGCGTAGCTGTGTGTGGCAGTGCGAGTGCCATTGTGATGGGAGTTGGTGAACACCAGGCTATGGCCTCCCAGGCCCTCGACGGCAGGGGGCTCCATGCCACCCAGCTCCGCTTCCACAACGCCCGCCTTGGGCAGCAGCAAGGCCAAGCCCACACTACAGAGGGGGGATAAGAAAGTCAACCAGCAGAGTTTACAATGGGGCACTGAATGCAGAGTTTAGTGTTGTACCCTGATACTGCTTCTTTTTCCCAGCATTTATATCTATCTCAATGAGAAGTTGAGCAGAGTGAGAATGTAATGGAAAAATAATGTAGTTACAGGACGGAAGGAGATTCAGAGATTGAGGTAGTCCACATATTAGGATTCAGCTATGTGCTTGTAACCATCATTATCTCCATCATTTGAAATGCCGGTACAGAGAAACACTCGCATACCAACCCCAGCCAATGTAATTAGTGCTATCAGAGAGAGCCAACAGAGGTACTCGAGTATTTAATGGGTGTAAAGTGTGCTTTACTGTGTGAGAATTAGATTGGAGCCCTTACTTGTGTCCAGGTGTGATGTGGTTTGCAGGAGCAGAGGCAGTGAACACTTTGGTTTCAGACAGCTGTTGATAAAAACAGAAACATCAGGAAGAGAACCTTTGTTGTATGTCCCCACTGGAATATAAAGTCAAAAGTGGCAATCACTCACATCCTCATTCCAGTCTTCTGCAGCCCAGTCTTCTAAGTTGCCTCTCCATGTTCCTCCTACGAGGGTAGGGGACAGTAGGGGTATATAAGGTAAACACGTCTTCATGCCTACTCTGGCCAACAGAGCTCAGTCAGCACAATAAAAGCTGGGTTGTGTTCATTAGGACACCTCCTAGAGAAAACGTATCACAACGGAAAACGAAAAAAGGAGTTTCTTATTGGACAAAACTAACCTAGTCCTTTTCAGTTTTCTTCCCGGCGGTGCCTAATGAACACAGCCCAAGTTGAGGCCAAACGTCACAGCTCCAACTGTGGCCAGTGCTGCACCACCACTACTACTACACTTTAAAGCTCTAAAACATACAACTTGAAAAGGAGTGGGCCTACATTTCCCACCTCAGGGAAACCCATTTGGCCATCTAAAATCAACTGGCATGCTTGAAAGGTCTAACCTGTTCCATCTCCACCGTCGCTCCCCTCCGTTTCCCAGGTTTCCTGGCGAGACGCGCCAGAGTTGGCATTGTAGTCAGCGGGGTTGAAGATTCTGAGGTGAAGAGAGGTTGTTTAGGGGTTCATCTATGTCTAATCATTATAGCCATTATTCTGCAATGCTACGATACAGTGAAACAGCCACCTACACACACACTAAAGACCTCCTGGATACTGGGCTGAACAGACATGAACAGAGGGAGAAAATGGGTGGCTCTCCTCATGTGTGGTTTTTCCCAACTCACCCCATCCCCTGAGAGGAGAACCGGTTCCCACCAGCTGCTCTTCCGCGACCCGCCAAACCTAAGGACACACACAGAAACACGTCTGACCTCTGCTGCAAGACACACAAACCTCTGTCTAATAATCACACGTGATGTTTGTGAGTTTTAAAAACAGACATACGTTTTCCGCACACACGTCTGATATCTGTTGCTTCAAACACACAAGCATAGGTTAGAGGGGGGCATGTTAATATGGGTGAGTTACACGTGTAGACTGCTAGAGAATTTTGAACAGATTGAAAGCCTAACATTACTTGCTTATCAGAAATGAGTGTCTAGACTTCAGCTTGACAACGGTGACACCATTTGACAGGCTTTAGATCAGTATTCGAGGGCTGGCTTAGCCTAGACAGTTTAAGTTAAGACATATGACAAATACATTTAGAGACTGCCATCACAGGCACTCCTGACCCCACCCTCACACTATGCACGTCTGTCTTTGACTGTCCCAACAAAAACACCCCCCCCTGGCTAGTCCCACCGCCCACCCGCTCCCTAGCAGCTGCAGGACACAGTACATTCCACACGTTGTATGGCACTTGTGGTAATTGCTGGGTGACACAAATAGACACATTGCCAACTAAAACTCTACACCCACCCCACTAGATGCCCAAATGCCCACTTTACATTCCATTTTGGGTACACAAGGGCACGGTAGAGTATAAAGGATGGGTTTAGCACAACTCTGATCAGGGAGGGTTATTGTGGAGGCTATTGTAGCAAACAGCATAGTAAAGTGGAATGTTATTGTGGGGCACACGGGTCTCTAAATTGCGACTATTTTGGTAGCACATGCTCCAAAATATTTTGCTGTACAACCTGCACCAGTGTGCAGAGAAAAGTAAATCACCCAGAATAATTGTTATGACTAGGCTTCGCTGTACAGATAAAGTATCCTAGAGAAAGGTGCCGGTCATGGTTGCACCATTAACAATCAAAACAGATTGATTCTAGGCCAAACCGTTCAAAAGATTTGACCCAAATAACCAGTGCTACATTTCTTTCTTTCCATCAAACATTGGCGGGCCACATTTATACATCCATGTCGCGGGCAGTTCTAAAACTAGGTCTACTCGCAAGCCGTTAATCATTTGTTTACACCTTGTTCAGTTATCTAGCTAACAACCCGGTAACTTTACCTAAACATTTAAGGGCACAGAAATAAAAGGGACAGCTTCTTCAGGAGATCAATGACCATAGCAACTAATGAATGAGACTGACTGATCTCTTGCATGTCGTCACAAACTTTTTTAAAGAGTGTGTACAATTTTCTATGTAATGCAAGGCTACAGACTGGTGAGGGCGCAAAAAAGGGTGACATTTTGCGCACGGAAACATGCTAGAACTGCGGCTATTTTCAGAATGAGGTCGTCACAAGCCCAACATTTTCACTAACAATGTGATACTAGGCCAAGTATCGCGATACAGACCACAAGTCATTAACGTTTCGAGGCTGACGTTTGGCAACTCGAACCTTCAGCTCCCTCCACAGACATTCTATGGGATTAAGGTCTGGAGCCTGGCTAGGACACTCCAGGACCTTAATGTGCTTCTTCTTGAGCCACTCCGTTGTTGCTTTGGCCGTGTGTTTTGGGTCATTGTCATGCTGGAATACCCATCCACGACCCATTTTCAATGCCCTGGCTGAGGGAAGGAGGTTCTCACCCAAGATTTGACGGTACATGGCCCCGTCCATCGTCCCTTTGATGCGGTGAAGTTGTCCTGTCCCCTTAGCAGAAAAACACCCCCAAAGCATAATGTTTGCACCTACATGTTTGACGGTGGAGATGGTGTTCTTGGGGTCATAGGCAGCATTCCTCCTCCTCCAAACACGGCGAGTTGAGTTGATGCCAAAGAGCTCGATATTGGTCTCATCTTTCACTCAGTTCTCCTCTGAATCATTCAGATGTTCACTGGCAAACTTCAGACGGCCCTGTATATGTGCTTTCTCGAGCAGGGGGACCTTGCGGGCGCTGCAGGATTTCAGTCCTTCACGGCGTAGTGTGTTACCAATTGTTTTCTTGGTGACTATGGTCCCAACTGCCTTGAGATCATTGACAAGATCCTCCCGTGTAGTTCTCAGCTTGGCCATGGTGGAGAGTTTGGAATCTGATTGATTGAATGCTCCTGTGGACAGGTGTCTTTTATACAGGTAACAAACTGAGATTAGGAGCACTCCCTTTAAGAGTGTGCTCCTAATCTCAGCTCGTTACCTGTATAAAAGACACCTGGGAGCCAGAAATCTTTCTGATTGAGAGGGGGTCAAATACTTATTTCCCTCATTAAAATGCAAATCAATTTATAACATTTTTGACATGCGTTTTTCTGGATTTCTTTGTTGTTATTCTGTCTCTCACTGTTCAAATAAACCTACCATTAAAATGATAGACTGATCATTTCTTTGTCATTGGGCAAACATACAAAATCAGCAGGGGATCAAATACTTTTTCCCTCACTGTAGCTTACTTTTCAGATAACTTTACACAGCCTCCACACACCCATTCTCTCCCACACACACAACTCCTAAAAGCTGGCCATCAAAAATAATTTAAGGAACACCAGAAAAATATTGATTTCAGATTTGGCTTAGAACTACATTTAGGCATATGCATCCTACCTTGGTGTGTCCAAACTTTTGACTGGTACTGTACATACACACACACACACAACACTACCAGTCAAACCTACTCATTCAACGGTTTTTCTTTATTTTTGACTATTTTTTACATTGTAGAATAATAGTGAAGACATCAAAACTATGAAATAACACAAATGGAATCATGTAGTAACCAAAAAAGTGTTCACCAAAACGAAATATATTTTATATTAGAGATTCATCAAAGTAGCCACCCTTTGCCTTGATGACAGCTTTGCACACTCTTGGCATTCTCTCAACCAGCTTCATGAGGTAGTCACCTGGAATGCATTTCAATTAACCGGTGTGACTTCTTAAAAGTTAATTTGTGGAATTTATTTCCTTCTTAAAGCGTTTGAGCCAATCAGTTGTGTTGTGACAAGGTAGGGGGGGAATACAGAAGATGGCCTTTTACCAAATAGGGCTAAGTCCATATTATGGTAAGAATAGCTCAAATAAGCAAAGAGAAACGATAGTCCATCATTACTTTAAGACATGAAGGTCAGTCAATACGGAACATTTCAAGAACTTTGAACGTTTCTTCAAGTGCAGTCGCAAAAACCATCAAGCGCTATGATGAAACTGGCTCTCATGAGGACTGCCACAAGAACGGAAGACCTAGAGTTACCTCTGCTGCAGAGGATAAGTTCATTAGAGTTACCAGCCTCAGAAATTGCAGCCCAAATAAATGCTTCACAGAGTTCAAGTAACAGACACATCTCAACATCAACTGTTCAGAGGAGACTGTGTGAATCAGGCCTTCATGTCAAATTGCTGCAAAGAAACCACTACTAAAGGACAGCAATGAGAAGATAACTAGCTTGGCCCAAGAAACACGAGCAATGGACATTAGACCAGTGGAATTTTGTCCTTTGGTCTGGAGTCCAAATTTTAGATTTTTGGTTCCAACCGTCGTGTGAAGGAAAAGCAGCCAACAAGTGCTCAGCATGTGGGAACTCCTTCAAGACGGTTGGAAAAGCATTCCAGGTGAAGCTGGTTGAGAGAATGCCAAGAGTGTGCAAAGCTGTCATCAAGGCAAAGGGTGGCTATTTGAAGAATCTCAAATATAAAATATATTTTGATTTGTTTAACACTTATTTGGTTACTACATGATTCCATATGTGTTACTTCATAGTTTTGATGTATTCACTATTACTCTACAATGCAGAAAATAGTAAAAGAAAAACCCTTGAATGAGTAGGTGTTCTAAAACTTTTGACCGGTAGTGTATATATTTTAATTTCTGGTGCTCCTAAATTGTATGTTGTGCTCCTAACTTTAAAGTTGAGAGCACCAGCGATTTTTTATTTAAATTTTTTAGGGCCCTGGGGGCACAGTATGGAGGCTGCTCAGGGTGTGGCATGGTACAACAAAGCTTGGTGGGACGTGGTGGGGTATATTGATGGTAGTAACATAGTAGAAAGGGCAAACATACAACTGATTTCACGAGGTGCAGGCAGACGGTACAGAACACTTAGGAAAAAGAATGTTTGTCACACTGTAAAGCTCCCGATGCAATGGATGTATCAAATAACCAACATTTAATGAAATCAATTGCATCAAAGCTATAGAATGTGGTTACATTATTTTCTTAGTACCAGTAACACTCACCTCTGCCAGCAACGCCCCTCCCCCTGCGACCACGGTCGGCCCCTCTATCTCCAGGACCCATTTCAAACACATTCTCCTCTGACCGCACTGAAAGATGAGGCAAAAAGAGAAACAACTACATACGTCAACACACTTGCAAACACACACAAAGAGGGGATTTAACACATACACTGAGTTTACAAAGCATTAGGAACACCTCTTTCCATGACAAACTGACTTGGTGAAAGCTATGATCCTTTACTGATGTTACCTGTTAAATCCACTTCAAAAATCAGTGTAGATGAAGGGGAAGAGAGCTTAAAGACTGATTTTTAAGCCTCAAGACATTTGAGACATGGATTGTGTATGTGTGCCATTCAGAGGTTGAATGGGCAAGACAAAATATTTAAGTGCCTTTGAACAGGGTATGGTAGTAGGTGCCAGGCGCACCGGTTTGCATGTGTCAAAAACTGCAACGCTGCTGGGTTTTTCAAGCTCAACAGTTTCCAGTGTGTATCAAGAATGGTCCACCATCTAAAGTACATCCAGCCAACTTGATAACTGTGGGAAGCATTGGAGTCAACATGGGCCAGCATCCCTGTGGAACGCTTTCAACACCTTGTAGAGCCCATGCCCTGACGAATTGAGGCTGTTCTGAGGGCAATAGGGTGTGCAACTCTTAGGAAGGTGTTCACATCTCTCCCCTCTGTGTCCCTAGGGCTGTGGCGGTCATGAAACTCTGTCAGCTATATGCTGACAGATGGCAAATGACTGCCGGTCTCAGTAATTGACCGTTAAAACAAACACATTAAGCATCTCCGGCTTCCACGCATAGGCTAAATCCATACACTATAGGCTACATCTACATACCATCACAATAAATCCATTATTTACTTTAGGCAGGCCTTAAGAAACATTATGAAGTATTTTCCCCCCCAGAAGAACAGAATTTCATATTCTGAGTCAGCCTGAGTTGCTGACCTTGCGTCTAGGGTGTGGTCTAGTTAATTTATAGCAGACAAGATATGCATTATTTTATATATGATTTTATAGTTATGACTATAAGTCAACATAAAGCTGAATAAAATAGAAAGGATATTTCTCAAAAGATTGCCAAGGGAGTGCGCACATTGAGCGGCTATTCTGTGTGGTGTAAAAAGTGTATTTGAAACAGGTCCTATACGCTTACTTTATAATTATTTTGCAACTTTAGTTGTGATAAAGCGTAGAATGTCTTAGAAATCTAAATATGGGCTGCATGATGCGACTCAATGGATGATTTGAAAAAAGTCGCAAAGGCTTTCGCTCGGTTTCTTGCCTAGACCGCACACGCAGTCATTAGTCTCATTCACATGTGATAATATTCTTCTCACCCATCAGACTATTCTCAATTTAATATTGTCTTTACATATTATACTAAATAATATGTGTGTGTGAAATTGGTTTCCATTTAGAATGGGCCATTATCAGGGCATGCCAATCGTATGCACCAACATGGTAATAGCATATAGAAGTGTAAGCAAGCATTGAGGACGACTGAAGACAAGGAAAATAACGCTATAGAGGATGATTTGCAGAAGGACTAAGAATTGGTTTGAAAAAAAGGGGGCCTCCTCTGTCGTTTGGAACTGGTTTGGCTTTAAGACATCCCACCTCGACCAACAAACAGTACTGTGGAAGTTGTGTCGACGCATTGTGCTAGCCAAAAGGTGGAAACACCAGCAATCTTTTCCACCACCTGAAAACCCTGCGTGCGCGAATATGAAGAATCTACCAGAATGCATGCAACAAACCCCCAGAGCAAGTCCCAAGACATCTTCAAGCCAGAGACGCACTCAGCTATCACTCGAATAATCATTTGTTAGTGGTACTCCCTATGACAAGAAGAGCAAGAAGTGGAATGAGATAACGAGCACAATTACGTATCACATAGCGAAAGACATGGAACCAATTCAAACTGTGGAGACAGAATGTTTCAGAAAGTTGATTCGAACTCTAGACCCAAGAAACGAGATCCTGAGCCGTAAATACTTCAGCAAAACATGTCTGCCAGAACTCTACACAGAATGTCGGGACAGAGATGCCAACGAAATCCGTAACGCTGCATTCTTCTCTACCACTGCCGACTTATGGTCAAGCCTGACCACAGAGCCATACATTAGCCTTACGGTTCATTACATTGACGACAACTGGAAGCTGCAAACCAAATGCCTTCAGACCTCTCATTTCCCAGACGACCACACCAGAGAATAATTGCAGCTGGGCTGAGGGAGGCACTTTCATCCTGGGGCTTGAAAGAGTCGCGTCAAGTATGTATGACTACCGACAGCGGATCAAACATGGTCAAAGCACTGGAGCTGAACAAATGGACAAGACTAGGGTGTTTCAGACACAGGCTACACATAGCATTTGGTAAGTTTCAACGTCCAAAACACAGAGATAGGTAGAAAAATAGTGCAACTTAAAAACCACATAAAATGCAGAATAACTATTGTATTCCTTATCTCCTCTGTTTCAAGTTATAGCTGACTACACTGCCTGATCCTTCGTATTCGTTAAGCCGAATATATACAGCTCCGCAAATCTATAATATTTGTAAATGGGTGCAATATCCAAACATTATATGATCACATTGCTTTTATTTATAATTGATACATTAGCCTATGGTTTCAATATATGAATCTATCCTCTCTTTCAATAATAAATAGCCTACTCAATAAATTATCCTGTTTTCTAAAGCAACATAGCTCTCTTAAATCACAACAGTTGTATGTAAATCTATAGATGGATTACATTGTAATCATGTCCAGTGTCCATGCTGTAAATTGTTGTAATTACAGCAGATGCAATGTTATTTCTATTGAATAATTGTGATTTATATGTAATTCCTTTTCACCTTTTTATTTTTCAGAGAGTAGTGTCCAAAACGAACCTCGGGTTTCCCAGACCACAGGAGTGTGCAAGAAAGTGGTCAGCACATTTTCCTATAGTTGGAAGAAGCAGAAGGCCCTGACAAGTGCACAGGATAAACTGAGCCTGCCCCTCCACAAGCTCATCACGGAATCCCCGACAAGGTGGGGATCTCGACTGCAGATAATGGAAAGAGTCCTGGAGCAGGAAAAGGCCATCACACAAGACCTAGCAGCAGACACAAAAACATGGCACCTTGCACCCTCCTGGACAGACATTGAGGTCTTTGAATCTATCACGGTAGCACTTCAGCCCCTCCAGGATTTCACAGATGCCCTGTCAGGAGAGACATATGTGAGTGTGTCCTATCTGAAGCCGGTCCTCCATTTGTTCAAGACGGAGGTTCTGAAATCAAATGAGGGCGAAGCCAAACTGACCGGAGAGATTAAGATGAGGGTCCTCAATTACCTGAATGACAAATACACCGACCCTGAAACAGATGCGCTGCTCACCATGGCTACCTTTCTGGACCCAAGGTTCAAGACCACCTACATGACCACTGAGAAGCTGGTGGAGGTGAAGGTGAGAGCTGCCTCCGAGACAGAAGGCCTGGTAGGGAACACAGCCGTGGGAGACTTCTCTCTTGAAGAGGACCAGAGTGAGAAAGAAGCTGCTACTGCTCCACAAAGTCCAAGAAGAGCCTTGGGAGCTTCTTTAAGAAAACCAGTAGTGCACCTGCCTTCAGAACCCAGAGACAGGTCATCGAGCAAGAGCTGGACAGCTACACTCTGATAATGGCAGCAGACAGTGAGGCTGATCCTTTGGAGTGGTGGAGAGTTCACGCATCTAACTTCTCACAAGTGAGTTGTCTGACAAAGAAATACTTATGCATCCCTGCCACAAGTTAAAAGCAATATTTTGTCAATTATTAACTTTGAACTGCTAATAATATATATATATATTTTTATGTACAGTATATCATGATATTAAATCGCTATCGTCCGGACAGTGGAAAATATTGTGATATGAATTTTAGTTCATATTGTCCACCCCTAATTGCTACTTTAACATAGCAGATGGATTTTGGGTTCTAGAAATTTAATTGTTTGCATCATTTCTAATCCCCCTTATTTCACCCACAGCTGCCAATCCACCATCCATTCTTATCTTAACTCCAACCCTCCGATGTCCACAGTATAATACCATTTTGCTATTTCCTTTTGCAATACATCCTTCCATTTTATTGTGACGTTTTACGAGGGTCTTGAACCTCCCCATTTGTAACATTTCTACCAATATTACCCTAAAAACAAATACTGTACCCAAGAGCATTATGATATTTCCCATTGATATTTCCTATTTCCCATTTCCAGGTCCATCTGAACCCTAAAATGACATGGCCACCGTTCACTCTTCGTCGTTGCTGAAATTTACCCACTATGCCATTTACTGTCTGCAACTAAGTTATATATCGCCATGTGATTTTTTAACTAATAATTTTAAGCCATTTATAGTTTAATTGGTGGCAGACAGACATTATTTAAGTAATTGCCTCTTCCAATTGTGGCAGAACCAAAATATGTTGGTTATAATTTTGTATTGAGCATACACTTAATTGCTTGTGTGACAATGTTACCATCCTCTCTTCAACTATATTCCCGCAATTGCAATCTGAAATGTTGCAATCACGTGCATTTCTCTCCCTCTCCTCTCGGAGCGCAGAGAGAGAGTGTGGTTTGGAGGATGGATGAGATTTCAGATAATAGCAGCAAGTCTATTAAAATAGAAAAATGTGGAACTTGAAATGGAATGTTATGGTTAATACACCTGCATTTTCAGAATGCAACACTTATTTTCTGTGTGACAAATGCTGGATTCTGTGTTTTGGGCCTCTGCAGATTATTCAAATTAAATCAAGTGTTTGATGTGATTTTCGATTGAATTTGCATTGATGTCAGAGTGATTAGAGGAACTAGAGAGCGTGAAGTACCAGGCCATTAGCGAATTTACTGCTGTTAGCAAGTTGGTTAGGCTACTAACACCCATCAGCCCCATTCCTTTACAGAGCACAGCTTTGGAGTAGTTACCGTGACTCAACGGTCACGTGGAATTTTACCGCGTTCATGGCTCGTGACCGCTGGTGTGGCGGTACTATGGTCACCGTAACAGCCCTAGGAGTCCCGCTCTCACCCTCTCGGCTGCGGCTGGTTCCACGGCCCCTCCTGTTGGGGCCCCCGCGGCCCCGGCTTGCCTCGCGATCCCTCTTGTCTCGGTTGTCCTTCATCTCAGAGGGTCCTCCCTCCTTCCCGGGGCCTCGTGCCTTTTTTCCAACCGTCTCCCAGGAGGTCTGAATGACAAAGAGACCTTATTGCAAACACGAATACACTTCACACTGAATAAGCAAACTTGAGAAATAGGTTGTAGATTTTGGTTATGAGAATCCGTTGAGTGCAAATTTGGGACTGACTAGTAAATGGGCTCCCTGCAATTGGTATCCATTTCTGGAGTTAATGAAATAGCTTGTTTTACTTCATAGTTTGTAAACAATGTAATTGTAAACAAACACTGTATAGAAGGGCTCTCCAAGCCTGTTCCTGGAGAGCTATCCCCGTGTAGGTTTTCGATCCAACCTCAGTTGTAACTAGTGGATTCAACTTATCAACCAGCCAATTATTAGAATCAGGTACACTAGATTAGGGTTGCAGCAAAAACCTACAGGACAGTAGCTCTCCAGGAACAGGGTTGGAGAGCTGTGCTGTATAGCCTGAAAACATGATTAGAACTATAATTTTGATCTCATGGATGGTCAGTACTAGCATCCATAACAGTCTATACATTTCAGAGTGATTACACTTCTCCAGCCCCATCACTCAGCCGTTTATCAAAACAGTAGCAGGGTGTTTGCTTTGTGGATGTTTGAACTGCAGATTGCCCCTTTAATGAGAGTTAGTGTCACTGGATGTGTATGCATGTCAGAGCGTGGATGCACGTGAGCCCCTGCGGTGAACCTCACTGTGTCAGAGGTGCTTTCCAGCAGGAAATTGATGGCTTTGTTGACATCCTCGTTGCAGTCATGGAGGGCCACCATACACTCATCTTGGGTCTTCCCAGTCACCTCAATCAGCTGTGGGAATACACACACACAATCAGCACTAGGCGGCAGGTAGTCTAGTGGTTAAGAGCATTGGACCAGTAACCGAAAGGTCGCTGGTTCAAATCCCTGAGCCAGCAATGTGGGAAAATCTGCCATTCTGCCCTTGAGCAAGGCAGTTAACCTCCAACAACAACTTCTCCCCGGGCGCAGAGGACGTCAATTAAGAGGGGTTGGGGCTAAATGCGGAAGACACATTTAGGTTGTGCAACTGACTAGGTATCCCCTTTTCCCAAGTAGACCATTTTTCTTAGCGTTTAAACTGCCATTTTTTAAAATGTATTATCATTTTCCCATTAAAACTAAGGAAAATGCATAAAATCCCACGTGAATTCACAATGCAGCTGTCGGCAACGGTTTGGGTCTTATGGTGAGTTCCTTTCAGATGATTAAGTATGGCACATGTACTACCATTACTGTACCCCAACTCCACCTCACAAAGTTTGCATTTCCTTCTCAAATTATTGACATACAGGACTTCACTGCTGTTGCTTGCCTTCTCTGCCATTTTTCCAACTGTTAACAGCAATGACATTCTGGTTGAGACTCCCAGTGTAGACTCCATTTCTGAGTGTCAAGATTTGATTTTGTTCCTAAGATTCAGTATTTTTGGAACAGAGACCGATTAGTTGCCATACATCCAGTAACACAAACACTTGCATCTTTCATAGCAAACTAGTGAGGGGTGGAGTGAGAGGGGCACAGTATAGGCAGGTCGGCCACCAGGCAGGCAGTAAGAACCGTGCACTAGGCCCATCTATCAATAGCTGTATCTTGGAATTTCTTGGCTTGCAATGTCTTGCAACTTCAGTAAAGCAGGGCCTATCAATGAATAGGCTAGGATATTCTACATGCAACAGACCGAAGACTCTTTAGCGAAAAGAAAGAGCATGGGGTGTAATCATGAGTCCAAACAGTTTGGAACTAAAACGAGAGTTTCTATTGGACACTATAAGTCAGGTAGGTCCCTCCACGTAATGAATACGCCCCCAGACGAGCCAGCGCGAGGGAGAAGGCAGAAATATGTGCACCACGGTTCTGTCTTGGTAATCTGTATCTGGCAATGTCTTGCTTGCCTCGCAAATTCACCGAAGTAGCCTAAAGTTTGCCTCTTCCTCTGGTTTTACTTCAAATGAAACTTTCTCCAGGCCTTTATAGCCTATCGTGTACATAGACTATAACACAGAAAATAATATATTTTGTGATAACTGCACTGTGATTTTAATTTTGTGGAGAATTTATTTTCTTACGGTTAGGGATTTTTCTTAACGTTAAGGATCCCAATTTAATTTAAACGTTCACTGCCCTAATCAGCACGTGTGCACATAAAACAACTCAGTGGTACCGACACAAACACACTCACAAATACAAACAGACGTGTGTGGGGTGAGTGTGCATTGGTTCTGTACTTAAATCATATACACTGCTATACAAATGCCACATTTTTCACAACTTTCACACACTGTCCTCACCTGTTTGACCTTATCCTCAAAGTCTGCATCATTTTTGTCGTAGATCATCTGGGCAAGCCGAATCTGTTCTGCTGTGGCCTGCATTCAAAAAGAGTAGTTACACACAGGGGACCTCCATTGTTTGTATGTGTGGTAAGACTAAAAGGTGATCGGCACATTTTAAATATGTACCGGTGATGGTAAGAATAACATGAGAAAAGCTAATGCGTCCCCTGGATTTGGTATAACAAAGGCTAGGTGGGACATTAAGTCAAGTTGGCCAAGACGTGGAGTATATTGATGGATAGCTCTCGAAAACCCTTCTCCATAGGTATGGTTTTCAGCGGTTACATTCACACACAGTTGGCTTCATGTGAACTAACAATTCTGATGCTGTGTTTTAACATTTAGAAACATAAATAATCGTCGCTTTCAAAGCTGTTTTCGAAACATACGGTACTATGGCCCTTATTTCATATCCGCTCAAAATAATCTTTAAAATAAAAAATACACTTACTGTAGCAGTTTTGCACAGATCCACAAGCTGTGTGCCTCCAGTTGATGAACTACACTTCATCCCCGGTTACGCTTACACACAGGTGTGCGGAGGACGCTAGATAGCAAATTAGCACAGGTGGCCGCCTGTCTTTCGTAAACAAGCGATGTAACATGGAGATATGGCCGTGTGGGAACACTAACCCTATAAAAATGCGTGTAGAAATTTAACCGATGAATTTTTTTTTATATTTTCTCGCCGATATGAAAGATACATTCCTTATGTTTACAATACCGTACGCGATGTTTTAACATTCAGAACGCGCATTGGGGATCTTTAACAAAAAAAAGTACCCTACCAGAAGATACTATCGTCAATAGGCGCTAATGCAATTAGCATCTATGAATGGGTTAACTGATGAGTTGCACCAGTAACATAGTAGAAAAGGGGGGAAAATATACAACTGATTTGATGAGGTGCAGGCATACAGAACACGTAGAAAAAAATAATGTATCTGCACACTGCAGAGCACCCGATCATCAAATAAAACATCTATTGCATCAGAGCTATAGAACGCGGCTACATTTTCTTAGTACTAGTAACACTCACCTCTGCCAGCAACCAAAATTACACTGTACAGTGTTGCGACTCTGAAATGGTGTATGAAACTCACCTGTATCTGTTTTTGTGGCTGTGTGGTTTGTGTTGTGGTGGGCAGCGCTCTGTCTCGAGTTCCTCGAGCTGGATTGCTGACCACTGAAGTCATCATATACAGTATATACAAAACAATGTATGTACAAAATAGAAAAATCTGAAACAGATGGGGGGGGGGAACAGTCAGTCAAATGGACATCATAATCATTTCAACCTCAGACAGGACTGCTTGTACTGAGTCTTGCTTTTGTCTCAACTTTGCCTGTGCCATGTAAGACTATAACCCTGTCCATTGCCCTTCATGTTTAAATTTAGACATCCAGGCTGGGGGGGGGCCTGTTCTGGTGTCAACTTACATCTCTCACGCACACAGTCAAAAACTGTCTCACAAACATAAATGTAATGTTCAAACAAGAACCACTCATACAATTGGCTAAGGTTAGAAAACCACAATACATTTTATTGAATTAAATAGCACCTATAAGTACTGGCAATTTGTAAGTGGCGAATATGGATTTGAAGGTTGTGCGTGTAGGTAGCGTTGAAAGTTATAGCTAGGCATTCAAACCACAGAGCGCCTAGTCCAACTCATGCGCAGCCATTTGGGATTGCCTAAAAAACTTGCGACGTGCCAAGGGTTCATGACGTGCCCGTGAAGTTACTAAAAACAACGTTAGCTAAATTAGGCCTCGCTAATAACGGAACGGCAAGCGGCTAGATGGCCTAGCTAGCCAACTAATTGACACATTTAAGTGTAATTCAGATAATCTCATGATAGTGCGTAGCTGGTTTGCTAGCTCTCGTCTCGCTAACAAAGCAGCTGCCATTGTTTGTTATTGTGACAGCTGTGTTCTCTAATCGGGGTGGGTACACAAATGAACAAACCAGTTTCGGATTCGATTAGCTACCAGTAGGCTATGGTAGTTAGCTTAGCTGAGCGTCCTTATCGAGAAGAAGAAAGCTAACAAATCTTACAGTAATATAGTTATCTATTTCCAGGAATCAGTGCATCCCAAAATGAGCTTGGTTGTGCGCTTGATTATTTCGATGATTCACATGTCAAGTCGATGACTAACGTTGACGTAGCTAGTTATAACGTTAACATGGACCAATAAATTATTCTAATGTCTAAAGTAAGCTTGAGCAAAGCACAAACTAATTGGCTGCCTCTAAACGTTAAATATCTAACTAACTAAATGTTAACTAAATTACTGTAGTTAGCTAAATATTAATCCCATACCGTCCGTTGGATAGCTAGCTAAACATGCTACGGCAGATCACTTGGTTTGCGTTCACTGTCAGAGGCAAAAATAAACAATGTTGGACGGAGCTCTTTGTGTAAACGGCTAATATTAGCCAGTTAGCTAGTACCCCTAGCTAATGTTTTATAATAATGGTCGTTTTTTGATGAACAATCGCCCAGAAACGTTAGCTACTCCACACACGTCAACCAATAACATTAAATGAACTAATAACATGTAACTAGTATAGCTACTACAAATTGTACACAATACTACAATGTAACCCGCTAGAAAGAAGCGTGTGGACATGGCAAGGTAGCTAGTTACTTGACCCGTGAGTTATCTGGCTAGCATGCTAGTTAGCATACCCTTTTAGCATTTGAAAACGTTCGCACAATGCAATGTGCCATACGGCAGAGAGCTAGCTTCATCTGCATCTCGTCGCCACTTTAGCACTGAAGTGGCTAAGCTAACTGGCAACGTGAAATGATGGCTCGGTCTGTCTATTTTCGGAGTATCACTACAGTAAAGTGGATCAAACGTATACAACGACGGCCCGCACTGTATTTTTTCGTTTATGTCCATAATATCATAACAAACATTTTTATTTCTTTACCTGCTAACACGCTTCACTCAGCCAGCAGCAGATGCCGTCACGTGACACACCGCGCCGTTGTTCAATCCTGTACGTGCTCGCTCCCTCCCCCTCCGGACACGCTGTTCTTCTTCTTCTTCAGTGGGGTTATCGGCAGTTGGCATCCAACGTTATGGTGCATTAACGCCACCTACTGTACTGGAGTGTTGGCCAGAGACAGGGAGAATCTAAATCCTACCTATCAGCCCCGTTGCTCTTAAAAAAGATACCGACATATTTGAGACTATATCTTATGACGTTCTTCTCAATATAATCTTTAAACAAATTTCCTGTATCCCCTTCTCCCTCATACTAGATCTCATCCTCTCTCTTTTCCTCTGATACTGCCCACACGTAGCAATTCATGCTCCACGGTCTGTTTCCTGACAATAATCACACTTTCCTGTTGGATGCTTTCCTATCACATTTAATGTCTTATTCAACTGGCTGTGTCCCACCCTTAATCTTGTAAAAATAGCCTCCTCCCTTCTGTCCCTTCCTGTTGTCCTCGTTCCCCTCCACCCCCACATGGGCTGCTGCTGCTGCTCTTCTTCTTCTTCTTCTTCTTCTTCTTCTTCTTCTTCTTCTTCTTCTTCTTCTGTGGGTTTTATGGTGGCCTACAACCCCAAAAGGTGTATTGTCACCACCAACTGGACGGGTTGAAACCAAAACAAGGTAAAAAGAAAATCCATACGTGATTAGAAAACGAACTTAATCCACCCAAATAAAATAGTACATTGACAAAACAAAACTCCCACTTCTTCATCTCCCTTCTTTTTGAATTATTTAACTAGGCAAGTCAGTTAAGAACAAATTCTTATTTACAATGACGGCCAACACCTGCCAAACCCAGACAACGCTGGACCAATTGTGCGCTGCCCTATGGGACTCCCAATCACGTCCAGTTGTGATACAGCCTGGAATCGAACCAGGGGGTTTGTCTCAGTGATGTCTCAAGCACTGCGATGCAGTGCCTTAGACCGCTGCGCCACTCGGGAGCCCTAGGGCCTGAGAGGGTGGTACGGCTTGTGACAATATTCCATGTAAATCTTTCAGCCCCAGGAACCTCTCCACCACTTCCACAATGATTTCTATCTTTATCACCATAGCTATAAAGGCCACAAAGTCCACCTTCTTAACCTTTAAAATGTCAGGATCCTGCTGGTGAAAGGCAACCCCTGCAGCCTGCAGTGAAGGCCTATTCACCAACATAGACTCTTCAAGTGCACCATTCAAACCCTCAACCCTTTTTGGGACGTGCTGTTGATTAGTCAGTGGTTGGTTGGCCTCAGTGGCATTTGATTAGGCTGGCTCTGGTTGGTATTATGCCACCTACAAGGTGATGATTATGATGGCTCAAGGGAATCACATCTTCTGTTCATCCTTATCTACCAAAATGACCAAAGAAAGGATAGGTATTACAGTCTAAGATGTAGACATAGAGCGAAAAAAACAGAATGTGATTAAACTAAATTTATTTTGTGAGCTCAAACCCCAAATGTTAGTACAGAGTAATATTATTTCAACACCACTATCTTCTCTGGACACAAGTGAAGCAGTACATTTTAGATGATAATTTTAGTCATTTAGCAGGTGACTTACAATCAATGCATTCAACTAAGGTAGACCACACATGCATATAACAATCATTGAAAAAACAATCTAAATAGCCGCTATATGCAAAATCAGAGGCTCGGATGGTTTTTACTGAGCGGCGGCGGCAAAAGAGAGGCAGGCAAGGCGGCATCCTGAAAGGAGACTAGGTCGACGAGCATTGCCCTCTGTCCTATTGGTGAAGTTATTATGTGACTTGTTAAGCACATTTTCACTCCTGAACTTATTTAGGCTTGCCATAACAAAGGGGTTGAATACTTATTGACTCAAGACATTTCAACTTTTCATTTTTCATTCATTTGTAAACATTTCAAAAAATATATATTTTTTAATTAAGGCTGTAACACAACAAAATGTGGAAAAAGTAAAGGGGTGTGAGTACTTTCTGAAGGCACTGTACATACCCAAACCAGATGCCATGGATTAAAGGCAAGGCATTATTACAGGACTAAGATTTAATCCTACTACGCAGACTCTGACGTTCGACAGATATGGCAGGGCTTGCAAACTATCATGGATTACAAAGGGAAACCCAGCCGCGAGCTGCCCAGTGACACAAGCCTACCAGATGAGCTAAATGCCTTCTATGCTCGCTTCGAGTCTAGCAACACTGAACCATGCATTAGAGCACCAGCTGTTCCAGACGACTGTGTGATCTCGCTCTCCATAGCCGATGTGAGTAAGACCTTTAAACAGGTTAACATTCGCAAGGCCAGACGGAATACCAGGACATAATAATATGCCATTTAGCAGACGCTTTTATCCAAAGCGACTTACAGTCATGTGTGCATACATTTTTACGTATGGGTGGTCCCGGGGATCGAACCCACTACCCTGGCGTTACAAGCGCCATTCTCTACCAATTGAGCTACAGAGGACCACATGCACTGACCAGCTGACAAGTGTCTTCACTGACATTTTCAACCTATCCCTGACCCGGTCTATAATCCCAATTTCTTTCAAGCCGACCACCATAGTCCCCACGTGCCCAAGAACGCCAAGGTTACCTGCCTAAATTACTTGCCCCGTAGCATTCACATCTACAGCCATGAAATGCTTTGAAAGGCTGGTCATGGCTCACATCAACACCATCATCCCAGACACCCTGGACCCACTCCAATTCGCATACCGCCCGACAGATCCACAGATGACGCAATCTCTATTGCACTCCACACTGCCCTCACCCACCTGGACAAAAGGAATACCTTTGTAAGAATGGTGTTCATTGACTACAGCTCAGAATTCAACACCATAGTCCCCTCCAAGCTCATCACCAAGCTCAGGACCCTGGGACTGAACACCTCCCTCTGCAACTGGATCCTGGACTTCCTGACAGGCCATCCCCTGGCGGTGAGGGTAGGCAACAACACATCCGCCACGCTTACCATCAACACGGAGGCCCCTCAGGGGTGTGTGCTTAGTCCCCTCCTGTACTCCCTGTTCACCCACGACTGCATGGCCGCACACGATTCCAACACCATCATCAAGTTTGCTGACGACAAGACGGTGGTACTGATCACCGTCGACAATGAGACAGCCTTTAGGGAGGAGGTCAGAGACATGTCGTGTGGTGCCAGGACAATAGATCCTCAAAAAGTTCTAAAGCTGGCCCATTGAGAGCATCTTGACTAGCTGCATCACCTCTTGGTACGCCAAATGCAAGGCACCCAACCGCAAGGCGCTACAGGGGGTGGTGAGCAATGTTCCCTCTAAGCTGCGGGCACGCAGTAGCCCCAAGACTGCCACTCATCTCCCCCAGGACTGCTGGGCAGAAGAACTATCAGCCCACGGAGAGAAGCACGAGATTGAACTTCACTCAACTTTCTAGAGTTTTCCCTGTTAGTTAACACTATCAACGTTCCCCTTTACTGTGGCAATTGTGATCGAATCAACACAATATTAGCCACTTTCAATGCAACATACCGAAAAACAGAATGAATGGAAGGCACCAGGGACAAACAGGGACAGACTACCTGAACTTGTCCAATACAAAAAGCTTGTTTGTGCACTAATAATTGAGCCCCTGGTTGTTTCCTCCAGGTCCGGGGTGTTGCTGTAGGGCTATAGGGTGGGTAAGGTAGGGCTGTAGCTGAGCTCTCATGCTCTGAACGCACACAGCCTTTTGCTCCATGATCTCCTCCAGTTTCTGAACGTACTCCCTGAAGTCCTGAAGGATAGAGAGAGGGACCGGTGGGACAGACAGGGAAGGAAGATGGATCAACAAATGGTAGACAGTCATGGAGAGCACTAGTCTCAAACAAGGTGTCCTATTCAGCAACAAAAATAGCAATTGTAATGAATCTAATGAATCCAATCCATGATTTATGAGCTAGTATATTGATATATCTCTATATGGAATACTTATATATATAAGGTGTTGAGTTCTCACCATGTCAGGCTGTTGGCACAGCAGTGTCCCCTCTCTACGACACAGAGACTCCATCTCCTCCAACTGCTCCCAATGGGCCTGGACAATACACCACCTGAGGGACACAGAAGGGAGAAATGGAGAGAAAGAAAGAAAGAGAGAGAGAGAGAGAGAGAGAGAGAGAGAGAGAGAGAGAGAGAGAGAGAGAGAGAGAGAGAGAGAGAGAGCGGGAGAGAGAGAGAGAGAGAGAGAGAGAGAGGGAGGGAGAGAGAGAGAGAGGGAGAGAGAGAAATAGAGAGAGAGAGATAAATAGAGAGAGAGAAATAGAGAGAGAGAGAGAAATAGAGAGAGAGCGAGAGAGAGAGAGAGAAAGAGGGAGAGAGAGAGAGAGAGAGGGGGGGGGAGAGAGAGAGAGAGAGAGAGAGAGAGAGAGAGAGAGAGAGAGAGAGAGAAAGAGGGAGAGAGAGAGAGAGAGAGAGAGAGAGAGAGAGAGAGAGAGAGAGAGAGAGAGAGAGAGAGAGAGAGGGGAAGAGATGGCAAGAGATAGAGCCAGGATGAGTAAGGAACCATAAACCTACACATTGTTCATGCTACATAACAGAGAGACTTGAACTTACTGGGCATGCTCCAGGGCTTCCTGAGTAGAGAGGGAGAGGATGGCTGGGGGTCCAAAGTGCTTTAACAGACTGTCTGGACTGTATGAACTGCTTGAACCGCTGAGACGGCATGGAATGTGGAGATTAGGAGGACTGTTTGAACTGGGCGACTGAGATTGGTCCTGCAAAATGTTAAGTTGGACGGAGTTGTTCATTTGTTGGATAATTTGCACACTAGGGATGGAGGAGTTGGGTGTATCCTGAAAAGTGTGTTTAGTAGTGATGGGAGGCTTATGTGTATGTTGTGGTATATGGGTGGTAGGCAGAGGGTGCGATGTGTGTGTGTTGGGCTGGACTGGGCCTTGGGAACACTTGGTTGTGTGTGTATTGGATACAGTGAGGTTGTGTGGTGAGTGGAGGTGTGGAGAAGGGCCAGGGGGACAGGCAGAGTCTCTGGAGCCTAGGACCTCACTCCCTAACTGGGCTGTGGTTTTCAAGATTCCTCCTTGGTCTTGGACAGACACCAGGGAGACCACAGGGGCAGATGGTTTGGTCATAGCTGGTCAGAACAGACAGTATTAGAGCAACATCTTACTATTTCTTAACACGCAATCCCCTAAAAAAAACGTAATTCTCACATATTAACAATGTCAATGAGAAGATGGCAATTATTTACACAGATATTATGTAAACAATGCAGGAAAAAAAGCATTGCACAAGCTTGTGTATGTGAGTATGGAACTCACCCATTCTCCAGAGAGGAGCAGCGTCCATCTTGGATCTCCTCTGATCCATGTGGCCTTCAGGTGTCACTGTCTTAGGAAGGACACAACCAGTCTGCACTCGCAGAAACTGCTTTACAAGAAGAGAGAGTCCAACACCTTCCCTTTCGTCTTCTCCACTCTTCCCATCTATCCCTAGAGTGGGTACTAGAGACTGGCCACCCTCCACCACCCCTTTTCCCATTCCACTTTCCCTAGACAAGAGGGAGCGGGAGTAAATGCTGTGTGGTACCTGCTGGCAGAGGAAGGAGTCTGTTGCTGCCAGCCTGTCTACTTGAAGCAAGGAAAGTGAGAGGGGATCCATGGTGCAGCTGGATGAATCGCCCGAGGATTCACGGTGTGGTGGTGAAGAAGGGGGCATTTGAGCTACAACTCCAGAATTACTTTGTCTCTCAGGGGGAAGCCTTGTGGTGCCAACTGCTGCTCCCCTCCCCGTCTGCACAAAGGACAGAAGGGGGGTGGCAGGGTCTATCTGACGTAACAGCTCAGCACCTGGTAGCACTGTTCTCTCTCTGGGGCTCAGTGGTACTCCCTTCAGGCAGGGGCAAGGGGGGACATTTTGGAAGTGTAGGCACAGGCCACTGGAGCTCTGGTTGATGTGCTTGGACTCCAGGGACAGGTCGTTGAGCTTGGCCGGGGGTGGGGGTGGAGAGAGGGGCCTCTCGGCCAGAGCGTGGCGGCTGCGGTGGTGGTGTCGGTGAAGGCTGTCGTTGTCACTGTTGCTGTCTGCGGAGCCGAGGGTAAAGGCATTAACGTCAACCTCTCCTTCCTCCTCTGTGCTCCATTCAGACTCCAGCAGGATATCTTCTTCTCCTCTCTCCTCGTGTTCCCCTGCCCACCCCCTCCTCTCAGCTGCCTTGCGGAGGCTAGATTGTACCCGTTCCTCCTCCCCAAGACCCAACACAGCCCCTGTCCACCTGCCGCCCTCTTCTGACTCTACCACTCTACACTCTGGCCATGCCCATCTCCCTCTCCCCTCCTCCTCCTCGGGTGACCCCCATTCGTCCCCACTCCCTCTCTCCACTCCTCCTCCTCCTGTCCCTCTGTCGTCCACCCTGCTGATGGTAGACAGCACTGATCCAGCCCCGGGGACGAGACACTCGAGGATGTGCTCTCCACTACCATCATTATCTCCTTCATTATCATCATCATCAACATCATTATCATCATCATCATTGTGGCAGTGGCTCTGAGACATGTTGTTAGAGAAGTGACTCTGCCCCTGCCCCTTTGCCTCCACTGTGACCCCTGCAGGCCCTTCCCCCCGGAGTGGGAGGTGGTCTGCCCCGGCCACAGCAGTGGCCCTGTACCCAGCCAGCAGCTCCTCCAGACCACGGCAGACAGACGGCGAGCCAGACAGAGGCTGCTGGAGCCACTGCATCTGCTGCAGCTGCTGGTGGTATCTTCTCAAATGCCTCTCTCTTTCCTTCTCGCTCTCCCGCTCCTTTGGCGTCTCAGTTTCTCTCTCCCTTTGCCGTTCTGTACTAGTCCTCTTATCTCTCTCCCTGTCCTCTCCTAACTCTCTCTGTCCCTCAGCCGTCTTCTCTCTTTCCCACTCCCCCACAATTCGGTCCTGCTCTATCCATCTTCTGCCCTCTCCCTCTCCTTTACTCGTAGTAGTCCTCTGCCTCTCTGCTCCTCTGACGCAGGAAGCAGCAGCTGCCCTTTGACCTATAGCCATCTTACTTGTAGTGGATCCTCTTTCTCTGGGTGTTTCCCAAAGGGGTGTCCTCAACTCTCCCATTCGCTGTCTCGTCACCAGAGCCGCCCCATGGTCCTGTTCCGTGTTGGAATCATCTGTCTTCTCACGTTTCTTTCTTTGTCCTTTCTTTTCCACCTCCCTCTCTCTATCCCGCCTCCTATCCCTCTCTCCCACTCCCTCACTCCTCCTGCGCCGCCAAAGCCCCTGGCCCAGTGAGCCCCTCACAGGTGTAGTGTGCTCCAAACAGAGGGCTTCTCTCCCCCTCCCAAAGCCCTCCCCCGCCCCCCGGCCCTTTGGTGTGGAGCAGAGCAGGGCTTCCCCTGGGGCTAACCTCCTGGCAGGGGTGCCAGTCACGTCTCGGGCCTCTCTGTGACCCCCCAACTTCACTCTTTTTGGGGGACTTTTCCCCCTGCTGGCGCTACTACCACTGCTGCTGCTAGTCTGATCGTGTTTCAGGGATGGGGACTGGGAGACTGTGGGCCGTCTTCTACCCCCTCCCCCCCTCAGCTCCTTCACCCTGTAGAGGCCATAGGAGATGATACATCACTCACTGTCATATGGCTAATGTCACTGACCAATTAAACAATGTCGTCAAAACTGCTGAGTCTGAGTGTGTGTTCTTATATGACCTACGTAATACACACTCACCGGTCAGTGTATCTCAGCGTATTGAGTGTGTGTTCGGTTGCTAGGTGACTGGGGGAAATGTTTGCAATCATACATGTCTTTGAATCACCAACAAAGGAGTCCTTCAAAACCTATACAGAGAACAAGGTAAACACAGTTTGAACAAAGTGGTACTGACACAAATTCTATAATTCCCTGTGAACAACACGGTTGAAGCACAAGCCTGGTGTGGAACCCGTGAACGTTTGTAATGTGTGTGTGATTCTTTACCTGCGTGAGCTTGCTCTGTCTGAATGGTGTGTGTGACTGCTCTTGGTCCAGAGAACGGATACATTCTTTCAGCTGAAACAAATAAGCTACACGTTAACAGCAATCCCATTGAACAATAAAGTGTTGTATTGTATCCTATTGTGTGTGTTGCCCTCACTGCCAGTAGACTCTGGTTGATCTCTGCCCCCTCCATGCGGCTCAGTCTGTCTGGGTCTCTGGAGTCTGCTGCTCTCTCACTCCCAGCTAGATCCACAAATGACATCCTACACAACACAGTGTGGGATACATTGTGGTCCGATGACTTTTAATTTAATGTCACCTAAACTATGTTACAAAGCTACTGAATTGCAAACACACACCCACACACACAGAGTGGCAGTATAGCTAATCATACATAAAATAACACATTAAACCTCAGGTATATTGCTGAATATGTGCTTTATTTTAGATTATAAAATGTCCTAATCTTGGAAAAGTCATCTAAAAAAAGTGTCTGAATTGCAATGTGCAAACTCCATATACCTGGTAGATAATTTTCTATATATCGCTCTCAAAAAACAAAAATACTGAAATTATTTTTGCTACATGGAACTAATTTGTCGGATTTGTCCTATAACTTATTATAACATGACACTGACCTGCCAGTGGCCCGATGGCCAGAGTCTCTGAGCTGTATCTGGAGCAGAGCATGGGAGCGGGACGACACAGGGTTGACTCCACTCACCCCCTGGGTGCGCTCCCCTGTACCCCACAAAATCACCTGGAGGACGGAGAGAGGAGAAGGTGGGGAGGACGAATGAGGAATGAGGAGGGGTGGAGGCAAGAGAAGAGATGAAAGGAGGATGGAATGGAGAAGGGAAGTCAATCAAAACCGCAAGGCAGGGAGGTCAAATGGATAATAAAACAGATGAGAATAGGAAGAATGAGAAGAGAGGGATAAAAGTCTCGCCTCCAGCAATGAGTTGACAGACTCCACTTTGACCTCTCTCAGCCCTGCTATCTGAACCACCTGGTGCCCATCCTCCCTCGCAAACAACCTGCACAGAGAAGACACAGATGTCATTATAAAGGGACCCATCAGAGGTTTACTGGTTCAGTGGTTCACTGAGTTCATTGAGTGGTTCACTGAGTAGTTCACAGGTTCAGTGGTTCGCTGAGTGGTTCGCTGAGTGGTTCAGTGGTTCAACTGGTTCAGTGGTTCAATGTTATTATGAAGGGACCAATCAGAGAGTAAGGTTATGACCATGTCATTATGAAGGGACCAATCAGAAAGCAGGGTTATGTTCAGCGATGTAGTCAATTTACTAAACCTCGAGTCCGAGTCGAGTCCCAAGTCTCTGGTGTTCGAGTCAGAGTCAAAGTTAGAGTGTTACATTATGAAATATTTTCTGAAAACAAAGTCACTACTACTGGTCGAGTCAATCCCGAACTTGAGTACTAAAAAACTGTGCACGCCCGCACACACACACACCGTTTTCTATTGTCCAACAAGTCATAGAGCTGGCCACAGTAGATCTCAAAGAAGCTGACATAGACATAGACGTGGGATGGGACTGGAGAGTTGCCACGGTCCTGGGTGGAGTGAAGCTGGGTGAAGATGTCCCTGGCAGCCAGCGCGTATAGCCCCTGTCTCTGAGGAGGACAACCCAGCATGGTGTGTGTCTTTCCTGCTCCCGTCTGGCCGTACGCAAAACAAGTGGCCTTGCCTCTACAGACAGAAATAGGTCACACAATATCACATTACAAATCAAATCAAATTTTATTTGTCACATGCTTTGTAAACAACAGGTGTAGACTAACAGTGAAATGCTTACTTACAGGCCCTTCCCAACAATGCAGAGAGAAAAAAATAGAGAAATAGTAGAAGAAATAGAAGAAATAGAAAAATAATAACACAAGGAATAAATACACAATGAGTAACGATAACTTGGCTATATACATGGGGTACCAGTACCGAGTCGATGTGCAGGGCTACGAGGTAATTGAGGTAGATATGTACATATAGGTTGGGATAGATAAGTGACTAGGCAACGGGATAGATAATAAACAGTAACAGCTGCGTATGTGATGAGTCAAAAGAGATTAGTGCAAAAAGGGTCAATGCAGATATTCCGGGTAGCTATTGGTTAACTATTTAAGTAACTATTAGCAGTCTTATAGCTTGAGGGTAGAAGCTGTTCAGGGTCATGTTGGTTCCAGACTTGGTCATCGGTACTACTTGCCGTGTGGTAGCAGAGAGAACAGTCTGTGACTTGGGTGGCTGAAGTCTTTGACGATTTTTAGGGCCTTCCTCTGACACATCCTGGTATAGAGGTCCTGGATGGCAGGGAGCTTGTCCCCAGTGATGTACTCAGGGTTCGTACAGACAGTAGCAAGTCATATCCAAGGACCATCAATTTGTAATAGTTAATATTATGCTATTGTTTCTAGTCGCCACCAGATGGCAGTATATCACCACAACCTCATGAAAGAAATGACTTATTTACTACATACATAAGTGGTAAGTCAGTACTGATGATTTTATAATTTGAGTAGTATTGCGGCAGAGTTTTGGGACATGCCTACTGGTGAACACACATTTCCTATTCACATTACTACACAACTCCAGCTTAATGACTGGGTGGGCTGTGTGAGGGAAACGGCACGTGAACAGCCACCAGAACAGCAGGTGTACGAACAGCTGTGAATGAAAAGCTCTGGAGGTTGTTGCAGAGAAAAAGTCACATAGTGTAGAACTGGCGCCAGCGCAGGATGCCGCGTTGTGTCTTTCCCCCTTCATGTGGCTCTTCAGGGCCGATTCACCCAGGGCCGATTCACCCAGTCTGATGCATTTTTTGCACCTTAGATGTTGTGGGTTGGTTGGCTCCAGAAATGTAGTGGTAAAACAAGGTGGGTAAACTATACTGAACAAAAATATAAAACGCAACATTTAAAATGTTGGTCCCATGTTTCATGAGCTGAAATAAAAGATCCCAGACATTTTCCATACGCACAAAAGGCAGGTTTGAATCTATATTTTCCCAGCGGTTTAGCTATCTATGTGATGTTTGGCGGCACCTAATCAGTCAGTTCTGTACCTGCCTGGCTGAGTGGCAGTGTGGGTGGAATGAGCGAGCTTGCCTGGCAACCACAGCACGAAACACGTGAGGAAATAAAACTTGGTAGTCTGCCTGGAAATTAATTTGCAAGAGAAATCCATTTTTATAATATTTTTCATAAACGTATTTGATCATTATCTGTTCTCCTCTCATAATTAATTCAAGTACTTTTCAAGTACCAACTTCAGAAAATGTCAGATTTTTAAGGTATTCCAGTACTTGAATTTCAGAGTGCCAAATTCAAGTACTTTAAGCACCTCAAGCACCTTGTGCGAACCCTGTGTCCTGGGCGTATGCACTACCCTCTGTAGCGCCTTGTGTTCGGATGCCAAGCAGTTGCCATACCAAGCGGTGATGCAGCCAGTCAAGATGCTCTCAACGGTGCAGCTGTAGAGCTTTTTGAGGATCTGAGGGCCCATGCCACATCTTTTCAGCCTCCTGAGGGGGAAGAGGCGTTGCCGTGCCCTCTTCACGACTGTGTTGATGTGTGTGGACCATGATGGTTCTTTAGTGATGTGGACACTGAGGAACTTGGAGCTCTCGACCTGTTCGACCTGTTTGAGCGTAACTGTTTTAGGGTACATTCCACACGGGGGAATATGGCTAACATCGACTTTTCTTATTGGAGTCCCTCCCCATATTCTTTAGTTTGGTGCCTAATGAACACAACACAAGGTTCCTTACCCATTGAGGACATGCTGTATCAGGGGAAAGGCTGTTTTCAGATACACATCCACATTGGAGCTCTCCTCCCCAAACACCTCATCATAATAAAACCTGTGCTGTGGAGGGGACCAGAGAAGAGCGCAGACACACACACACAGATCAACACTGTGTTACATGGATCAGGGGGCCTGAAGCCTTAACACTGGTTAAGACTGAATGATGTACACAGTACATCCAAACATACAGATGTAGGATCTTAATTTTGATCACTCTTTTGTTAATGCACAGCAGGAAATGCAAGCTTGTAGTGTATTTGCGTTTTAAAAAGGTTTCTAAAGTTTGTTATTCCTACATTGAAATTCAGACTTTACTTACCCTAACAAACAATTTATCAACCCCTACAAAAATGTCCATTAACTATAATCCACATAATAATTCACATTTCCTGTTGCTGCAGGATTATTTTTCTGCTGTAGCAAACTGGCTCAAATTAAGATCCTACATCTGTATGATATACAAACTTACATACTCTGTCTCCTTTATTGTACCTACATACTGTATATTCACTGTCTGTATACATTGTGTACTGTATAAATTGTTATATTCAAGTCTTGCTAGACTCTGTCCTCTGTGACTGTGTGTAATGTAGCCTCTGAGTGTACTGTACATTAGAGCTCTGCTACCCGAACCGAGCCCGACAAGCCCCGACATTATACATCAGGTTATGGCCATGTAGGGCCTGTTTTTTCATCAATAACTAGGGTACGGGCAGGGCTCGGGTATCACTAAATTGATCAATAACATTTTGAAGCTGAGCCATTTGTGCGTGCTCTGCTGCGCAGTACAGGCATATCTGACTAAGATCATAACATGGTGTCAGAAATGCTTCAACCTCGTCAAATATAAGACAGGAGAGATTATTTCACAGAAAATTATAATGTTAATTGAGTTTTGTCGGAGTTTAGAGTGATGAAAAGTAGCTAACAGCTAACTGCTGTCTCATGTCTCTTCATTGAGCAGAGTAGCCCAAGCGGAGCCGTTGCTATGGATACTCACAGACTCAGAGCACCATGAGCAGAGCGCATGCAGAGTGAGCTGCGCGAAGGAAGTGAGTGACAAAGAGGAGCAGCTAATGAATTTACTAAAGGGGGAAGTTATTTTTGATTTCGGGTATCGGGCAGGGCCGGGCCTTGAATTTGGCAGAAGCAATCGGGCCTGGGTAGGGTAGGGCCTGAGCGTCACGAGCATGGGTAGGGCTCGGGCTTAAAATTCACGCCTGTGCAGGGCTCTACAGTACCTGGTACCTACTTGTAGTATGTACTGGGTCAGGTCCACTGTCTCTTTGCTCTCGTGGACCACCACAGAGTCTCCATCCTGGGCTGTGACCACGTCTGCCTCCCCTCTCCTGTTCTCAGCATGGGTCAGGGGCCTCTTCCTCACACACACACTGATCCGCTGCTCACCTGCCTCCCTAAAACACACACGCGCGCAAATTGCAGGGGGTCTATTGTCCAACAGTACAATTAATAAGAGAGAGTTACCTTTTCCAAGTAACCAAGTGTGAGGGGCAGTTATTTGGAGAATGAAAAGAAATAGGAAAACAGATGAAAGGAGAGATAGCAGCAGACCAGAGACTACCAGCCTAGTAGCCCATACATTAACTACAACAGCATTTTACACAATTGAAACATAATACAACTTACTTTCTGGTTGACACTGGACAATTCAGGGGCAGACCATAGTTGTAGCCAAGAGTTCTCTTCGATGTGTACATGCATGTGGGCTCATCCGTCCTCCTAGATGTCCCATCTGCCTCCCGGCACACCTCAGGTCTTGCCCTGCTGCTGATGGTAATGGCCTCGTTGTAAACGCAGACGCTCTGACGATGGCTCACTTTGCTGTTGCTCCTGTGCATTGTGGTCCGTCTGACAGTCTGCTTGTGTGTGGGTGACCCTCTGCTGATGTCAGAGCGTGGTTTGGGTTTAACCCCAGTGTTCGGGCTCGGGAAGGTGAGGACACCAGCCCCCCTATAACTGTCGTAGTCACTGAGCCATCCGCGTTTGGGTTCGCTAGACCTACCATCACCATCAAAATCTAGCTGCCTGCATGTGGGGACTTTGCTGCCTGAAGTCTTTGTTGTTATCACAACTCTATCATCATCGTGGCCCCCATGGTCCTCCTCTTCCTCCTCCTCCAGAGACTTGACCAGCTGTACCAGATGGAACAGCCGGGCACGGTCCCCCATGCTGTGGACCCCCAAGCTCGAGTAGTCCCCCATTGTGATCAAAGACAGGTGTCCCGCACGTCTCAGCCCCTTTGCGGTAAAACAAGGGTAGTGACGCTGCAGCCCGACCTCGCGCAGGCACTCGTACAGGCATGATGTCATCGCCTCAACTGGTTCCTTCTCACCTCTTGCATGTGCACGCAATCCCTGTGAGAGAATGAGTGGTGGTCATTCCATCGGGTTAATGTTAGAGCGCGCTGTCCCCAAGGCGGCACAACCAAATAGACCTTCAGTAGCCTCGTCTACAAATGTATAAACCGGTGGCACATTACAAGACAACTCCCTTGCTTACACCTTGCCTTCCTCCGTGCTTTTTGTTGATGAATGACAGCCTACTCTTGTGGCTGGGTGAGCTGCACGCTTTGATGCAGAAACTTGACACTGCTAATGGACCCGGTGGCACTAGTCACGTCACACATTGCAGTGTAGCAAATATGATAAATATAGATGAGCCAACAGAACAACAGCTGTCATAGCTTTACAGTTATGTTGACAGCTGCAGTGCTCTGACAGTTGTGAAGGATCATGTCATGAAAACTCTGAACCAAATAAAGTCGGAATTCACTGGGATGTTGTTGAGGACCCAGGGAAGGAAAATGCTGTAAACATTTAAATAATCATTTTGTCATCATCTCTCACCTCACCAGGCTATATTATATAAGTTAACCTTCTTGCAAGTGTGCTGGCTGTTGTTTTTACAAAGCAAGGGGAGTTGCCAAGCAAATAGGTTAGTCCAAAAGTGCCCACATCACTCACCAATGTTCGAACTTCGAAGCCAGTCTCCTCTTCTGACGATTAACTGACCAAACGAGCTCTCTGTCTCGTGTATCAAAGCTAAGTAACTAACATACACATTACATTTTTAAACAGTGGAAATCTTCTTCCCACTGTTTCCGTACACAATATGCATCTCCATAACGACGGTTTGAGTTAGCGCATTTCTTCCCGCTGTAAACTCAGACCAATGAGCATACTGTTGCATGTGCATGGAGTTGAGAAAGGCAGGAAAGGGCTGAATTAGTTTGCATGGTACGCCGGCTGCTGGCGGATCAGAATCATTCCATTTGCGCTCGGCGCGCTGCACTCACATGGCCCCTCGCGTTTTGTCTGCTATTCATTAGCTGGTGTGCCAAAAGCTATGTGTGAGTTAACTAGATTTTTTTTGTAAGGAAAACTACGTTTCTTTAAAAAAAGATCAAAAGTTGAGCCCTTTTGCCGTGACATTGTGTATCGCAATGCCGTGACCCGGATTCGAACCGGGGTTGCTGCGGCCACAACGCAGAGTACTAACCACTATACGATCACGGCGAGCTACCAGGGCTTTTAAATTCACGGGAGAAATTAGGCAATTGACGGGAGAAATTAGGATTTGTATTGACATTGATAACCTAGTTAAACGTTAGCGTTGTGTTTTTTTTTTTTTACATTGAATTTAAGGAGTGAAATCATTTTCCAATAATTTTACATTGGCGGTTTCCCAGATTTAATTGGAATGTGCTTGCTGAAGGCAAGACCACTCTAGATTTCTTACATACTTCTTATTAATGTGCTTGCTGAAAACAAGACCACTCTAGGACCATTCTGCTCGCTCTAGTGCTTTAACCCAGCTGGGGCAATTCTAGGATTTTATTTTCTTGGGTGGCAGAGGGACCAAGAACCAGTCATGGGAAAATGGGCTTAAACTATGACGCATTCTATTAAATAACTGCTTCAACTGTACATTTGTATCTGCCCTAATCAGGCACTTAACTTGCAGTGGTCAATTTGACCCCCCCAATACCATGATGAATATGAGTGATAATTGGTAATGGTTATATTAGATCTGTGTGCGGTTCGTTCAGTCAGTATCCGGCTTAAACAACTAAGACAGATAATCATTTCGACTACATTAATTCATATTTCTTATGTCAACCACAAGATTGAATTAATGAAAAGAGACGTGTGGGCGTTTAGAGGAGGGGCTGCAACAGGATATGTGCTCTAGCTGGTTGACGGAAGATGGCGGAAGCGGATCATGAAGTGGAATCTGAATACCATGGCGGTAGAATCAAGGAGAATTGGAGTATTGTTCAAAAGAATGGAAATCAGTGCAAAGTAGGGTACAGTGATGAGAGTGACCCTTCGTATCTAGTAGGAGTACGGTTTGTAAATAAGGAGCAGCTGAGCAGAGTACCAATCTTGAAGAAACCATTTGAGTTGTCCAAACTGGTGGAGAGAGAGCTGGGTAAAGTAAAGGATGTGAGGATCACGAGAGGCGGGCTTGTTTAGATTTTTTGTGATTCTGCGGATCAGAAGGAATGTGTGTTGTGTCTTATTCGATTTGATACGTTTGAAGTGTTGTGTGTGTGTTGCTTCGGAACAGGGCACCCCTGTTACATGGGAAGTTTATTTTATTTGCTACGGGGTGATAGACATTTATTTCAGTTACCTTCACTTTCTTAGGTACAGGGACAATGGTGGACATCTTGAAGCAAGTGGGGACAGCACTTCTTGAAGCAAGCAGGCACAACACGTCTTCCATTCCTTGCCTTACATGGTATGGCTTTGTATATACTAGAGCCCTCAAACTACATTCTGGACCTCAAAGCCAGTTCCACTGCGTTCTTTCATTGTTCACCTCTAATCAGGGACTGATTTAGACCTGGGACTCCGGGTGGGTGCAATTCATTATCAGGTAGAACAGCAAACCAGCAGGCTCCAGACCTTGTAGGGTAAGAGTTGAATACCCCTGTCCTAGAGTATAATGGCATATTTCTCTCTGTTTTTCTAGAGAGGGATAGTGACAGTGTGTAATGTGCGATTAACTAAATTGACTTTGTATTTGACTCTGTGTGTAGAATCTTAATTCTCCATAGAGACGCTGGATGCAGAATTACAGTCCCTTACACTCCCTCACATCCTACATATGTTCAGTAGAAAAGAACATCCATAGACATGGAGCTGCTGAAGCAGCTAGACCACTTCCTACAGGTAACACGCACACACAGGAATGGATGAGCACACACAGACACGGTCATCATTTCCCACATAGAAAGGCTTAAAGTCTGCACCGAGAATGTTATGAGATTTATTTGTGTGTGTGTGGGTAAAGGGGAAGAGTGAGTGTTTCCCGATGTGCTCTGTTAGTGGATGCATCTGAACGCTCTAACCTGTGTGTGTGTAGGAAGTGAGAAGGCAGACTGTATTGTACCCTCTGTCCTCTCTGAAGGGGTTAGTGTGCGAGGGCTCTAACCTGCTGCTTCTGATGCTGCTCCCTCTGAGGAAGAACGTCCCGAAAAACAACCTTCCTCTCCTTTCACCAGGACACACATCTCAACCTCGACGTGTGTGTGTGTGTGTCAGTTGTTTTAGTCTGCCCTACTCATATAAGTGTGTTTTTTTGTGAGAGAAGTGTGTTCACTGTTCTATGAAGTTGATGTGTGTTCTCAGTTGTGTTTGATTTAACCTCGTTCCCAGACACTTCCACCCAAATGCGCAAAGGTGGGCCAACACGTCAAACTGTGGTCAGAGGGAGTAGACAGCAGATGGTAGGGGTGGAGGTGTTTGGGGTGGAGAGGACGGTGGACTCAGTGGAGGACATCCCAGCCACTTGGCAGTGTTGGCACCTCTACTTCCTACCTGACGGGTCAGTGGACATCACTTGTACTTATACATTCAATCAATCAAGTAAAATGATATATGGCCTTATATTTATTTTTATTTTTACATCAGCAGTCGTCACAAAGTGCTTTTAAAGTAACCTGGCCTACACCAGGAGAACCCGGGACATACCTCCTGCCATCTTAAATACTGTCACTGTGTAGGCTGATACCCCATTTAATGGACCCAAGAGCCATGGGTAAGGCTGTTCATTGCAATATGAATGTCAATACACACAATAGGCTGTATAGTGAGGTGATTTCCTACAGAGTACCCTAATATGATGAGCTACAATGCTAATATTTGCGCAAACTCTTCAGAATCGTATTCTTTGGGTGTCACCGAGTAGGCTCATACCCCAATTCATGGATCCGAGATCCATATACAGGAGGTAAGACTGTACAGTGCAAATAAGTATAACCCCCAATGCAATTCTAATACATCATCTAATATATCATAAGTGCGATTTCAACAGATGTTTTATTATTGTCTTTTGTTGCATTTATATAACAACATTCCGACCTTGTTTAGCATTATCTAGTCCAAATATGGCCCGATTCCACTATTTGTATCCGTTCGAATCACTTTCAATGGGGGAATTTTAATTTGAAGGCGAATCGCAAATTACACTATTGTGGCTTATCCTTGTGGCTAGCTTCAGAGGGGTGAGAGGCTGTTGGGTGAGGAAGAGTCTGTGGATGGTGGTTGGAAGAGCGTGCTTGTTTGAAATGGAAAAGCTTTTCAGTAGCTACTGACAAAGAAGAACATCAAGATGAAGCAGCGAGCGGGGTTTGACTTCAAACTAGGAAGTGAAATAGAATCCATTGTTTTATATTGTGGTAGGTGGTTTTAGCAACAGCTGTGATGGACTGTGGTCAACATGGATGATAGTTCTGATTGTATGGGTGGGGATGATGAAAGTCATGGACCTGGATGGTCTGTGGTGAAAAGGAAAAATAATGGTCCTGCTATAAACACTGCTGACAGCAGTGGCACTTCTAGTGTTGAGAACGTGAAGAGGGTGAATGTAGTAAAAAACAAAGGTAATGATGTGTCCAAGTGGAAAGTTGTAATCGTGTTAGATGCGATCATGGGGGTCTGTCTCATCTACACCCTTTTCGATTAACCAATGGCGTTAAGAAAGAGATAGGTGAAGTCACATTAGCCCGGTTTATTGGTAATGGTAGACTGTTAATATTCTGTGCTGAACATGTTCAGCAAGGGAAGATTCAGAAAATGAAAACTAATTGAGAAGAAAATCACAAGTCATGTCCCTGGAGCTTCAGCTAAGCTGAGGGGGTCATATCTGGGGTTCCACTAGCTATGTCCATAGATGATATAAAATAAAATTTAGAGAGGGGCATAGTGGTTGAAGCCAAAATGCTGTTCAGTAAGAAAGAGCGGCAGAGAAGTGAAAGCCTGTCAGTACTATTAATGTTTGAGAAGGTTTTACGTAAGAAAGTACAGATGAGCTTCATGGCATTCACTGTTAGAGAGTTTTGCCCACCTCCATGAAGGTGTTTTAAATGCCAAAGAATGGGACATGTAGCGGCTCTGTGCAAAGGAAAGAAAAGATGTGCCAAGTGTGGAGGAGAACATGATTATGGTGAATGTGGGAACAATGTCAAGGTTAACTGTTGTAATTGTGGGGGGGAACACATTAACACATTTAGTGGATGCCAGGTACAGAAAAAGGCTAGAGAGGCCCAAAGATATAAAATCACTCATAATGTCTCTTATGCAGAGGCTGCAAGGCAGATTGGTGGAACTATTAGGCAGAATGATGGAGATAATAGGGTTACTCCTGGAATAAGTGGACCTACTGTAGGAAATGTTGCTTATGTTGGTCCAGACACAGATACGAGACCTGTTCAGAAATTATTTTGACATTGAAAAAGCTTATGACACTATGTGGAGAGAAGGCCTACTGATTAAGATGGAAAGACTTGGTATTGGTGGGAGATTATATAACTGGGTTTTGGCCTTATTTAATCCCTTTTTTCGAGTTAAAATAGGATCAATTTTATCTGATGCCTATGGAGTAGACAATGGTATTCCTCAAGGCAGTGATATCAGTCCTATTTTGTTCAACATTATGATTATCGATGGGTTTTCAAATGTAGGTAGGGGTATTGGGGGTCCCAATATACTGATAATGGCGCTATTTGGAAGAAGGGAAGGAATGTCTCATGGTCAAATCTATTCAACAAGCTATAGTGGATGTTGAAAGATGGTGAATTGACTGGGGTTTTAAATTGTCAGTGGCGAAGTCTTGTTCTTCTCAAAGAAGAAAGTTGCTGGAAATATACAGTTGTTTCTGTGTGGACAGCCTATGGGGAGGGTTTCTAAGTATAAATATTTGGGTCTATGGTTCAATGAGCGATATACATGGAAAGATCATGTCATAAATGTTGAAACGAAGTGTTAGAAGGTGTTGAATCTTATGCGCTCTGTCTCTGTGTCAACGTCTGGGTGAAGTGGTGAAATGGAATCAGGCGCAGGACACAGAACTGAGAAAATGAATGGATTTACTAAACAAAAGTAAACCATAACAAACCCTCCACGCAGGGAAGAGCAGAACAACAGCTCACCAAATGACGTATAACAACGGACAATCACGCACAAACTCAGGAGGGAAAACAGAGGTAATTATAGGGACACAAATAAGCATAATGGGAAACAGGTGTGATTAATAAAGACAAGACTAGTGTAACACAGAAACATCGATCGGTGGCAGCTAGTACTCCGGTGACGACGAACGCCGAAGCCTGTCCGAGCAATGAGGAGGGGCAGCCTCGGCTGTATTCGAAACAGTACCCCCCCCGACGCGCGGCTCCAGCCGTGCATCGACACCGGCCTCGGGGATGGCCAGGAGGACGTGGAGCAGGGCGAGTCAGATGACGACGATGGAAATCCCTTAACAAGGAGGGGTCGAGGATGTCCCTCCTGGGAACCCAGCTCCATTCCTCTGGACCGTACCCCTCCCACTCCACGAGAGCAGGCCTCCCACCCGACACCTCAAATCCAGAATGGATCAGACCAAGTACGCTGGTTCCCCCTCGATGTCCATTGGGGGCGGAGGAACCTCCCGCACCTCAGACTACTGGAGCAGACCAGCTACCACCGGCCTGAGGAGAGACACATGGAACGAGGGGTTAATACGGTAATCAGGGGGGAGTTGTAACCTATAAAAAACCTTGTTCAACCTCCTCAGGACTTTAAAGGGCCCCACAAACCGCCGACCCAGCTTCCGGCAGGGCAGGCGAAGGGGCAGGTTTTGGGTCGAGAGCCAGACCCGGTCCCCCGGTGCATACACCGGAGCCTCACTGCGGTGGCGGTCGGCACTCGCCTTCTGTCTCCTAATAGCCCTTTGCAGGCGTACATGGGCAGCGTTCCATGTCTCCTCCGAGCACCGAAACCGTTAATCCACCGCAGGTGTCTCGATCTGGCTCTGATGCTATGGTGCCAGGACCGGCTGGTAACCTAGTACACACTGAAAGGGAGACAGGTCAGTGGAGGAGTGGCGGAGGGAATTTTTTTGCCATCTCTGCCCAGGGGATGTAAAATGACCAATCCCCCTGCTGGTCCTGGCAATATGACTTCAGAAACCTACCCACATCCTGGTTTACTCTCTCCACCTGCCCATTACTCTTGGGGTGACACCCTGAGGTCAGGCTGACCGAGACCCCCAGATGGTCCATGAACGCCTTCCAGACCCTTGATATAAACTGGGGACCCCGATCAGACACTATATCCTCAGGTACCCCGTAGTGCCGGAAGACGTGTGTAAACAGGGCCTCCGCGGTCTGTAGGGCAGTAGGGAGACCGGGCAAAGGAATGAGACGACAGGACTTAGAAAACCGATCCACAACGACCAGGATCGTGGTGTTACCTTGTGACGGAGGAAGATCCGTAATAAAGTCCACCGATAGGTGTGACCACGGCCGTTGCGGAACGGGGAGAGGTTGTAATTTCCCTCTGGGCAGGTGTCTAGGTGCCTTGCACTGAGTGCACACTGAACAGGAAGAAACATAAACCCTCAAGTCCTGAGCTAAGGTAGACCACCAGTACTTCCCACTAAGACAGCGCACAGTCTGACCGATGCCAGGATGGCCAGAAGAGGGTGACGTGTGAGCCCAATAGATCAAACGATTGCGAACCTCAGACGGAACGTACACACGACCCACTGGACACTGGGGGGAAGTGGGCTCCGTGCGTAACGCCCGCTCGATATCCGCGTCAACCTCCCATACCACCGGTGCCACCAGACAAGAAGCCGGAAGTATGGGAGTGGGCTCCCTGGTCTGCTCCTCTGAGTCATACAGCCGAGACAGAGCGTCTGCCTTAGCAGATGTCTCTACATTTACATTTTACATTTACGTCATTTAGCAGACGCTCTTATCCAGAGCGACTTACAAATTGGTGCATTCACCTTATAGCCAGTGGGATAACCACTTTACAATATGTTTTTTTTTTCTTTCTTTCTTTGGGGTGGGGTAAGGGGGGGTAGAAGGATGACTTTATCCTATCGCAGGTATTCCTTAAAGAGGTGGGGTTTCAAGTGTCTCCGGAAGGTGGTGAGTGACTCCACACCTTAAGAGCTTTCACAACAGCTAACAGCTCCCGGTCCCCCACATCATAGTTTTGCTCCGCCAGGCTGAGCTTCTTCGAAAAGAAAGCACAGGGGCGGAGTTTGGGAGGCGTACCCGAGCGCTGAGACAGTACAGCTCCTATCCCAGCCTCGGATGCGTCCACCTTGACTGTGAATTGCAAGGAAGGATCCGGATGAGCCAGCACGGGATCCGAGGTGAACAGCGCCTTCAGCTGACCAAAAGCCCTGTCCGCCTCAGCTGACCACTGCAGGCGCACCGGTCCGCCCTTCAGCAAAGAGGTTATGGGAGCTGCTACCTGACAAAGCCCCGGATAAATCTCTGGTAGTAGTTGGCAAACCCCAAAAAGCGCTGAACCTCCTTTACCGTGGTAGGAGTCGGCCAATTACGCACGGCTGAAATGCGGTCACACTCCATCTCGACCCCTGACTCTGACAGGCAGTATCCTAAGAAAGAGACGGACTGTTTGAAGAACAGACATTTCTCAGCCTTAACGTACAGGTCATGCTCCACAGTCTACCAAGCACCTTGCGCACCAGGGACACATGCTCGTCGCGTGTAGCGGAGTAGATGAGAATATCATCTATACACACACCACTACACCCTGTCCGTCCAGATCTCTGAAAATCTAATCGACAAAGGATTGAAAGACTGAGGGAGCATTCATCAACCCGTACGGCATGATGTGGTACTCATAGTGACCAGAGGTGGTACTAAATGCCGTCTTCCACTCGTCCCCTTCCCGGATACGAACCAGATTGTACGCGCTCCTGAGGTCCAATTTTGTGAAGAAGCGCGCCCCGTGCAATGACTCCGTCATATTAGCTATGAGAGGTAAAGGATAGCTGTATTTTATGGTTATCTGATTTAGACCTCGATAGTCAATGCACGGGCGTAAACCTCCATCCTTCTTCTTCACAAAAAAGAAACTCGAGGAGGCAGGGGAAGTGGAGGGCCGAATGTATCCCTGTCCCAGAGATTCGGTGACATATGTCTCCATAGCCACCGTCTCCTCCTGTGACAGAGGATACACGTGACTCCTGGGAAGTGCAGCGCCCTCCCGGAGATCTATCGCACAATCCCCTCGTCGATGGGGTGGTAATTGAGTCACCTTCTTTTTACAGAAGGCGAGAGCCAAATCGACATATTCTGAGGGAATGTGCATTGTGGAGACATGGTTTGGACTCTCCACCGTAGTTGCCCCTACGGAAACACATACACACCTTCCCGAGCACTGAGTTGACCATCCCTTAAGAGCCCTCTGTTGCCACGAAATCCTGGGATCATGGTTGGCTAGCGAGGGAAGCCCCAGCACCACGGGAAACACAGGAGAATCGATAAGGAAGAGACTCATTCTCTCCTCATGGCCGCCCTGCATCTCCATCCGGAGTGGAACTGTGACCTCCCTAACCATACCCGACCCTAAAGGGCGACTATCTAGGGCACGTATGGGGAAGGGCACATCTACAGGCAATATAGGAATCCCTAGTTTATGTGCAACCAGCCTATCCATAAAATTCCCAGCAGCGCCGGAATCTACGAGTGCCATATGCTGGTAATGTGGGGAAAACCCAGGGAAATTTACATTGACCGTCATGTGAGCAACAGGGAGCTCTGGGTGAGGTGGGTGCCTACTCACCTGGGATGGTCCACCAGGGCCCTGCCTGCTGCCTCGATTCCATGAGGGTCCTCTACTGCACCGGCCCTCAGTGTGTCCTCTGCGGCCACAGTTGGTGCAGGAGACCACCCCCTTGCTGGGTCTCTCCACATCAGCACCTCCAAGCTCCATAGGAGTGGAGTCGGAAGTGCTGGGGGATGGACTGGACGGACCCTGATCCGGACGTCCGCGGGTGGCCAACAGGTTATCCAGCCGTATCGATAAATCTACCAGCTGGTCCAGGTTTAGATTCGTGTCCCTGGAGGCCAGATCCCTACGAACGTCCTCCCGTAGACTGCATCGGTAGAGGTTAATCAGGGCCCTCTCATTCCATCCCGCGCTGGCTGCCAGTGTCCTGAAATCCAGGGCTCCTTCTCCCCTGTCTGGGGGGCCAGTATAAAAAAATATGTATTCACTAACTGTAAGTAAGTCGCTCTGGATAAGAGCGTCTGCTAAATGACTAAAATGTAAATGTAAAATGTGAAACAGACGCTCCCCTGCCGCTCTCCCCTCCGGCGGATGATCGAATACTGCCTGGAAACGGCGGGTGAAATCCTCGTAAAGTACGGACTCAACGTCTATTCCACCCCACTCCGCGTTGGCCCATTCCAGCGCTCTGCCCGACAGACAGGAGATGAGGGTGGACACGCTCTCGTATCCCGAGGGAGCCGGGTGGATGGTTGCCAATTAGAGCTCCACCTGGAGCAGGAAACCCTTACACCCGGCAGCTGTCCCATCATATTCCCTCGGGAGCGAGAGCCGAATTCCACTGGATCCAGGGTTTGATGGTCTTGATGGGGGAGAAATCGGAGGAGGAGGAAGTGTCGGAAACCCACTTCTCTCCCATCGATCCATGGTGTTCACCACTCGATCCATAGCCGACCCTAAAGCCTGCAGCATGGTCGAGTGCTGCTGGATGCGTTCCTCCACCGAGGCGCTGGGATCGGACGTGCCTGCTGACTCCATAGGTGGTGCGTGATTCTGTCAACATCTGGGTGAAGTGGTGAAACGGAATCAGGCGCAGGACACAGAACTGAGAAAATGAATGGATTTACTAAACAAAAGTAAACCATAACAAACCTTCCACGCAGGGAAGAGCAGAATAACAGCTCACCAAACAACGTAAAACAACGGACAATCACGCACTAACTCAGGAGGGAAAACAGAGGTAATTATAGGGACACAAATAAGCATAATGGGAAACAGGTGTGATTAATAAAGACAAGACTAGTGTAACACAGAAACATCGATCGGTGGCAGCTAGTTCTCCGGTGACGACGAACACAGAAGCCTGCCCAAGCAAGGAGGAGGGGCAGCCTCGGCTGTATTCGTAACACTCTGGTTATGAATGAGGTGCTGATAGACAATCGTTGATGGATATTTATAGAGCTCTGATCAGGACGACAATTGATTACGGGTGTATAGTTTATGGAACAGCCGCGAAGACTTGGCTTCAGAGGCTGGACAGAATCCAGTATATAGCTTTAAGGATATGTATTGGTGCATTTACATCAACATCTGTGTGTGCTTTACTAGTGGAGGCATGTGAGATGCTTTTACAGTGAGGGAAAAAAGTATTTGATCCCCTGCTGATTTTGTACGTTTGCCCACTGACAAAGAAATGATCAGTCTATAATTTTAATGGTAGGTTTATTTGAACAGTGAGAGACAGAATAACAACAAAAAAATCCAGAAAAACGCATTTAAAAAATGTTATAAATTGATTTGCATTTTAATGAGGGAAATAAGTATTTGACCCCCTCTCAATCAGAAAGATTTCTGGCTCCCAGGTGTCTTTTATACAGGTAACGAGCTGAGATTAGGAGCACACTCTTAAAGGGAGTGCTCCTAATCTCAGTTTGTTACCTGTATAAAAGACACCTGTCCACAGAAGCAATCAATCAATCAGATTCCAAACTCTCCACCATGGCCAAGACAAAAGAGCTCTCCAAGGATGTCAGGGACAAGATTGTAGACCTACACAAGGCTGGAATGGGCTACAAGACCATCGGCAAGCAGCTTGGTGAGAAGGTGACAACAGTTGGTGCGATTATTCACAAATGGAAGAAACACAAAATAACTGTCAATCTCCCTTCGGCCTGGGGCTACATGCAAGATCTCCCCTCGTGGAGTTGCAATGATCATGAGAACGGTGAGGAATCAGCCCAGAACTACACGGGAGGATCTTGTCAATGATCTCAAGGCAGCTGGGACCATAGTCACCAAGAAAACAATTGGTAACACACTACGCCGTGAAGGACTGAAATCCTGCAGTGCCCGCAAGGTCCCCCTGCTCAAGAAAGCACATATACAGGCCCGTCTGAAGTTTGCCAATGAACATCTGAATGATTCAGAGGAGGACTGGGTGAAAGTGTTGTGGTCAGATGAGACCAAAATCAAGCTCTTTGGCATCAACTCAACTCGCCGTGTTTGGAGGAGGAGGAATGCTGCCTATGACCCCAAGAACACCATCCCCACCGTCAAACATGGAGGTGGAAACATTATGCTTTAGGGGTGTTTTTCTGCTAAGGGGACAGGACAACTTCACCGCATCAAAGGGACGATGGACGGGGCCATGTACCGTCAAATCTTCGGTGAGAATCTCCTTCCCTCAGCCAGGGCATTGAAAATGGGTCGTGGATGGGTATTCCAGCATGACAATGACCCAAAACACACGGCCAAGGCAACAAAGGAGTGGCTCAAGAAGAAGCACATTAAGGTCCTGGAGTGGCCTAGCCAGTCTCCAGACTTTAATTCCATAGAAAATCTGTGGAGGGAGCTGAAGGTTCGAGTTGCCAAACGTCAGCCTCGAAACCTTAATGACTTGGAGAAGATCTACAAAATCCCTCCTGAGATGTGTGCAAACCTGGTGGCCAACTACAAGAAACGTCTGACCTCTGTGATTGCCAACAAGGGTTTTGCCACCAAGTACTAAGTCATGTTTTGCAGAGGGGTCAAATACTTATTTCCCTCATTAAAATGCAAATCAATTCATAACATTTTTGACATGCGTTTTTCTGGATTTTTCTGTTGTTATTCTGTCTCTCACTGTTCAAATAAACATACCATTAAAAGTATAGAGTGATCATGTCTTTGTCAGTGGACAAACGTACAAAATCAGCAGGGGATCAAATACTTTTTTCCCTCACTGTAGATATACAGCGTAAACAATGTGCATTAGCTTATTGGGTTAGTTTGAAAGGCTGTGAGGTTGAGCATCCCACTGCTACTGTTCTAGATGACTGTTGGGAATATACTAGTAGACAAGGCAGTGGTTTTGGTTGGACAGTTGGAAAGCTTGCTGATGAGAGTGGTTTGAGGTAGCTGGAGGTTGGCCCTTCTGTGGTGATAGGGGATGTTCCTCCATGGTTACTCCCAGATCCTGTTGTTGATCTAACCTTGGTAGAGAAAATGAAAGATTGGTCAGAAGTCAGTGATATAGGGAAACTGGTTGACAATTACATTGGTAAAAGTTTTAATGCTTTTTTTTACCGTTTTTCACTGATGGATCCAAGGACCCAGATAGTGGCTGCACAGGAGCAGGTGTTTACGTTCCTGAATTTGATGTGCAGATATGTAGAAGACTAACAGATTAACTCTCAGTATACTCAGTTGAACTGTTAGCAATAGTAGTTGCCCTCCATTGGATGGAGGACGTACAACCTGTTAGAATTATAGTATGCTCAGATTCTCTGTCTGTATTGAATAGTTTATCATCTGGTAAATCTAATAGGAGTGACCTACTATTGTAGGTATTAATGTTATTATGGAGAGTTGAGAGACTGGGTGTAGTAGTGAGATTCTGCTGGGTCCCAGCACATTCGGGTGTGGAAAGGAATGAAATTGTAGACCAGTTAGCCAAAAGATCTTTGAAACTAGATATAATTGATAATAATGTACCACTGGGTAGAGGTGAGGCCAAATGTAAGATCAGAGCCATTTTGATAGATGTGTGGCAGAAGACTGAGTCCAAGGGCCGGCATTTATATGCCCTCCAAAGAAAGGTCGGTGGACCAAGATTCAAAGGTCAGATCAGAAAGGAAGAGGTGGTGTTTGCTCGATTGCGCTTAGGACATTGTACATTGAACTCGTCATTACATCTGGTTGGCAAGCATGTGAATGGTTTGTGTCTGGAGTGTATGGTCGATGAAACGGTGGAGCATGTGTTATATTGTTGTAAGTATGTTGGAGAGGTGTGTAGGGTCATTGCGGTTGGGGGGGTTTGGAAGGGATTTTGGTGATGGGGAGGGTCTATTAGAAGTTAGTAGGGCTCTTTTTTTTATTTTCTCAGAAGTACTGAGTTAGGATTTAGAAATGATGTAAAACATGATTGATCGCACACTCCAGCACAGTAGGGAGATGATTTGTTAAAGAAGAATGGTAGAAAGTGTAAGCAGTGTGAAATGTATGCCAGATCGAAGTGAATGAGGGCAAAGTATCGGAGGTGGTCGGTGTCATGAAGTTGTCAGAGCCCGAGGCTTGCACCGAGGGTCAGGATAAAGATGAGTGTGACAGTAGGAGTGACATTTTTTGAAAAAGTGGACCCTTGCCTTTTGGCTGATCCATTTGTGGTTTCGGGGTAGGTGAAAACAGAGTTGGGTGCTGTGAAATCGGTGAAGGTAACCAGAAGTGGTCTTGTGATAATTGTTTGTTTCTGCTGGTCAGAGGGAGCAAGAGAGGTGAATTGTTTTGTTCTCAAGGAAAGGGTGCCATTGAGAGGAGTGATTACTGGAGTAGGGGTAAATGTGAAAGTTGACCAACTGAAGGGGAAGATACCCAGTGTTTGTGATGCTCATTGTTTGGTGTGACGCAGACAGGGTGTCGTGAGTGGTGAAACAGAAGAGTAGTTCTCTGTCCTTTTGAGTTTTGATGCCCTACAAAGTGATGTTAGGATATATAAGTTATCCCGTACAAGCTTTTGTGCCAAATACATTACGTTGTTACAGGTGTCAAGCGTATGGGCATGTGGCAGCAGTGTGTAGGAGGGAGGTTCCTAGGTGTGAGAAGTGTGCAGAAGGGCATGAGACAAAGGAATGTGTAGCATTGGGGAAAGTAGTGGTATGTGTTAATTGTAGGGGTGCCCATGGGGCTGCGGATCAGAAATGTCCGGTGCGAGAGAGGCAGGTTAAGTTTTCCAGGGTTAGAGTAGTGCAGAAGTTGTCGTATGCTGAGGCAGTGAAAAAAGTAGAGGAAGATGGGTGAAGGGGAGGTATCCTGAGAGGAGTGGTGTGAGTAGTAGAGCTGTACCAGTACAGAGGGATAGGCCAACAAGTGACACAGTATACAGTGCCTTGCAAAAGTATTCATCCCCCTTGGCGTTTTTCCTATTTTGTTGCATTACAACCTGTAATTGATGGATTTTTATTTGGATTTCATGTAATGGACATACACAAAATAGTCCAAATTGGTGAAGTGAAATGAAAAAAATAACTTGTTTCAAAAAATTCAAAAAAATTAATAACGGAAAAGTGGTGCGTGCATATGTATTCACCCCCTTTGCTATGAAGCCCCTAAATAAGATCTGGTGCAACCAATTACCTTCAGAAGTCACATAATTAGTTAAATAAAGTCCACCTGTGTGCAATCTAAGTGTCACATGATCTGTCACATGATCTCAGTATATATACACCTGTTCTGAAAGGCCCCAGAGTCTGCAACAACACTAAGCAAGGGGCACCACCAAGCAAGCGCCACCATGAAGACCAAGGAGCTCTCCAAACAGGTCAGGGACAAAGTTGTGGAGAAGTACAGATCAGGGTTGGGTTATAAAAAGATATCCAAAACTTTGAACATCCCACGGAGCACCATTAAATTCATTATTAAAAAAATGAAAGAATATGACACCACAACAAACCTGCCAAGAGAGGGCCGCCCACCAAAACTCACGGACCAGGCAAGGAGGGCATTAATTAGAGAGGCAACAAAGAGACCAAAGATAACCCTGAAGGAGCTGCAAAGCACCACAGCGGAGATTGGAGTATCTGTCCATAGGACCACTTTAAGCCGTATACTCCACAGAGCTGGGCTTTACGGAAGAGTGGCCAGAAAAAAGCCATTGCTTAAAGAAAAAAATAAGCAAAAAGGTTTGGTGTTCGCCAAAAGGCATGTGGGAGACTCCCCAAACATATGGAAGAAGGTACTCTGGTCAGATGAGTTTAAAATTGAGCTTTTTGGCCATCAAGGAAAACGCTGTCTGGCGCATACCCAACACCTCTCATCACCCCGAGAACACCATCCCCACAGTGAAGCATGGTGGTGGCAACATCATGCTGTGGGGATGTTTTTCATCAGCAGGGATTGGGAAACTGGTCAGAATTGAAGGAATGATGGATGGCGCTAAATATAGGGAAATTATTGAGGGAAACCTGTTTCACTCTTCCAGAGATTTGAGACTGGGACAGAGGTTTACCTTCCAGCAGGACAATGACCCTAAGCATACTGCTAAAGCAACACTCAAGTGGTTAAGGGGAAACATTTAAATGTCTTGGAATGCCCTACTCAAAGCCCAGACCTCAATCCAATTGAGAATCTGTGGTATGACTTAAAGATTGCTGTACCCCAGCGGAACTCATCCAACTTGACGGAGCTGGAGCAGTTTTGCCTTGAAGAATGGGCAAAAATCCCAGTGGCTAGATGTGCCAAGTTTATAGAGACATACCCCAAGAGACTTGCAGCTGTAATTGCTGCAAAAGCTGGCTCTGCAAAGTATTGACTTTGGGGGGGAGGGGGTAAATAGTTATGCACGCTCAAGTTTTCTGTTTTTTTTTGTCTTATTTCTTGTTTGTTTCACACAAATGTTTTTGCATCTTTAAAGTGGTAGGCATGTTGTGTAAATCAAATGATACAAACCCCCAAAAAATCCATTTTAATTCCAGGTTGTAAGGCAACAAAATAGGAAAAATGTCAAGGGGGGTGAATACTTTCGCAAGCCACTGTATGTTTCAGTAAGATTGGATTTTTTGCATTTATAGCAATGGTTATCAACTGTACTGCAGGGATGGAACCTAAGTTACAGAAAATGGAGGTTGTGGTGGCAGCTGCAGAGAGGGATTTGGGTGTGCGAGACTTAATGTCAGAAGAGTTACAGGGTGTGTTAAGTGGTGGTGGCCCTTCCTTTCAGGCTGTTGGCCTGAGGTAGGACTAAATAGATTTAAATAGTGGAGTAGGGTGGTGGGTTTTTAGTGAGTGTAGGGTTAGATGGTATTTGTTTATTTATTTATTTATTTTTGTATTCTTATTTTTTTTCAAGCTAAATATAAGGTAGTTTTACTTCAGTCTAGTAGGTGGCGGTAATGCAACATTTATTGGATGTCAACTGCCCTTAAACCTCATCGAAGAAGAAGAAGAAGAAGAAGAAGAAGTGGCTAGCTTCACACAGTTAGTGCGCGAGGCAGCAAGTGCATTGGAATCTGCCGAAAGCAAACTGCGAAGTGAGGAACGAGAGAGAGAAAATGAAGTTCCTGCACACGTGGATTAATGTATACCACTGTAGTTATTTTAAATAGATTCTGCTGGTCGGACGGCATTAAAGCTAAATCATAAACGTTTGATGAGTTTGAGACTAATGGAGCAGCTTTCTATGCTCGCGCACACAAACAAATGACTGAAAACAACCCGCAGGACGTGCCGAGACGTATCGACAGAGAACGGACAAATGACATGGGAACATTTTTTGAAACACCCTTTGTCGTCTAATTATACTTTTCGTTATAACATTATGACACAAGTTAAAATGGTTGGATATCAAAGACGCTAGCAAGCTATATTTTGAACGTAGCGATAGAAGATAATTTGTAAACGGCACCACCCGACCACCCCTCCCTCCAGAATAAAACCATAACATATCATATGCTCATATTGAGGAATATGCGGCGTTAAAACATTTGACACGTCATAAAACCGTATAGGAATATTTTAGTCTCTACCAAAAGCAGCTTCCTCATTATCTACAGAACTGTCAACAGAGCTAGCAGCAGTTTGTCGCTTTGTTTACCTCGCTGCTGGAGCTAGCTAGCTAACGTTTTCGAGCAGGCTGCACAGTTGGATGGATAGCGTTAGCTAACCTAGCTACCAACTAGACGTGGTGGGTAGTGCTTGCATCCCCTCTATATGACTACCAGCTGTTGCTTGTTGGGACGAGCAATTTGAATTGGTCCTGTTTTATTTGTCTGGCTGTTAAGAAAGCTTCCAAAGAGCGAGTGCAAACGGGGTCGTCCGGTTTTCAGCCAGTCTTCATTGCCACTGGGTCACCATGGCACAGCAGCAGATGCCAAGTTCTCAGAAGGCACTAATGCTTGAACTGAAGTCTCTCCAAGAGGAACCAGTGGAGGGTTTCCGCATCACACCAGTAGAAGAGTCCGACTTGTACAACTGGGAGGTGGCCATATTTGGACCCCCCAATACACTTTACGAGGGAGGATACTTCAAGGTGAGGGAGGATTTCCTCTGTCATGTCTGTGGGCAGTACACCTAATCCGGAACCTATAGCTAACTCTAGTCTAGAGCATAGCAAGTATATCAATAAAATAACGAGAATCCAAACAGTACTTCTAGCATATACTAACACACTTTTTTTTTGTTATATTTATATGTAGACAATAACGGTACCCCTGCCTAGAGAGCAGTGTTTCCCAAACTTGGCATACCACTTGTAGCCTTTCCATAGTTTTATTGACCATATAAATAAACATTGCAATATTTTGTTACAACTGAGGCTTAAGCTGTCACCCAGGAGGAACTTGCCACCACCCTCAAGTGGGTGTCGATATGTAACACACTATTTGTGAAAAGCCAGATTATTCCTTCCCTCACACATCACTGACTCTCTCTCTAATTTCCCAGGCACACATTAAGTTTCCAGTTGACTACCCCTACTCTCCACCTACTTTCCGTTTCCTCACAAAGATGTGGCACCCCAACATATATGAGGTGATGTATACCACATTGTATGTTTGTGTCTTGATTTTATGTGATTATATGCGTTTATGGGGAATTGTTGGTCTTGCTGTGGAGTGTAACTTGTTGCTTGTCTACAGAATGGGGAAGTGTGTATCTCCATCCTTCACCCCCCTGTTGACGACCCCCAGAGCGGAGAGCTCCCCTCTGAGAGATGGAACCCCACCCAGAATGTCAGGTAAAACACCTGGCAACACCTGGGCTGCGTTCAGGATGAAAGAAACCTAGCAAACGTTAGTGAACAGACACAGCCCTGTTCTGAATGACCTGTTGACAAACGTAATGATGGTTGCTCAACTGTCTGGTGGCTCAACTGTCTTTCATAAAATACATTACTTGCTGCTTGGGGTCATCCACAAAGGTCAGAGGTCTCATTCACTAAATGGGAACAATTATAGAGCTCGCCAGCTTGTAGTCCTAAAAAATGGAAATGAGTTGGTATTTTCTCCCTCTGGATTGTTGGAGATTGCTATGGGGAAAATAATGGCGTTTTGGGATATACGCCGAAAATAAGGTCAGAGGTCAACATAGGAGATCTAATATGTTTTGTTCTATGAGATATCAATCAGTTAACATTAGGTTTATGCATTATATAGACTTTGTGCTCAAAATAAGTCAGTTGCTAATGAGTCGCTAACTGTCAGAGAAATGGAACTACAACATTAGTCGCAACATTTTTCACATCACTACGCCGACCACGCAAACTAGTCTACGCTACAGTTCTCCAAAAAGCTAGTTAGCTCAGTTAGCTTTCTGTTTACCAGCTCGAACAGAAGCGCAAGGATGGTATATTGTTTTGCTCCAGGCTGCAACCATATCTCTTCAGCAGGAATGTGCTTGTTTTATTGGTTCCCGAACGATGTTGGAGACTTTGGGTCCATCTGATAAGGTAAGCTAAGCCTGTTGGCTAGACGTCAAAGGCATGCGACCTGAGGTGTAGTTTTATTTTTGAAGATGTTTTGATTAGATACAGTGCATTCGGTAAGTATTCAGACCCCTTGACTTTGTCCCCATTTAGTTACGTTACACCCTTATTCTAAAATGGATGATATGTTTTCCTCATCAATCTACACACAATACCCCATAATGACAAGCAAAAACAGGTTTTTATTAATTTTTGCAATTTTATATATAAAAAAAAAAAGATACCTTATTTACATAAGTATTCAGAGCCTTTGCTATGAGACTCGAAATTGAGCTCAGGTGCATCCTGTTTCATTGATCATACTTGAGATATTTCTACGACTTGATTGGAGTCCATCTGTGGTAAATTCAATTGATTGGACATGATTTGGAAAGGCACACACCGGTCTATATAACGTCCCACAGTTGACAGTGTATGTCAGAGCAAAAACCAAGCCATGAGGTCGAAGGAAGTGTCCGTAGAGCTCCGAGACAGGTTTGTGTCGAGGCACAGATCTTGGGAAGGGTACCAAAAAATGTCTGCAACACATTGGCCTCCGTCATTCTTAAATGGAAGAAGTTTGGACCCACCAAAACTCTTCCTAGAGCTGGCCGCCCGGCCAAACTGAGCAATCGGGGGAGAAGGGCCTTGGTCAGGGAAGTGACCAATAACCCAATGGTCACTCTGACAGAGCTCCAGAGTTCCCCTGTGGAGATGGGAGAACCTTCCAGGACAACCATCTCTGCAGCATTCCACCATTCAGGCTTTTATGGTAGAGTGGCCAGATGGAAGCCACTCCTCACTCAGTAAAAGGCGAATGACAGCCCGCTTGGAGTTCTTCAAAAGGCATCTAAAGACTCTCAGACCATGAGAAACGAGATTCTCTGGTCTGATGAAACCTAGATTAAACTCTTTGGCCTGAATGCCAAGCGTCACGTCTGGAGGAAACCTGGCACCATCCCTACGGTGAAGCATGGTGGTGCCAGCAACATGCTGTGGGGATTATTTTCAGCGGCAGGGGAGACTAGTCAAGATCGAGGGAAAGATGAACGGAGCAAAGTACAGAGATCCCTGATGAAAACCTGCTCCAGAGCTCGCAGGACCTCTGACTGGGGAGAAGGTTCACCTTCCAACAGGACAACGACCCTAAGCACAAAGCCAAGACAATGCAGGAGTGGCTTCGGGACAAGTCTCTGAATGTCCTTGAGTTGCCCAGCCAGATCCCGGACTTGAACCCGATCGAACATCTCTGGAGAGACCTGAAAATAGCTGTGCAGCAACGCTCCCTAGCCTGACAGAACTTCAGAATGGGAGAAACTCCCCAAATACAGGTGTGCCAAGCTTGTAGCGTCATACCCAAGAATACTTGAGGATGTAATTGCCGCCAAAGGTGCTTCAACAAAGTATTGAGTAAAGGGTCTTAATACTTATGTAAATGTGATATTTCAGTTTTTTATTTTTAATACTTTTGCAAAAATGTATAAAAACCTGTTTTTTCTTTGTCATTATGGGGCATTGTGTGTAGATTGTTGAGGGAAAAAACTTTTTCATCCACTTTAGAATGAGGCTGTAATGTAACAAAATGTTGAAAAAGTAAAGGGGTCTGAAAACCTTCCGTATGCACCGTATACCTAAAAGTTGAAGAATGGTGCGCAACATTTCGGGAGAATGTGTCTTTCAGTACGTACTGTTGTAAAACTTAGCTAAATGTTTCATCAACTGAATGTACCTGTAACGTGCCTAGTGAACACGGCCCAGATGTACTCACCTGTGACCTTACCTGTGCACTGTTTGTATCTGCATGTTTGTATATGAATATGTCTGTGTTCAGGACCATCCTACTGAGTGTGATCTCTCTGCTGAATGAGCCCAACACCTTCTCCCCGGCCAATGTCGATGCCTCTGTTATGTTCCGCAAATGGAGAGAGAGCAAGGGCAAGGACAAAGAGTATGCCGAGATCATCAGGTACTTAAAATTATCTCTTTAACACACAATGAAAAACAATGTGCTCCTTTACACACATACGACTAAACATGCAAATTCAGTACAATCAATCACTTCATTTTTCTACCTGGAACCTTTCTCTCTTTCACTCGTGTCTGTCTGTCTGACATTGTATTTACTGTCTGTTGTGCTCTCTCCCTCTCTTTATTTTTCTCTCTCTCCCGCTGTCTTTGTCTCCCTCTTTCTCTCAGGAAGCAGGTAGTGTCCACTAAAGTAGAGGCGGAGCGGGACGGGGTGAAGGTCCCTACCACGCTGGCAGAGTATTGCATCCAGACCAAAGTGCCTTCCCACGACAGCAGCTCGGACTTGCTGTACGACGACCTCTACGATGATGACATTGAGGAGGAGGAGGAGGAAGACGACGATGATGCAGAAGCAGGGGGTGGGGCTGGGGGCCAGATGGCCGGAGAGGGGGGGGACTGCTTAAATGATGAGGAAGACTCGGGCAATGAAGAGTCATGAACTTCCTCCTCTCGCTTTTTATCCCGCTCCTCCACACACCCTTTCTACCGAGGACTCTGCTGCAGCCTCCTCCTATCCTTACTTTCTGATTCCTTACCACGTGCGCATACACACACACACTCACTCTCTTGCTGGATCCATCCCTTATTGACGGCTTCCCATAGCACTTACTTTACCTTGAGATTTGTTTTAATCTCTGTCAAACATGCCATATCCTATTAAGGCGCTCTACACCTGAAGCAGGGATTCTAACCGTTTTTAACAGCTGTATGGGGGTCAGATTTATTTAATGGTTTATCATGGCATTCTTCTTATTCAGTCATTTGAGGAGGCAGTTTTAAACAGTTCAACAGAATCAAATGCTTTATAATGACACCAATCTGGCATGTATGCTGTCTACCAGTGTTGCCAACTATTTAGTGAGAATTGCTATTGGCTGCTTGATTTGTCGCTAGAGGTCGCTAGATGATGTTTTGCTGTTACCATGACATTTTCTCCCCTTCTCCCGCTGCACACCCCCTCCCCTTATGTTTCTCTGCCTGTGTGTGTGGTGTTGCTGTGACTTCTGTTGCAAAGGCAGCTTTTCTCACTTTCATTTGCGGCATTATTGAGTGGGAAAAGTCACTAAATGGTATCCAAACTCTGACAACTCTCCAAGGCAGCCTGAAAAGTAGCTGAATTTGTCGCTAGGCACTTTGACAAATAAAAGTTGATGTGGGGGTCTGAATATAGCGACTTTAAGTTGGCAACACTGGTCTCTACCCCCTCCCAGGGTTAAAATACACATGCCTCTTACAAACTAGTTCCAATTCCTTTTAAACTATATTGTGGTAAACCAAATCCTATTCATATATAAAACCACAATTTAAATTAACTAATTTGTTCTTAAGCTGTGGAACAGGGTGGTAAGATGCACTTAATTAACATACCCCTCTCTTACTCTCTCACACAGTCAACAAGATGAAGACCCTTTAGTAAAAAATATATATACTACATTTAAATTTCTGTATTGCCCTGGCAGGGATCTGAACATAAAAAGGACACGTTGCAATTTTTGCTTGGTTCCCCATGTTTCTCTTTGAGTCATCCACTCAATCAAAGATCAATGGCAGATAGGAAGGGTTTGGCACTGACTCCCAACATGCATCTCTTTGAGTGGATTCATCTCAACATGCATATTTTCAATCAGAGACCAGAGAGAAGCAATCTCTGCTCCAACCTCTGAGGTGAAATGCACCTGAAACTGATAAAGGGACTCTGAGACAGGATGCTAAGACACATGCTTGATGTCACTTAAACTATTGTGCTCTCAAACAGAAGATGCTTCCGAATATTGGTACGGTACCAGCGCTGGATAATTTCCATGGGGACTGGATTGGCGATGTTTCCGTGGAGACTGATTTGTAACAACCCATTCTTTCTATGCCTATGGGGGACTTGAACACCAGGGGTGAAAGAGACAAGTGGACAACCCCCCTACCCCTCTCCACCCCACAGAGCGGTGGAGCCATCAAACTGCTCTGCACAGAAAACGGCACCGAGAGAGGCAACACTGCTGTTTCAAGCAGATACAATTTGTTTTGTTTGTATTTGCTGTAGTCAATCTCCCGTTCAATGTTTGATGAAAACCTCTCTCTTTACCCAGAAACACAGGCAATGAATGTTGGATCACCATGGGAAGTGTTGGCCATTCCATAACACTTTGTTACAGCTAAAGTTTGGGGTGTGTCATCTTCCTCTACTAAGGGTGTGTATAAGCAACAGACCTTGGTTCACATACTATTTGAAATCATATTAAATGTCCCAAAAGTGCAAACCCCACTCACTGGACACCCCAGACTGATGAAAGCAAACTATTTGATTTCAAATAGTATTTGAACGCAGGTCTGATGAGCCAGACATTGAGGTTAAAAATGCTTGGGTATAAAGGAGTGAACTCTTTGAGTTCCAAAGTAAATGTGATTCATTATGTTTTGTTGCCAAAGAGATTCTCTCCCAGTGCCAGTCACAGGCCCTTGACCCCAGATAGGTAATCATTACATAGAACAGTTTGGGAACAAGTAGAGCGCTACATAACCATTATGATAATTTATTAGATATTAGTTCTCAATTGTTTAATTTTAAATTAACTTCAAGAATGGCTTAGAGACTTTGGGCTTGATTCAATCAAATGCACAGGGCAATATTTATGCAGTAGCATGTAGGCCTAAACATAGTGGGTAAACAAAGATATTGTGTAAAAATTGCTAGGGAAGGGTGGCTTGGATCCAGCCCTTGGTGTCTTTCAGCTAATGTTAAGTGTTTGTTTAGAGTATAAAATTCACATTTGTTTTTCATGGTCTAATTGAACTTATGTCATGAACCTTTTCTTTTCATGGATGTTCACTGAAGATAAAATAAGCTTATTTTGTGAGTCTTTAACTTTGGGTTGTTTGTTGCACAGTAAAGTCAAATAAATACAGAGAGCGCTGTAAATTGTCATAGTTATTATTTTAACCTTTAGAAACATCCACTTGTTTGATATTTGTTTCAATGAAAAAGAACGCATTCAAATGAAATGCCCCCCAAAAAGTTTGCTGATTATGAAAATGGGTGAATGAAATAAAGGATGAATACGGAAGCAGAGGCAACGGAGTCTCAATAGCAGGTGTCTGCAGCATTGCGCACCTCCCACTACTGATCTCCCTGTGTGGCACAGGAGGCTACTGAGGGGAGGACGGCTCATAATAATGGCTGGAATGGAACGGTATCAAACACATAGAAACCATGTGTTTGATACCATTCCATTTATTCCATTCTAGCCATTACTATGAGCCCATCCTCCCCAATTAAGGTGCCAGCAGCTGCCTGTGCTGAATGGTGTGAGGTGAGGCTCTCAACCTTCTAGTTTCTGTCCTTTTTCTTTGAAGCCACATGGTCCTGAGAAAGGAAAGTTACAGAGTTAACAGCCATAAACACTGGATATTCCTGTATCAACAGGTTCAACTGTATAACAGTGCAACAACAGGCTGTGCTCTCCGGAGTGATGAGAAGCATCCACTTCCCTTCTTCCTCTGCTTTGCTGCAGATGCGATGCTGAGGCGATCACTGGCAGAGGAAACATCTGTAGAGGGCTCCAGGCTGGTGGCATTAACTACACTGAACAGAAATATAAATGCAACATGCAACAATTTCAAAGATTTTACTGAGTTACAGTTCATATAAGGAAATCAGTAAATTGAAATAAATTCAATAGGCCCTAATCTATGGATTTCACATGACTGGGAATACAGATATTAAAAAAAGGTAGGGGCATGGATCAGAAAACCAGTCAGTATCTGGTGTGACCACCATTTGCCTCATGCAGCGCGCACATGTCCTACGCATAGAGTTGATCAGGCTGTTGATTGTGGCCTGTGGAATGTTGTCCCACTCCTCCAATGGCTGTGCGAAGTTGCTGGATATTGGCGGGAACTGGAATACGCTGTCGTACACAACGATCCAGAGCATCCCCAACATGCTCAATGGGAGACGTCTGGTGAGTTTGCAGGCCATGGAAGAACTGGGACATTTTCAACTTCCAGGAATTGTGAACAGATCCTTGCGACATGGGTCTGTGCATTATCATACTGAAACATGAGGTGATGGCGGCGGATGAATGGCACGACAACGGGTCTCAGGATCTTGTCACAGTATCTCTGTGCATTCAAATTGTCATTGATAAAATGCAATTGTGTTCGTTGTCCGTAGTTTATGCCTGCCCATACCATAACCCCACCACCACTCTGTTCACAACATTGACATCAGCAAACCGCTCGCCCACACAACGCCATACGTCTGCTACAGTGGGGGAAAAAAGTATGAAGTCAGCCACCAATTGTGCAAGTCCTCCCACTTAAAAAGATGAGAGAGGCCTGTAATTTTCATCATAGGTACACGTCAACTATGACAGACAAATTGAGAAGAAAAAAAATCCAGAAAATCACATTGTAGGATTTTTTATGAATTTATTTGCAAATTATGGTGGAAAATAAGTATTTGGTCACCTACAAACAAGCAAGATTTCTGGCTCTCACAGACCTGTAACTTCTTCTTTAAGAGGCTCCTCTGTCCTCCACTCGTTACCTGTATTAATGGGACCTGTTTGAACTTGTTATCAGTATAAAAGACACCTGTCCACAACCTCAAACAGTCACACTCCAAACTCCACTATGGCCAAGACCAAAGAGCTGTCAAAGGACACCAGAAACATAATTGTAGACCTGCACCAGGCTGGGAAGACTGAATCTGCAATAGGTAAGCAGCTTGGTTTGAAGAAATCAACTGTGGGAGCAATTATTAGGAAATGGAAGACATACAAGACCACTGATAATCTCCCTCGATCTGGGGCTCCACGCAAGATCTCACCCCGTGGGGTCAAAATGATCACAAGAACGGTGAGCAAAAATCCCAGAACCACACGGGGGGACCTAGTGAATGACCTGCAGAGAGCTGGGACCAAAGTAACAAAGCCTACCATCAGTAACACACTACACCGCCAGGGACTCAAATCCTGCAGTGCCAGACGTGTCCCCCTGCTTAAGCCAGTACATGTCCAGGCCCGTCTGAAGTTTGCTAGAGTGCATTTGGATGATCCAGAAGAGGATTGGGAGAATGTCATATGGTCAGATGAAACCAAAATAGAACTTTTTGGTAAAAACTAAACTCGTCGTGTTTGGAGGACAAAGAATGCTGAGTTGCATCCAAAGAACACCATACCTACTGTGAAGCATGGGGGTGGAAACATCATGCTTTGGGGCTGTTTTTCTGCAAAGGGACCAGGACGACTGATCCGTGTAAAGGAAAGAATGAATGGGGCCATGTATCGTGAGATTTTGAGTGAAAACCTCCTTCCATCAGCAAGGGCATTGAAGATGAAACGTGGCTGGGTCTTTCAGCATGACAATGATCCCAAACACACCGCCCGGGCAACGAAGGAGTGGCTTCGTAAGAAGCATTTCAAGGTCCTGGAGTGGCCTAGCCAGTCTCCAGATCTCAACCCCATAGAAAATCTTTGGAGGGAGTTGAAAGTCCGTGTTGCCCAGCGACAGCCCCAAAACATCACTGCTCTAGAGGAGATCTGCATGGAGGAATGGGCCAAAATACCAGCAACAGTGTGTGAAAACCTTGTGAAGACTTACAGAAAACGTTTGACCTGTGTCATTGCCAACAAAGGGTATATAACAAAGTATTGAGAAACTTTTGTTATTGACCAAATACTTATTTTCCACCATAATTTCCAAATAAATTCATTAAAAAATCCTACAATGTGATTTTCTGGATTTTTTTCTCTCATTTTGTCTGTCATAGTTGACGTGTACCTATGATGAAAATTACAGGCCTCTCTCATCTTTTTAAGTGGGAGAACTTGCACAATTGGTGGCTGACTAAATACTTTTTTTCCCCACTGTATCTGCCCGGTACAGTTGAAACCGAGATTAATCTGTGAAGAGCACACTTCTCCAGTGTGACATTGGCCATCGAAGGTGAGCATTTGCCCACTGAAGTCAGTTACGATGCCGAACTGCAGTCAAGTCAAGACCCTGGTGAGGATGACGAGCACGCAGATGAGCTTCCCTGAGACGCTTTCTGACAGTTTGTGCAGAAATTCTTCGGGTGTGCAAACTCATCTCAGACCATCCCGCAGGTGAAGAAGCCGAATGTGGAGGTCCTGGGCTGGCGTGGTTACACGTGGTCTATGGTTGTGAGGCCGGTTGGACGTACTGCCAAATTCTCTAAAACAACGTTGGAGGCGGCTTATGGTAGAGAAATGAACATTAAATTATCTGCCAACAGCTCTGGTGGACATTCCTGCAGTCAGCATGCCAATTGCACGCTCCCTCAAAACTTAAGACATCTGTGGAATTGTGTTGTATGACAAAACTGCACATTTTAGAGTGGCCTTTTATTGTCCCCAGCACAAGGTGCACTTGTGTAATGATCATGCTGTTTAATCAGCTTCTTGGTATGCCACACCTGTCAGGTTGATGGATTATCTTGGCAAAGGAGAAATGCTCAATGAAACATGGGACCAACACTTTACATGTTGCATTTATATTTTGGTTCAGTATACATGGAACATGGCCTTGCTATGGGTTAAAACACCACCCATAAGGACCTGCGGTTGGTTGGAGGCATGTTCCACTCTGGGAAGACTGCTGACCAGCTCCTGGGAGATGGTGATTACCTGTCTGACTAGGTCAGCAGATACAGATGTAGGATCTTAATTGGATCACCTTGTTGCAGGAGAACTTTCATACTTGTAGTCTATTATTTGAGGTTTAACAAGGCTTTGAAAGTTTGTAATTTAACATTACGAAAAATGTATCAACCCCTACAAATAATGTCCATTATTTATAATCCACATAATAAATCATTCACATTTCCTGTAGCTGCAGGATTATGTTCCTGCTGTAGGAGACTGCCTCAAATTAAGATCCTACATCTGTATGCCCACACATATTGTCAGAAAATGTTTTTCTATTTTTACTACCCTCAAACACCAAGTTAGGCATACCTAATTTCAAAATAGGCCATCATCACTGTCAATCGTGAATTATAATTCTTCACATTTTACCGGTGAAATGTCCAAACTGGATGCCAATAATTTTTTCTCAATCAGTTTCATGGGAATTTAGAGCTTCTTGAATTACTGTTTCATGGTCAAATGAAAGCAGATGGTGTTAACAAACTATTAGCCTTTCTTGTAAGCCTATTTTGTTTCAATCAAAGCTTATCCTGCACACGCTGTTACATTTTGGCCACATGAGGAAATAAATGTGACTATTCAGCTTCAGATAAGAAATGACTGAGGAGCTGTTTTTGGTGTAACATATTATAGGCCTGCTATGCTACAGTAGCCTTTATACTATTATATTTGGTTCTGTTATGTAAAATACGAATGAATCATTATGTGAGGGCACATACTTAATGTGTTGTGAAATCTGTTGTGAATGTATGGTAATGTTTTTAAAATTGTATAACTGCCTTAATTTTGCTGGACCCCTGGAAGAGTAGCTGCTGCCTTGGCAAATACAAATATAAAAATGTGATCTAGCAAGACATTGGGGTCCTGTGAAGTTTTATCAACATCAAGGCAGACGCGGTGAATTTGGATTCTAAATGTTGTTGGTGTGATGTTAAGGTTCATGTGGTGGTCCTTATCAAACTGTGTTGAGGACATCCATTTTAGCAACCTCTGGTAAAGTTTTCTGTCTGTGGTTGTTCTTGTTATGTTGTATTTGATCCGCTCAAAGTAGTCAAGCCTCTGACCGCCTACAGTTAGTTATTAATCATTCACGCCACCGCCAGAGAGAGAGAATTGACCTACCTATAGGCTGCTATACCCTACACATTTATTTAGTTTGGCATTCTATCGTTTTCATGGAATTTTAGTGGTAATTAAATAGAATACATTTACCAGAAATATTTTTACCAGCTCTGTGTATTCTTACACTTAAAAAAGTGAGGGAGCGCCGCTCCACCGCTGTACGGCAGCACTACATCCCTGGTCCCTAGGTATAGGGTTTTGAAGGCAAGACAGCTACGCATCCCTCGTCATAGGGGAGCACATGCTTCATCGCTGTCACGATGAGAAACAACCCGAAACTGACCACCAGCCCTGCCATGATGACCATGATGGTTCTAAATGCCCTCATCTTTGATTGGTACCTCGGCTCCTTGTCACTGCCCCCTTCCCCCGGCCCAGGACAAATCAGAGCCAGGCTGCAGAAGAGCACAATTGTAAAAGTGAGTAGGAACATGGCGAAAAACACTTTGGTGGGATAGGATGGAAAATACCATACCATCAACCCCAACCAGCCCAGAGAGACTAGCCAGAGGACCCCAGCCAGGGCCCACCTGTACCGGGGGGCTCTGGGCCTCAGGTAGGCCACAGGGTGGATCACGGCTAGGTAATGCTCTAGACAGGTACAGCAGTGGAACAAAGGTCTACCACAGATGATGAGGCTGTTACAGAATGTGGAGATGATGATCAATGGATCCACATTCAGGTAGTAACCAATCGAGAAGCAGGTCATTGTGAAGCTGTTGCCTATCTCCATGGCAGCCAGGTTACAGGTGAAGACATCTGTTGTTTTCGTTGTCGTTGTTTTCATGGGAACTCCCAGCCTGGTTGTGAGCCACATGACCGAGGTGTTGAGAGGGAGCACGAGAGCCACATGTGACATAATCCAGGTGTTGAGAGGGAGCAGGAGAGCCACATGTGACATAATCCAGGTGTTGAGAGGGAGCAGGAGGAGGGAGTTGGCCAGGGTGATCACGGAGAAGAGCACCATTGCAGTTCTTGAATCTAAACACTCGTAGATTGGCTGGAGAGGGAGAGGGGGGGTGTTGGGGAGTTAGTCTAGCCATCTAAACCGACCGGGTATGCACGGCATGTGCCCAGGGGCCCTGACCTCCAGGGGGCTCCCATTGATTATTAGTTTTTGTTAGTCATTCTCACTCAGATATCATATTAACATAATAATAATATAATATGCCATTTAGCAGATGCTTTTATCCAAAGCGACTTACAGTCGTGCGTGCATACATTTTTTTGTGTATGGGTGGTCCCATGGCATAAGTCATTGCAAAATGTGTAGAATTGCAGGACATTTGCTGTAAAACTGCTCAAATTGTCTCTCTGCCCCATGGCAAAATGTGTAGAATTCTAGACAGCTTACTTTAAAACTGTAACATGTTCTCTATGCCTCTGACAAAATGTGTAAAATTGCAGGAAATTGACTTTTAAAATTATATTTCTATCCATCGTCCAAATGTTTTGCCTCGAGGTGGGGGCCCCCCAACCAAATATCGCTTAGGGCCCCCAAAAGGCTAAAGCTGGCCCTGAGAGCGGTGTTGGTGGTGTTGGGGTGGAGAGAGGAGGAATACCCCTCCTTGAAGAGGTCCTCCATGGGTGTCTGTGGACGAGAGAGGATGTGACAGATCCATTTCAATTCTGAGCCATATCTCAAATTTAAAGGAAAGAAATGTCAACAATACAGTTAGAATTATTGATAATAAAACAATACATTAGATACAGTTAAGCAGTTACCATTCATAAATTGCATCAATATTAAAATATGAGCAATAGATCAGCAAAGTTTGGTCTGTCAACATTATAAATAATACTGTGCATCTGAATGTAATACATTTGAACAAAATTTACGCATGGATTGTGTCTGTCTCCCTGAAGTGTGTCGCAAATCGTTCCCTGTATGTGAGTGGAGAGTAGTCTACCCAAACAGATTTACTGCCTAATAGCACACAGACAAACACACACGCACACACACGCACACACACACTCATGGAAATAGTGTGTTGTCATGAGCGTTGCAATAACCTTCTTTTGCATACAGTAATAGATGTGAAATGAAAAAAACTAACAAAGTAGCACACTTAGTGAAAGTGTGCATTCCAAATGGACTGGCAGGCATATTAGTCATACTTTGACATGGTGGATGTTCATGTTAATATAAAAACTATTTAAAATAGGTTGGATTTGGATTTGTTATAGTGATTAGGAATGAGATAATATAATTAAATAGATCAGAATCAGACCAAGATTAGTCTCAGTTAACATCAATCAGTCAATCAACAACAACAAAAATCTTATCTATATTGTGCCAGAGGGAAATTTGGTTTACAAGCAGCCATGGGTTTCAGAAATGAAACCAATTAAAAAAATAGAAAAAATTACATTTTCTGAAGAAAATGTGTGTGCTTTTAGTTATCTTACAGGTAACTTCCAAAATAAAGGAAACACCAACATAAAGCGTCTTAACAGGGCATTGGGCCACCATGAGCCGCCAGAACAGCTTCAATTCGCCTTGGCATAGATTCCTCAAGTGTCTGGAAATCTATTGGAGAAATGCGACACCATTCTTCCACAAGAAATTCCATAATTTGGTGTTTTGTTGATGTTGGTGTAAAATGTACTTTCAGTTACTTTTAGATTACTTTCCCATTAAGAGGCATTAGAAGAAGACAAAACACTTATATTACCAATTGAACGACATCTATTGCAGGATAAATCAATGTTAGAGTTTACATAGCTGGATGTTGCATTTAACTTTATGGGTTGGTTACATAGGCTTCTTCTAACCAATTGCTTTCTACTTCAGATAATAATACGATTAGGTTATATCTTTACATTAAAAACCAATGGGTATATATATAATTCATTATTAAGTTAAAAAATGGATGTAGCAACTACAGATTGCCCCTTTAAGTCTATAAAAAGTGTGCGAGTTTGAGCATGTGTCTGTTAGGCCTATGGACATTTCTGTTTTTTATCAGCACAAATTAGATTGAGCAATAAAAGCCCTACTCGTTGTCCTCTTAAATTAAACTCGTTTTTGACAGCATGGAGCACAATATCTATCCTGGTTCACTGGTCAGGAAACTGGCTTGTTAAAAGGGGAGGTTAGCTAAAATGTTTTGCTACTTTGAGACAACTTTTTGATTGGTTCTCATATGCACGCATGCACAACGTCCCCAATGCTTCCTAGTCAATTTGCTACGGCGCACTAGAGGTAAACAAGCTAGCCTAACTAACTAAAACTGTAGGGAGAACAACTCAGTGATATAGATTTCTGAAAAAGAGATAGAGAGACAACAGTACCACATAGTAATGACCAACTTTTTTTTATTTTACCTTTATTTAACTAGGCAAGTCAGTTAAGAACAAATTCTTATGTACAACGATGGCCTACACTGGCAAAACTGTGCACCGCCCTATGGGACTCCCAATCACGGCCGGTTGTGATACAGCCTGGAATCGAACCAGGGGGTCTGTAGTGATGCCTCAAGCACTGAAATGCAGTGCCTTAGACCGCTGCGCCACTCGGGAACCCAATTTAGGGATTTAATTAAAATAGGAGCAACTTAAAGCATTTCGAGCCTTTGTGCAAGGGGTGGATGTATCAGCAGTCTTGCCAAAGGGCTTTGGGGAAAGCCTAATTTACCAGCTAGCTAGTTCTAGTCTTGGGTGAAATACTTTTGTATCTCCCTTTAAACTCTCCAGTGAACTAAGCTCTAACTGAACCTTTCCCCCAAATGTTAAAACTTGAACACACTTACATATTTTTCTAAAGATTTTTTATTTTTGTGCAGCCAGTCTTCCTATATTTCTTCAGTTTTATTTGACTTGTCACGTCTGCATCTGTTGTACAGCAAACAACTTCAGGAATGAAACAGAACTAGTCAATCTTTTTGTCTCTTTTATTTTGTACGAAAGATAGTGATTCAGTGATTTAATGTTGTTTAGATGTAAACATCACTGGAGGAATATTACTTGAGGAATCGAGAAAGGCCTACAGTCATGAAGAAAGACGGGGTATGGAAGGACAGACAGACATTTACATCATTGATGGAACTATAGGTAACACACACACACACAAACAGTGTTTGGTCTCTCAGTTCCACAGACAAGGGGTCTTCCAGGTCGTGCAGAGACTCACAGCTGCCTGTGGCCATGAAAGAGGAGAAGGATGGAGGTTAAGGATAAGAGGTTGTGTGGAAAGACCAATAGGTGAGCTAGCACTGATAACACAGTCCCAGTATCAAGAAAAAGCCTTGCACAGAATCATGTGAAACATTGTTCATCACAGTACCCAAAGATCATTGTAGCGATCCGATGAACACCCGTGGCACCTTAACACACCACACACAATTCATATGGATTATTAGGCAGTAGTAATATTATAATCATTCAAAAAACATTTTGTCTTGTTTTGCATGCTTTGTACAGAATAATAAAATGCAGTACGACAGGCTCTTTATAAAACGTAGTGGCATGTTCATGTGTCTCCGGCCAGAATCATCTGCAATGACCTCACGACCTGGGTGGTCTTAACCAATCATAGCGCAGTATAATATGACGGTAGCATGCAACCAATTACAATTCAGTATGTTGACACATGAATATTACATCACCCTTCTTTCAAGCGTTTCTTTTGAATATGTAGTTTGAACTCAAGGTAAGTAACCATGTATACTGCATACTGCCCCAACTGCATACAGCATCAACGTAACAGACTCTGAAACAATGTTTCAACATATTGTTACTTTTAGAACCAAGATTTATCAGCAACTAAGCTTTTCACTGTAGCATTGATATATCTCAACATTTCAAACAAATACAATATCAAAGCATTTCAAGTTAACTTTTCAATAACAAGTTTACAGTCTGGAACTCATTTAGGGCAGCGATCCGCCTACACCCTTTGACATTTCACAGGTCTAGGACAGCTCTAGGCTTGACCTCGCTTCCTGACCTTGTATGGTATGAAGCTAAGTATGCTTCTGTGTCAGTCAAGAGTTATTGTGGTGTTGCAGCTAAGCAGTGGCGGCTCCTGAAAAAATTCTCAGGGGGGGCAATTTTTCTGATGATTTAGGTGACCTACACACATTTAAAAAAAAAAAAGTCCAGCAACAACATGAAGACAGGGGCAGCATATAAGTCAATGCCAGAAGCATTTATTGACTGATCTCAAAAGTGTTGGCTTACAAAAGCAAAATAAGTTATCACAGTAAAAATAATCAAGGGTGTTCTTTCACATTCCTCAACACTGCATAAACAATATGCATTTCCATAAACAAATGAAATATCATCTGAAAATACAGCATCTTGGTATTTGTTCAGATTGCAGGATCAACAAGAGCTTTTACCACATTTTTTGCCTCATGGTTGAATTGGAAATATGTGCACCTGAGCATAATTCACAACAAGCAAGCAGGAGCTTTTGATAGAGGCTACTGAAAACATTGATGCAAGTTATTGGTAATAAGAAATTTTTATAGACTTCCATATTCTGCCCTCTTGTATAGATTTGTGAAAATGAACAGTGATAGACATTTTGCCTGAAAACAGAATTTGAAAATAATTTCTAGAAAAGGTAAACACAGCTATCTGTATGGCTTTGTAAAAATGAACAACCATATTCTGGCCAATTGTATAGATTTGTAAATATGAACAACCATATTCTGGCCAATTGTATAGATTTGTAAAAATGAACATGAACAGATTATTTTTTTTTTTAAACTTTTTTTTAAATGAAAAATAACTATTTTAAACAACATCAACTGTGAACTGATTTGGGCGTGTGTGTGTTAAAGAGACAGACAGGGAGGGACAAAGAGAGAGAGAGGCTACATTACTTGTACTGAAACTGTTCTCTTCTCTCTTTCAATGCAGCAAAGCGGTCAATGACTTTCTCATTGAAATCAGGCATGCTGAGGACTAGTTCCCTCTCCATGGAAAGCATGGCCAGTGTATTCAGACGTTCCTGGCCCATTGAATTTCGCAGGAATGTCTTAATTCGTGTCAAAGTTGAGAAACATCTCTCAGCTTCAGCTGTTGTCATGGGAGTAGTTATGAGGATGTTCAACAGAGTCACAGTCTCAGAGAACGTCTCCTGGAGGTTGTAGCTCATGAGAACCTGGTACAGTGCCAGTGCACCACAGTTTGACTTTCTCGTCGTCGGCAAAAAGACCGTTCAGTCTCTCCAAAAGCACACTGGCGATTGAGACTGAGGTTGATTCCGAGATGGGAAGGAACTAAAAAAAGCGCTCCTGCACTTTGTGGTTGCTATCTATGTACCTCAGCACAAGCACCAGCTGTGTCTGTGTAGAAACGTCCGTGGTCTCGTCAGCTTGGATAGCTGCGAAGTTCGCCGACTTCACCTCCTCCACAATATGTTCCCTCATGACCGCTAGCATACACTCCAGTAGCTCGTTTTGAATGGTCTTTGATGTGAACTTCTTTCAAAGAGACAATCGAGTTGCACTGAACGCTAGCCATCTTGATAGTAGTACGTGAATTGATTGACGCTGCTACCCGCTCTTTTCTTAGTTACGTTCATGGTTATGTTACGTATGACGAAAGCGCGTAAGTGCAAGCCCTCAGAAACCCATAGAGATTGTATTGAAAGCTCTGATATTTGAAAAAAAAGATTTTACATGACAGGCTATGAGAGACTTCTGGGGCGATTTTCAACCTGACTGAAATCGCCCCAAAAGGGGCGGGGCCATTTGAAGCACGACTTTAGCCTGATTGGACATTTAGTGGCAGATCAGACGTCTAGATTAGAACACTGATAACTACTGTTGCCATGATATAATTGATTAGAAAAAAAATCCCTTCCTTTTCCCGTTTGGCAGTGCGTCGCCCATATTGCCCTAATGAACACACCGCCCCTGCAGCTAAGTATGGTGTTTGTTGTGTTGTGTGTGTGTTTAGCCCATCACGTTCTCTTTCAGGGAAACAGTTCATCTCGTCAGTGTATTGTTATTTTGTGTTCAATAGGTGACAACGAATGCGGCGGTACACCGCTCCTTCTGCGGCGCGGACGTGAGACGAACGTTCAGTGTCAGCTGGCTGGATGACGACTGCTGGCTTCCAGTAACCATGCTCTTGGATTCTAACTGACTCTCCGTTGTTCAGTGGTGGCAGTGGTCTAGCTGACCTGTCGTAGTATCGCTTTTGGTGTTGTCTCTGTGCACGTTTTGCATTCACTTCCTTGTAGCTGACGACCTCAGGTTGCAGCTGCTGGTTGGTGCTGGGAAGGATTGAGCGAAGTTTGCAGCTCATCAACAGCTGGGCTGGTGATTTGAAGTTGTCAACTGGAGTGTTGCTGTACTCAAGGAGACTGAGGTAGGGATCTCGTCTGTTTTTGCTTTGTCCATGAGTGATTTAGCAATCTGCACAGATTTGTCCTCTATTTGTTTGCACATTCCGGGTCAAAACATGTCTGTGCTCTCTTTTCCATGACCTTGTGTCCAGCATGGGTCTTTGTAAAAATCTCCTCTCTGAGACTGGTAGGAATGATGATTTTCTCTCCTTTAAAAATAATTCTGTTGATCTATGATGGTTCACCATGATGGTTCCAGAACTCTGAGACGCTCTGACGGCATTTTCTCCTCTCCTCAGGCCATCCATCCTGTATCACTTTCCTCAGCTGTGTGAGTTGTGTGTCCTTTTCTGTTTCTGCTCAGATCTCCTTCAGTTTTCTGTCACTAACTGGTAAGTTGCTGCACACAGTGTGCACCTGCATGTCCATGCCTTCACTGAGGCTGCTGTCCTTGTAGGTAAGAAACTTCCTAGAGAGTCTGTCTGCGACAGGGATGTCTTTGCCTGGATGGTGAATGATTGTGAAGTCGTATTTTTGTAGTAGAAGGATCATTCTCTGTAGCCTTGGTGGGGCTGCAGCTAGCGGTTTCCTCATGATTGACTTGAGGGGCTTGTGGTCGGATTCCACAATGACTTGTCGTGCATAGACGTACTGATGAAACCGCTTACATCCGAACAGAATGGCGTACAGCTCCTTTTCGATTTGAGCATAGTTGATTTCACAGTCTGAGAGATTTGGAAGCGTAGCCAATGGGCTTTCCTTCTAGTCCATACTTTGACGCGTCCACTTGGAGTCTGAGCTCTTTGTTGGGGTCGTAGTAGGCAAGGATTGGTCCTGGTTCTCTTGTGATCAAGTCTTTCACTTTCTGGAAAGCAATGTCGTGTTGCTTTTCCCAGAGGAACTCACTGGACTGCTTTAGCAGCTGACACAGGGGTGTGTTAGCGTTGGAGAGGCTGGGTGCAAACCTGGCTAAGTAGTTGACCATGCCAAGCACTGTTTCCAGATCTGTGTGGTTCTTTGGTGGCTCCATCTCCTTTATAGCTGAGATCTTCTGTGGATCTGGCTTGATTCCATTCACTGTGATACGATGTCCGAAGTAGCTGACCTCTGTAGAGCCGACTGTGCTCTTCTCTGGGTTGAGCCGGACTCCTCTCTCGCGGGACCTTTGCAGAATCGCGCTGAGGTTTCTGTCATGTTCCTCTTTGGTTCGACCATAGACAAGGATGTCGTACACAATTGCCACAACTCCGTCGAGGCCTTCATACATCTCGTCGATCTTTCGCTGAAACTCGTCTTGGGCTGAGATAATCCCAAAAGGCAGGCGACAAAACCTGTCGCGTCCAAACGGTGTGTTGAACGTTGTGAGCTTAGATGACTCTTCTGTGAGCTTGATAGCCCAGTAGCCTGATCTGGCGTCCATGACACTGAAGTAGCGTGCTCCCACTAGCTTGTGTGTGATGTCGTCTAGCGTCAGTAAGGGGAAATGGGGGCGTTTGTTAGCCTTGTTCAAGTCTCTTGGGTCGAGACATACTCTGAGCTTGCCTCTGCATGGTTTCTCCAGCACCACTAACACATTGACTCAATCCGTCGGTTCTGTAACCTTGGTGACGATGTCAGATTGCTTAATGCTCTCCAACTCTTTCTTCCGACGGGTGCGGAGAGCAAGGGGAATCTTTTTAGGTCGGTAGACCACAGGGGCTGCGTCCGGCTCAAGGTGAATGGTATATTCTCCTGGGAATAGTCCTATTCCTGTAAAAAAATCAGCAAACTCCTCCATGACATTCTCTGTCTCCACTGGTGCTGTCACTGATAACACCTAGCAAAAGTCCAACATCATGTCACTTTCCTTGTATTTCCATTTGAAAGTGCATGTGACTTTTACTGTGAGCTGTTCAACACCATAACCAGTCAGTTTACACGTGGTGGGCTGTAGCTCACACTCAGATGCGGTACTCATTCAGAGGAATAAAGTTTACTTGTGCATCAATGTCAGCAAAGGCTTGCTCTGTCTCTGATATCTGATTTTTCTGTGTCACTGAATCAATAAACAGTTCATCAGCATTTGACTCTTTGATTGACATTTCATCTTCATTCACTGTGTGTACTCCCTTACAAAAAAGATTGTAGTTAGAGTGCATTATAACTGCAGTACACTGCAGTATAACTGCAGTTCTACTTCATACCTTTCAGAACGTCAGTACGGTTGAAAGTACAGATTATATCCCTCGCGCTCCGCGCAGGTCGAGTAATAATAACAACAGCGTGGGAGGACGTGCCCCCGCGGTTCATATAAAACCATACCAAGTCTCTTATTTCTTTTCGCAAAATTAGCTTAGCCATATCACGCAAGTTGTCTGCTCCGCTGCTCCCGTTTTTGGACCCAGGTCCCGGTAGGGTAAGCTAAACTCTGTGTGAGTTGTGTGTACTGTCAGTCTGTCACCAACAGCCTGTGACCTGTGGGTCAGAGCGTGAAATTCAAAACCTCCAAGGCTGTATGACAGCTCTCCCATACCTATCCCTTTTATCAAAGGATATCGGGCTTCCTTGTCTTGTGCTGACTTAGCCCACCAGCTAGTTTGTGTGTGTGTGTTGGCCACCGTACCCCTGTGCTAACCTTGTCGAGATATCCTCCACTGCTGTGCTCGTTATCGAGGCCACCAGGCACTAATCATTCTTCGACTATTTAAAACTCGAACGGGTCACTTCCCTAGATAACCACGTCTAGGAAGGTTGTTAGCCTAGCCAGCTATAAGACGTGAGATTCAGATTGCCTCCCCTAGGCATCCCTTTCCCCTGGTATTACTGACTGTATACAACAGCTACCACAATACAAAGTAAGGGTAGAGAGCTACAATATTCTGCCGGGAGTTGTACAGCACCTGCAAAATAATTTAGGGTGAGCCTAGCTATGACTACAGGGCTGGAGCAGGAGAGATATCCTGTTTAAACGTAGGCTTCTTTATGCGAAACACGCACAAATGGCCATCGTTTGGTAAGCCAAGCTGACAACACACAGTGGCAGTTAGGTGGAGTTGGTAAGCTAGCTTGCCGACGACACACAGTGGCTGCTAGGTTGAGTTGGTAAACTAGCTAGCTAGCTAGCTTGTAGCGTGCTAGTAATACCACGGGATCTCGCCCACCACGGCAAGGATACTAGGACGCTATCTGCCATGCGCAACGCAAAACAACATAGGCTGGACCATATGCCTAAGGTGGATGAATACATAGCAGAGCTGATGCTCTCCCCAGATGAAGCCCTGAAGGATGACTCCCGCTGCCCCAGACCTCAGTGCAGGGCCACAGATGAGCTACTGTCACAGGCCTACGACACAGCGGCCCGCATTGGGAACTCCCTCTCAGTGCTCATGCTAGCACAGAACAGGATTCTCCAGCCGGAGCACGCAGGCCTGGACCTCTGCAACCTGAATGACACATCTCTTCAAGTGTTGTGACTCATCGCCAGGTCTGGCTTGCCCAAGTCCCAATGTCTGATGACTCCAGACGGACACTGAGAAAGCTCTCAGTGGTCCCCGGACTGCTCTTCGGCCCGCGGCTGAGCGGGCCATCGAACGTAGAAAACAGTTGAGTCAGGCTACACCACTGTGGAACCCACAGCCCAGAAACCAGGCATCACAGAGTTGTGGCAGAGGGAGGCCTGACGCGCGTGAACCTCACCGCTCTCACTCGGCCCAGCCCTACACATGCCCTTTGTCCTACCACCAGCCTAACACAGGTGATCGCCAGCCCCAGACGGCGATGCAGCTACCCCCCAGCCCCCAAGAGGCCAGGGTCGTGGTTCTGCAACAATTCCAGTTGAATGCGTTGGTGAAGGTACGAACGTTCCAACAACTGATGGACATGCTTGCGCCGGCCTCCGTGGTGACACCGTTAGGCCTGCTGTCTTTAAGGCCACTGCAAGTGTGGTTCAACGACATCCCCTTGGACCCCAAGCGGGACAGAAACAGCAAAAGTGCGTGCTACTCTACTCTGCGGCCGTGGAGGAAGAAAGCCTACCTGACTACAGGTGTCCCTCTCGGATCAATTCCGGCAAGGTGGGAAGTAGTGATGACGGACTCTTCACTAACAGGCTGGGGAGCAGTGTCTGTATGGGGAAAAAGCATATCAACGTGCTAGAACTTCAGACAGTTTACCTAGCCCTGAATCACTTTCTGCCTGTTCTCAAACATGTCCTGATACGATCAGACAATACATTGACAGTGTTCCACATCAACCATCAAGGAGGAACGAGGTCTGTACAGTCCCTACCAGTGGCCCAACAACTCCTGACATGGGCCCTACCACATCTGGCCTCCCTACGAGCCATTCATCTCCCAGGCAAGGTGAACGAGGTGGCGGACTTCTTGTCACGACAGAAACTTCCCCCGGGGGAATGGAGACTTCACCCACAAGTAGTGAAGATGATATGGCAGCGGTTTGGAACAGCACATGTGGACTTGTTCGCCTCAGAGCAAACATCCCACTTCTCCTCTGGTTCTCTCTGGCAGAGTCCAAGAGCCCCCTGGGCATGGACACCTTAGCCCACACATGCCCAGAGGGTCTACTGTATGCTTTCCCTCTGATCCCCCTGATCTTAGCAACGCTGCACAGGGTCTCTCAGGCTCAGCACAGGCTGCTGCTTGTAGTTCCCAGATGGCCAGCGAGACCCTGGTTTCCAACCCTTCTCAGTCTTCTGGAGGGAGAGCCATGGCAGCTCCCTCACAGACAGGACCTGCTCTCACAGTTGGACGGCAGGATATGGCATCCCAGCCCAGACCAACTACAGCTATGGGTGTGGCCTCTGAAGAGCCCGCACTCTACTGATCGTCTGCGATCCTGCTATTATCGAGAAGTTACAGAACGCCAGAGGCCCATCGACCAGGACAATGTATGCTGCTTGCTGGAAGCTGTTTGCCGAATGGTGCTCTACCAGGGCGGAGGAACAGCTGTCCTGCTCTGTACCTGTTATACTGAGCTTCCTTCAGAAACTATTGGACTCAGGTCGCTCTGCCTCTACCTTGAAGGTGTATGCCTCAGCCATATCGGCTAACCATTTACGCATCGATGGAAAATCGGCAGGGGCCCACTACCTCATCTGCCAATTCTTACAAGGTGTCCGCCGGCTGCATCTCCCCAGGGCTGTCCGTGCGGCATCCTGGTATCTGCCACTAGTATTGGAGGCTTTGACGAAACCTCCCTTCGAGCATACGGAGGAGCCGGACATAAAATGTATATGTCTGAAAACGGCTTCCCTCTTAGCTACAGTTGAAGTCGGAAGTTTACATACACTTAGGTTGAAGTCATTAAAACTCGTTTTTCAACCAATCCACACATTTCTTGTTAACAAACTATAGTTTTGGCAAGTCGGTTAGGACATTTACTTTGTGCATGACACAAGTAATTTTTCCAACAATTGTTTACAGACAGATTATTTCACTTATAATTCACTGTATCACAATTCCAGTGGGTCAGAAGTTTACATACACTAAGTTGACTGTGCCTTTAAACAGCTTGGGAAATTCCAGAAAATGATGTCATGGCGTTAGAAGCTTCTGATAGGCTAATTGACATCATTTGAGTCAATTGGAGGTGTACCTGTGGATGTATTTCAAGGACTACCTTCAAACTCAGTGCCTCTTTGCTTGACATCTTGGGAAAATCAAACGAAATCAGCCAACACCTCAGAAAAGAAATTGTAGACCTCCACAAGTCTGGTTCATCCTTGGGAGCAATTTCCAAATGCCTGAAGGTACCACGTTCATCTGTACAAACAATAGTACGCAAGTATAAACACCATGGGACCACGCAGCCGTCATACCGCTCAGGAAGGAGACGCGTTCTGTCTCCTAGAGATTAACGTACTTTGGTGCGAAAAGTGCAAATAAATCCCAGAACAACAGCAAAGGACCTTGTGAAGGTGCTGGAGGAAACAGGTACAAAAGTATCTATATCCACAGTAAAATGAGTCCTATATCGACATAACCTGAAAGGCCACTCAGCAAGGAAGAAGCCACTGCTCCAAAACCGCCATAAAAAAGTCAGACTACGGTTTGCAACTGCACATGGGGACAAAGATCGTACTTTTTGGAGAAATGTCCTCTGGTCTGATGAAACAAAAATATAACTGTTTGGCCATAATGACCATCGTTATGTTTGGAGGAAAAAGGGGGTGCTTGCAAGCCAAAGAACACCATCCCAACCGTGAAGCACGGGGGTGGCAGCATCATGCTGTGGGGGTGCTTTGCTGCAGGAGGGAATGGTGCACTTCCCAAAATAGATGGCATCATGAGGTAGGAAAATTATGTGGATATATTGAAGCAACATCTCAAGACATCAGTCAGGAAGTTAAAGCTTGGTCGCAAATGGGTCTTCCAAATGGACAATGACCCCAAGCATACTTCCAAAGTTGTGGCAAAATGGCTTAAGGACAACAAAGTCAAGGTATTGGAGTGGCCATCACAAAGCCCTGACCTCAAACCTATAGAATTTTTTTGGGCAGAACTGAAAAAGCGTGTGCGAGCAAGGAGGCCTACAGCCCTGACTCAGTTACACCAGCTCTGTCAGGAGGAATAGGCCAAAATTCACCCAACTTATTGTGGGAAGCGTGTGGAAGGCTACCCGAAACGTTTGACCCAAGTTAAACAATTTAAAGGCAATGCTACCAAATACTAATTGAGTGTATGTAAACTTCTGACCCACTGGGAATGTGATGAAAGAAATAAAAGCAGAAATAAATAATTCTCTCTACTATTATTCTAACATTTCACATTCTTAAAATAAAGTGGTGATCCTAACTGACCTAAGACAGGGAATGTTTACTAGGATTAAATGTCAGGAATTGTGAAAAACTGAGTTTAAATGTATTTGGCTAAGGTGTATGTAAACTTCTGACTTCAACTGTATTTCATCAGTGAAACGTGTGAGTGAGCTCCAGCGCTCTCTATGAGGCCCATCTGCCTACGATGGAAGGCAGACGACCTAGGCGTGACCTTATGGCCCAATCCAGCCTTTTTGCCTAAGGTTTTATCACCCCTTCACATCAATCAAGCCATTGAACTGACGGCCTACTGCCCTCCTCCTTTCCAGAATGCGGAGGAGGAGCGAGCAAATCTCCTGTGTCCAGTCCGTTCCCTCAAACGCTATATGCAAGCCTCGGAGCACTACAGGAAATCAGACCAGCTGTTTCTGTGCTTCGGTGAGAAGTCAAAAGGCCTTGCATTGTCCAAGCAGAGGCTTTCACATTGGGTTGTGGATGTTATCACTCAGGCCTACAAGGGTGTAGGGCTCCCTGTTCATGAAGGTGTGATATGTCACTCGACCAGAAGTGTCGCCACATCCTGGGCTGTGCTGAGAGGCATCCCCCTGAATGAGATATGCGCAGCTGCTATCGCCCTGCACGTTCTCAAGATTTTACAAGGTCAACTTCGCATCCTGCCATACCATGGGCGCTGCCATTCTTCCAGTGGCACTGGCGCATTAATCAGAGGTTAGTGGTACTATTCCTCATGCCCATGTTGGTATGAGTCATCCATACTTTCAACCGTACTGAAGTAGAACGGAAGTTACGAATGTAACTATTGTTCTACGAATACTTATAAGACCGTGAGTACTTTCCTGTCACTCTGAATCTTTTGGTGAGAAGATTATCTGAGACAGTGCGTGGTCTGACGTATGGTTTTATATGAACCGCGGGGGCACATCCTCCCACGCTGTCACGTCACCGGTGTGACTTTGTTGTTATTCTTTGTTGTTATCCTCGGAGCGCGAGGGATAGAATCCGGAAAACAGCCCTTACAAAAAAAGATATAAGTTTTAAAACTGCAGTCGACTGAGGTATTTTGGACACAGTAATTGCAGAAATACTGCACTCTGACTGCAATATTTTTTCGGAAGGGCCACAGTAAGCATTGCACACTTTTGCAAAGGGGTTCCATTTTACACATTTAGTACACTGTTTTCCTTTAGGTGGGCAATTTTACTGTTCGCCATTCACTTTGTATCCACAATATCCAAATGTTTTGGGGCGTTTTGGAGTTCTGTCTCTCTCCGTTCTGAAGTGCACTCTCTGGGCTTTGATGTCTGCCTGACTGCGTGCACTGCTTGTTCACGTTTACATTTACATTTTAGTCATTTAGCAGACGCTCTTATCCAGAGCGACTTACAGTGCATACATTATTATTTTTTTCATACCCCCTGTGGGAATCGAACCCACAACCCTGGCGTTGCAAACACCATGCTCTATCAACTGAGCTACATCCCTGCCAGCCATTCCCTCCCCTACCCTGGACCAATTGCGCGCCGCCCCATGGGTCTCCAGGTCACGGCCGGCTACGACAGAGCCTGGATTCGAACCAGGATCTCTAGTGGCACAGCTAGCACTGTGCTGCAGTGCCTTAGACCACTGCGCCACTCGGGAGACACATGATGTTCACGTGATGTGCTCGCGCTGCTGCCCGAAATGGCTTTCATCTGAGCCTGTCCTAGCGCGTGAGATCTGGCTATGTCGATAGCTTTGTCCAGCATTATCTCAGACCCAACATTCAGAAGTTTCTCTCTCACTCTCGGTGAGTGTATTCCAAATACAATACGGTCCCTGACCATCTCATCCTTGTTTGCATAATCCAGTCTTTCACAAGCAGAAGCAGCTCAGTCACAAACTTTTCACTAGGTACTTTCTCATGGAATTTGTACCTTGTGAAAATCGTGTTGGTCTTTGGCACAACATATACTTCAAAACGATCGTAGTAGGTTTTCAGTACTTTTGATTCAGCCTCGGTAAGTGTCCATGTGTTGTAAATGTCTCTCCCTTTTTCACCGATCCACAGGAGCAGGTAGCTGCACTTTTCCTCCTCTCTTTCCTTCAGAGGACCCGTGCTGTTTGAATTTACGCCATGCATCGGGTAAGTTTGTAGACTCCCAGTCCATCCGAGGTGAAGAAACTCCAGCGAAATCGATCTTTTAGTCCTTTTATTCTGACACCATGTCTTGTTTTGCACGCTTTGTACTAAATAATAAAATGCAGTACGACAGGATCTTCATAAAACGTAGTTCTTTATTAGCTAGTTATAATTGGCATGGTCTCCGGCCATGATCAATGAGAGGGGTCCAGCTGCGACATCATCTCTCAGAGCAGTCATCCCTCAGGGTCTCTATGCTGTCACCTACTGATATGTCATCTCTCAGCGCAGTGCATCTCTCAGGAAAACTGGGTTTTTTCGAAAGGAGTGGGCGTTTCGAAAGGAACCATATAAGGTGAAGAGTTTTGTCCATAGTTTTGAGAGATGCACTGACTGCACTGAGAGATGACATCAGTAGGTGGCAGCATAGAGACTGAGGGATGACTGCTCTGAGAGATGATGTCGCAGCTGGACCCTATTGGGATCAACCGCAATGACCTCAGGACCTGGGTGGTCTTAACCAATCATTGCGCAGTATGATATGACGGTAGCATGCAACCAATTACAATTCAGTATGTTGACACATATGAATATTACACATTCCTTCCACCTGGATAGAAGAACTGGTGACTATCTGGGAGAATAAAGAAAAAGGAGCACTCTGTTGCTGCGTAAATCTGATAGATTTATTGACGGGACAAACAAACAATAGGCTTACATTTCGGCATGAATGCCTTCAACAGAACCTTGAGTAGGAAAAGTGTGGGAGGCACCTATACTGTATACCCTCGCAGGGGAGCTTCCTGCTCATCATGTCAATCAAACATCCCGAATTGGTAATTTGATACATTTCAAGTACCTAACTATAGAGAACATACAAAAATGATATGGTAATACAAAATGTAAGTTTACACACTCCCAGGAATGTCATGTGGGCCTGTTTACATTGGTCAGACTAAACGCGCGCTCAAATTAAAATAACTGAACACAAAACAGCTATCTGCACCAAAACTATGGACTATGAGATCGAACGGCATAAAAGACGCTACATGGTCAATCCGACATGTGCATTGGCCGTGCAGCATTTATGGTGATATGGCCTCTGCAGAAGGCAGGGCATTCATACTTCTTACTCTTCGCGGAGCAGCACAGAGCTGTTGTCAAGGAAGTGAGTTTGTGTTTATACAGGACCTCCCGATGCAGTACGCAGCTCAATTTGGCCTCTTCATGCCTCCAGAGGCTCTGCAATTGCGTCACACCATCCAGATGGCGCCGCCGACCACCATTTCTGTCCCGCTAAAGCTGCACTGGTCAACTGTAAGTGCTGTTATTGTGAAGTGGAAACATCTAGGAGCAACAATGGCTCAGCCACGAAGTGGTAGGCAACACAAGCTCACAGAACGGGACCGCTGACTGCTGAAGCGCGTAAAAATCATCTGTACTCGCTTGCAACACTCACTACCGAGTTCCAAACTGACTCTGGAAGCAACATCAGCACAATAACTGTTTGTCGGTAGCTTCATGAAATGGGTTTCCATGGCCGAGCAGCCGCACATAAGCCTAAGGTCACCATGTGCATTGCCAAGCGTTGGCTGGAGTGGTGTAAAGCTTGCCGCCTTTGGACTCTGGAACAGTGGAAACGCATTCTCTGGAGTGATGAATCACGCTTCACCATCTGGCAGTCCGACAGACTAATCTCAGTTTGGTAGATGCCAGGAGAACGCTACCTGCCTGAATGCATTGTGCCAACTGTAAAGTTTGGTGGAGGAGGAATAATGGTCTGGGGCTGTTTTTCATGGTTCGGGCTCCTTAGTTCCAGTGAAGGGAAATCTTAACCCTACAGCATACAATGACAGACAATTCTGTGCTTCCAACTTTGTGGTAACAGTTTGGGGAAGGCCCTTTCCTGTTTCAGCATGACAATGCCCCCGTGTACAAAGTGAGATCCATACAGAAATGGTTTTTCGAGATCGGTGTGGAAGAACATGACTGGCCTGCACAGAGCCCTGACCTCAACCCCATCGAAAACCTTTGGCATGAATTGGAACGCTGACTGCAAGCCAGGTCTAATCGCCCAACATCAGTGCCCGGCCTCACTAATGCTCTTGTGGCTGAATGGAAGCCAGTCCCCGCAGCAATGTCCAACATCTAGTGGAAAGCCTTCCCAGAAGAGTGGAGGCTGTAATAGCAGCAAAGGGGGGACCAACTCCATATTAATGCCCATGATTTTGGAATGAGATGTTCGACGAGCAGGTGTCCACATACTTTTGGTCATGAAGTGTATTTGTTAGTTTAAAACACTATGTTAAAAGCACTGTGTGTGTGAGTATCCCTAACCTTACCAACAGACAAAGAGCTATGAATGGATCAGTGGTTCACCAATCAGGGCCTTGATTGGCTCGGTATCAAGAACTAATGTGTAAAAAAAGAACATGTGGACACAAATATTCTTGCAACGTTCACATGGTTATGTGCTTAAAAAAAAGAAGACACCTGTACCATGTCAGATATAGAGTTGAAATGCATTCAATTTTGAGTTTGCATCCCAATATTACACTTTATATACATCACAGAAGAAATATAACAAAACCGTTTGACATAGAAACAGGATTTTCGGCAGGTTTTTTAAATAATGTTTATTAATTATGAAATTATTATTTAAAAAAATATATATATTCCACCCATGAGGCCACTAGGTCATTTGACTGCAGAAATGGGCTACAGAGCCACTGAACATTCCCATTGGCACGTTTTTCTTTTGCTCATTATTAAAATGAGATTTTAGTCTCGGCGGTGTGATTCCTACCTGATTCTGCTTTTTCCCCCGTGAGACAGAATTAATCTAAAATATCTTAAGAAATCTGTAATTCATTTTGATGTTTTTGCCGAGGATGTTTTAGTTGCCCAATTTGACATCTAACTAACGTGCAGTATTTCTCAAGTAAAAAAATGCGTGACGTGTTGTCTCATGTTGTGATGAGTGTGATGGAAGGAGTCAGGCGCAGGAGGGTAATCACCGAATACAAAGTTTATTCCTTCGTTACACAAAATACGCTGGAATAACGACCAACGAAACAGGCACAGGGGAAACTATCTACCCTGGCAATACACTGAAACGGTATCTCCATACAATACATAGGCACAGGGAGCTGCCACCTTGCCAAAGCCCTGGATAAACCTCTGATAGTAGTTGGCAAAGCCAAGGAAGCACTGCACCTCCTTAACCATGGTTGGAGTCGGCCAATTACGCACGGCTGAAATGCGATCTCCCTCCATCTCCACACCTGAGGTGGTAATGCGGTATACGAGGAAGGAGACGGACTGCTGGAAAAACATACACTTCTCTGCCTTGGCATAAAGGTCATTTTCCAACAGTCGGGCCAGCACTTTGCGAACCAGGGACACATGCTCGGCGCGCGTAGCGGAATACACCAAGATGTCATCGATGTAGACCACCACACCGTGACCAAGCATGTCCCGAAACACCTCAATCACAAAGGACTGGAAGACGGATGGAGCATTCATCAAACCATAGGGCATCACCAGGTATTCATAATGCCCCGTGGTTGTGCTTAATGCTGTCTTCCACTCATCCCCCTCCCGAACACACACCAGGTTGTATGCACTCCTGAGATCTAGCTTAGTGAAGAAGCGCGCCCCATGCATTGATTCAATCACTGAAGGAATGAGGGGGAGAGGATAACTAAATCTAATCGTCTCCTTGTTCAGTGATCGATAATCAATGCACGGGCCAGACCGCCGTCTTTCTTCTTCACAAAGAAGAAACTCGAGGAGGCGGGTGAAGTGGAGGGACGTATATACCCCTGGCCCAGGGACGTATGTCTCCATAGCCTCTGTTACAGCCTGTGACAGGGGGTACACATGACTCCTGGGAGGTACAGCGTCTACCCGAAGGTTTATCGCGCAATCCCCCGCCCGATGAGGTGGTAATTTAGTTGCACGCGTCTTGGAAAACGTGTGCGCCAAATTGAGGTATTCGGGGGGAATGCGCACGGTGGAGGTACCGTCTGGACTTTCCACCGTGGTTGCACCAACGGAAACACCTAGACACCTACCCTGACACTCTAGCGACCACCCCGTGAGAGCCCTCTGCGGCCATGAGAAAGTGGGGTTGTGGAGTGCTAGCCAAGGGATACCTAATGCCACAGGGAAAGCAGGAGACTCAATAATTGAAAAAATAACCTTCTCACAATGTGTCTCCTGGGTGATCATTGTGACTGGTATAGTGACTTCCGTAACAAACCCGGACCCTAATGGTCGACTATCAAGTGCTCGGATGGGGAGTGGAATGGATAGGGGAACCAAATAAATGCCTTGACGGCGTGCGAATGCCCTGTCCATAAAGTTTCCAGCTGCGCCTGAATCGACTAGCGCCTTACACTGGGGAACTACCATGTGATCGGGAAAGTGGATAGGTAGGGTACAGTGCGCAGCAGAGGGCTCTGAACAAGTGTGGGTGTTCGATACCTTGGGTGATGCGAGAGTGGCCTGCCTGCCACCTCCAGGCCCAATAGAACGTTGACTGCGACGTGTGGTGTACTGTCCCTTTGTGCCACCAGAGTGGCACGCTGTCTTCCTCCGCTCTCTCCGACGGCGGCTCCACCCAGCTCCATCAGCTCGGGATACAGGACGTCCTCTGGCTGCCAGCAGGTTGTCCAAACGAATGGCCATGTCCACCAGTTTCGTAAAGGACAACATGGTGTCCCGGCAGGCTAGCTCCCTTTCGGACGTCCTCCCGCAGATGGCACCGGAAATGGTCGATCAGGGCCCGTTCGTTCCACCCGGACCCCCCTGCCAGAGTCCGAAACTCCAACGCAAAGTCCTGCGCGGTCCTCGTCCCCTGCCTCAGGTGGACCAACCGTTCGCCCGCCTCTCGACCCTCGGGCTGGTGATCAAAGACCGCCCTGAAAAGGCAAACGAACTCCCCGTTGTCCTCCAACGTGGCTCCTCCTTCGTTCCACACCGCGTTGGCCCACTCCAGGGCTTTCCCACAGAGGCAGGAAACGAGGACGGACACCTTCTCCCGCTCCGATGGTGCCGGCCTGATGCTGGAGAAGTAAAGCTCCAGTTGGAGGAGGAATCCTTGGCAGAGCGCCGCCGTCCCATCGAACGCCCGTGGTCGGGATATCTGGATCCCACCGGGTGTAGGTGGCTGGATCCGGTTGGCCAGCTGGTCTCGACAGATCGGGTCCTCTCCTCTCCAGGTGTTGAACGACCTGAAGAACCCGATCCATCGCTTCCCCCAAGCTGGCCAGCATCGTGGAATGCTCCTGGACTCGTGCCACGACTCCAGGCATGCGCTCTTCTCCCGCTGACTCCATAGCGGGTGGGTGATTCTGTGATAAGTGTGATGGAAGGAGTCAGGCGCAGGAGGGTAATCACTGAATACAGACTTTATTCCTTCGTTACACAAAATACACTGGAATAACGACCAACGAAACAGGCACAGGGGAAACTATCTACCCTGGCAATACACTGAAACGGTATCTCCATACAATACATAGGCACAGGGGAAATATCTACCCTGGCAACAAAATGATACGAGTAGCTCCATCGAGCTACACTACTCTCACATTCAAACAATCACCCACAAGGACAAGGGGGCAGAGGGAACACTTATACACAGACTAATGAGGGGATTAGAACCAGGTGTGTGTGATTGACAAGACAAGAGAAATGTGATGATGATAATTGGGGTGGCAGTGGTTAGTAAGCCGGTGACGACAAACGCCGAAGCCTGCCCGAACAAGGAGGGGAGGCAGCCTCGGCGGACGTCATGACACATGTAAACAAAGTCGGAGCTGCTGGGCAGGTCTGTTTCACTGTCTATGCTATGGGATAGAGAGTAATCACCGAAGCTGTTCACCCCATGTTAGTGGGCAAATGGACATTATCAAATCAAAACCCTACCTTAATTTACCTGTTGTGATGCATGGATGTTCCAAACTCCGTTTTAGAGGAGACTGACTTTATGACCAAAATTATCCTAGTTAAACTTTGTAGTACATTTTGAGGCTAGAATAACTGTTTATCGATGCCAAATAGGCAGTTTTCAAAGGGATTCGTTGCTTTTTAAAGGCAGACACTTTTTTAAAATGTTAGTTAATGACCTAATGAGACTCTTACGGGATTGTTCTCTAAAGTTGTGGGAGAGTGTGTTGTTAGCTGGGACGGTAGCCCACTGAAATGAATGAACAGGCGCACATGCGCAACTTCTGCCTGCCTTTCTGAACATGGCTCATTTGCTGAGTCATTGTAACTGACGTCTATGTTTGGTACAGATTTGGTCCGGTCCGGACTGGCCTTTATTTGGCACAAACCTAGACGTCTATGTTTAGTTTATATTTTGTCCGGTCTGGACTGGCCTTGATTTCAAGTCCACAGAGGTCCAGTCCGGACTATATTTGGCCCAAATCTGAACCAATTATAGACGTCTATGTTTTACAAGTTTGGACAGCACAGTATAGCAAAATATACAGTACAGTACAGCATAGCAGAGGACAGTACATTACAGTACAGTAAGGAAGAGTATAGTACAGTACACTACAGTAGAGCACAGTAGAGTACAGCAAAGAAAAGAAAAGTAAAGTATAGTGTACTGTATTGTACCCTACTTTACAAAGGTCTTCATCGGTCCACCCGAACCCGAATACCCGATACCCGACCCGGGTCCCGAGTGGGTCCGGGTCTAAAATTCTCTTGGGTCTGGGTTGGGTCTTGTTTGGTTGTCATCAGCCAACTTTCTGGACCCGAGAAGACCTCTACTACTTAACTCTAATGTACTCTACGCTACTGAACTAAACTGTACTGTACTCTAATGAATTAAACTATACTGTACTGTACCGTACTGTACTCTACTGTAGTCTACTCTACTGAATAAAACTATATTGTACTGTACCGTACTGTCCTCTACTGTACTCTACTCTACTGAATAAAACTATACTGTACTGTACCGTACTGTCCTCTACTGTACTCTACTCTACTGAATAAAACTATATTGTACTGTACCGTACTGTCCTCTACTGTACTCTACTCTACTGAATAAAACTATATTGTACTGTACCGTACTGTCCTCTACTGTACTCTACTCTACTGAATAAAACTATATTGTACTGTACCGTACTGTCCTCTACTGTACTCTAATGAATTAAACTATACTGTACTGTACCGTACTGTACTCTACTGTAGTCTACTCTACTGAATAAAACTATATTGTACTGTACCGTACTGTCCTCTACTGTACTCTACTCTACTGAATAAAACTATATTGTACTGTACCGTACTGTCCTCTACTGTACTCTACTCTACTGAATAAAACTATATTGTACTGTACCGTACTGTCCTCTACTGTACTCTACTCTACTGAATAAAACTATATTGTACTGTACCGTACTGTCCTCTACTGTACTCTACTCTACTGAATAAAACTCTATTGTCCTGTACCGTACTGTCCTCTACTGTAGTCTACTCTACTGAATAAAACTCTATTGTACTGTACCGTACTGTCCTCTACTGTAGTCTACTCTACTGAATAAAACTCTATTGTCCTGTACCGTACTGTACTCTACTGGGCTCTACTGTACTAAACTGTGCCATAGTGTAGTCTGATGTTAAAAACTTGTGAAACATAGCCTAGACATCTATGATTCTTTCAGTTTTGGATCTGGTCCACTCCGAACAAATGTGTACTTGTTTGGGGGCAGAGCTCATTCGAATAATACCCAGTATGCTTTGCAAGTGATGTGTTTTTACATTTACATTTTGGTCATTCAGCTGACGCTCTTATCCAGAACGACTTACAGTCAGTGCATTCAACTAAAGTAGATAAACAACAACATGTCACAGCAATAAAAAAAAATCTGTAACCATTACTGAGAATGTTATTGTAGTTAAAGTGATCTGTTGGTTTATTCTGTAGGTTGGACTACTTTGAATATCATTGCTGACAGTTTTGAAGCTTTTGAAAAAGTTAATATAAGTGCATGTGACATATGGGCGCACTGTAGACTGTGTATGTGTGCCATTCAGAGGGTGAATGGGCAAGACTAAATATTTAAGTGCCTTTGAACAGGGTATGGTAAATGTAAATGTAATGTGGTGCCCCTTGCTTAGTGTTGACTCTGGGGCCTTTCAGAACAGGTGTATATATATACTGAGATCATGTGACACTTAGATTGCACACAGGTGGACTTTATTTAACTAATTATGTTATTTCTGAAGGTAATTGGTTGCACGAGATCTTACTTAGGGGCTTCATAGCAAAGGGGGTGAATACATATGCACGCACCACTTTTCCGTAATTTATTTGTTAGAATTTTTTTAAATGTTTTATTTCACTTCACCAAATCCTTCTTTAACCTGTCTCCTCCCCTTCATCCACACTGATTTAAATGGATTTAACAAGTGACATCAATAAGGGATCATAGCTTTGACCTGGATACACCTGGTCAGTCTATGTCATGGAAAGAGCAGCGGTCCATAATGTTTTGTATACTCAATAAAGTAATCATTATATCACATTAATAATTTTTTGCAGCTCCTTCAGGGTTATCTTTGGTCTCTTTGTTGCCTCTCTGATTAATGCCCTCCTTGCCTGCTCCGTGGGTTTTGGTGGGCGGCCCTCTCTTGGCAGGTTTGTTGTGGTGCCATATTCTTTCAATTTTTTAATAGTGCTCTGTGGGATGTTCAAAGTTTCTGATATATTTTTATAACCCAACGCTGATCTGTACTTCTCCACAACTTTGTCCCTGACCTGTTTGGAGAGCTCCTTGGTCTTCATGGTGCCGCTTGCTTGGTGGTGTAAATGATACAACCCCCCCCAAAAATCCATTTTAATTCTAGGTTGTAAGAAACAAAATAGGAAAAATGCCAAGGGGGGTGAATACTTTCGCAAGCCACTGTAGACTGTGTATGTGTGCCATTCAGAGGGTGAATGGGCAAGACTAAATATTTAAGTGCCTTTGAACAGGGTATGGTAGTAGGTGCCAGGCGCACCGGTTTGTGTCAAGAGCTGCAACACTGCTGGGTTTTTCACGCTCAGCAGTTTCCCGTGTGTATCAAGAATGGTCCACCACCCAAAGGACATCCAGACAATTAGACCCAACTGTGGAAAGCATGGGAGTCAACATTGGCCAGCATCCCTGTGGAACACTTTTGACAGCTTGTAGAGTCAATGCCCCGACAAATTGAGACTTTTCTGAGGTCAAAGGGGTGTTCCTAATGTTTGGTATACTCAGTGTATGTGCAGTTGAAATGTTGGCCAAAGTCTGTAAATGAATTATTTTTAACGGCCGGAAAATACGTATTTTTGAAGTGTGGAAATTACGTATTTTCACCTTTCATTCAGCACCTAAAATGCACCTGATTTCAACGTCCGGAACGTGTATTTTCAACTTCCGGAAAATATGTATTTTCACCTTTCATTCAAGACCTAAAATGCACCTGACGACGTCTAGAAAATTGTCTAAAAGACGTATTTTGAACATAATTTAGCTTACTGGGAGGAGTCAAATTAAAGTATGAATTCACTTTCTCTATGAAGGGTTGCCCTATATCATTTTTATTTTATTTTTATATGCCCCCTTTTGAGAGGGGAAAAGTGTTGGCTGGTACAAAACCATTACAAAAATAGGCTACTCCAAGTCTAGGAATTGATGGATGACAAGGTGAAACAAAAATTTGCATTCGCACACCTGTTACTTTATTGAGGAAATCCTGGATTTCATTCGTCATCTCGTCCAGTAATGTCTATGAATTCCTTTTAAAACTTTTTTTTTTAACAATACAAAATATACACATACAAACGACAGCATACAAGCACACACAAACATCAACGACATTACACCTGCCCAGACCCACCTGCTCACACCCCATTTCCAGCGCCCGCATCACTCTGCGCCACATGGCCTCAAACTGCACCATTTTGTTTCTCTCTGTCGTACACAAACTTTCAACATTTAGATAGTAAAGCATTTTACCTTTCCATTGTGTTAACGATAGAAGATTGGTTGATTTCCAGTTTTTAAATATACGTTTTTTCAAGATGAGTAATGAGAAACGTATTGTCCAACCCATTGGATATCTCACTGCACCCTCATATGCCATGTCTTGAAATATGCAGACAGATGGATTAAAAGGACATTTTCATTGTAATACTTCTGACAGCCAACTTTCTTACTCCGCCCATAACTTTTGGACTTTATAGCATTCCCAGAATGCCTGGATTATTGAGTCATTGTTAGTTTTACACTTAAGACATGACTCTGCCGTTGTGCTGTAGAATTTGTGAATTTTGTATAATAAATATCTATAAATTCCATGTGTTCAGATTTGAATTCATACTTTGACAAAACATCATTAGCCATTACGCAATATGGGCACGGCGGTTTTGGAAACAACTACTTTGTCTATATCCCCTTTAATTCTGTCTGCAATGAATGCCTCAGCCATGTTGCTATTTAGAGAGCAGCAGGGTTATGAATAGAGTGATCCTAAACAGATTGTTGACTGAAATTGTTAAAGACAGTTGGCGATACCAATATGGCGAGCAGACTAAAACAACAGTTTCTATTGGACAAATTCAGGTAGATCCCTCCCCGTTTCGTTGCGTTTGCTTCCATGGGGATGTCTAGCAACCCAAATGTTGTGTGTTCCGATCTCATCCCGGACAACTTTAGCATTAGCTAATTAGCAGCTTTGCAACTACTTACTACTTTTTAGCTGCTTTGCAACTATTTAGCATGTTAGCTAACCCTTCCTGTAAAACTAACCTTAACCTTAACCCTAACCTTAACCCTAACCTAAACCCCTAACTCCTAGCCATCTAACGTTAGCCACCTAGCTGACGTTAGTCACAACAAATTGGAATTCGTGATGGACATCCACAAATTAATACATACCATACAAAACCTAACATATCAAAAGAAATGGAGGGAGACCCCTGAGTCCAGGTTGCAGCCATACACCCCGGTAGTAGCAAGTTCACGTGAATAGAGTGGGATGGACCAATAGTAAAGTGTGTCAGCTCAAGTTTCAAACATATATCCATATTTTACATGAGATCTATTCAGCTGTATTATATAACATCTTCCAATAAGTTGGGCAAAAGTTGATTTGATATTATGGGGTCAGGTGCGTTAAATATCACAATATCATATATCACGAGGCAAGTGGTGCAGTGACCGTTAGGCCTATTCTTTGTTGAAGAAAGTGTTGAAATCGTTATGTATAAAACTAATTTGAATAAACATAATTATTATAAACATCAATCAATCAATAATCTCACTGTTTTGCATTCATTTATTTTCCCCATCATTGTGAATTTTCACTTTTGTCCAGTAGAGTCCGCCCCTACCCAACAGAAAGGGTGAAGTTTTGTAATAGTAGGCTGAGTCTAGACCACCTTATTCGAGTCTGATTCACAACCAAGACAGTGGGAGGGGGGTTGAGTTGAGACCAAGTCAAGACCAAGAGAGCAAGCCCAGTCAAATTTGAGAACAGGAAGTATTAGGGATTTCCATAAAGTGATTTTCTAACGCCAAATTTGCCTAAATGTCTTATTGCCATCAGTAGTCTGCAATCACAGGAAATAATGCACTATTTTATATAAATGTATATTTCTCCAAGACTGAGTCAAGACCAAGTACAAGACTACAACATTGGTGATTTCATATATGAAAAAAATCTCACACCCCTGTGTTGTTCACCACCTGTTAACCTTTTCACGTGTGAGTTCCAAATATCTCTAACAGTCCCCCCAGCGTGAGTTTTTTTTATGCACGTGATGTTAGAATGTGCACACTGTTCCAAAATGTGATTGTTACACAACAGGACAGTTAACCCGTTTTTCCTCTCAAACCAAGGCACGCTGCCTGCTAATTATCCATAGGCTATGTTCCAACTTGTCAATTTGAAATTATTTTCAAACAACCATTTTAGTTTGAAATTGATGTGTGTTCCGCCTCCTCATTAATTTACATAAAAGTAGCCCATTTCACTGTGGCAGACAATTCATGTTTGAGGCATGCTATGCTAATGTAATGCTAATCCCCAGTAAGAACAGAACTTGCTGGAACTTTATCCCCCTTCATTGTTGTTTTCCTTCCTAAAAGGACTTTTGAGGCTTTTGACCAGGTCACTTTCAATATTGCCTCAAAGATCTCAATACAACAGTTTAAAGACCCCATACATCCTTGTGCCTTAAGTTGGAGCTACGTTGTTAATAGGGAAAGTTGGTGCAAGATTGCAATGTAAAGAAATCGTCTCGGTTTATGCATCCTCAGGCATCCTCAATCAAGTAGGAAGCCCATTTAATGAAATCTTGCAGCATTGCCTTTACATACCCACAACAATAACATGTGTAGCCAAATACATGGTGTAGTACTGTCACGCCCTGGCTCTGGGGACTCTTGTATGTTGAGCCAGGGTGTTAGTTTCTTTGTGTAGTGTCTATGTTTCATTTTCTATGTTCTGTTCTAGGTTATGTGTTTCTAGGTTGGCCGGGGTGGTTCTCAATCAGAGGCAACGAGAATCAGCTGTTGCTTGTTGTCTCTGATTGGGTCCCATACTTAGGCAGCCTTTGTGCACTTGTGATTCGTGGGATCTTGTTCCGTGTAGGTTTGTGTATGACCGAGGACTTCACGTTTCGTTTTGTTGTTTTGTTATTTGTATCGTGTTGCTAAGTACACTATTAATGAGATGTACGCATATCACGCTGCGCCTTCGTCCACTTATTACGACGATCATGACAGAAGATCCCACCATCAAAGGACCAAGCAGCGTGTCCAGGAGCAGACAGCCTGGACTTGGGAGGAGATCTTGGACGGGCAGGGGTCCTGGACTTGGGAGGAAATCCAGGCCGGAATGGATCGCCGTCCGAGGGAGGAGACGGTGGAGGCGCGCCATAGAGAGGAGCAGCGGCGCCAACCGGGTCGACGTCGGACACGCAATTTTGGGGGGGCACACGGCATGGACGACGGGGCTGCTGGAGGCAGCTACGGGGCGAGTTTGGGGAATGGGAGAGGAGGCCACCGGGTTTGGGGGGCTGGAAGGGAGGTTGGCGGAGCCTAGAGGTAGAGCAGAGCCAACTCCCCGTACTCAGGCTAGGCAGCGTGAGACTGGGCAGGTTCCGAGGTATGCGGAGCTGCGTACTGTACCGCGAGTGGTCCGGCACAGTCCGGTACGTCCTGTGCGAGCACCACGCACGTGTCGTGCTAAGGTGGGCATGCAGCCAGGACGGAGTGTGCCGGCTCAATGCTCGTGGCCTCCAGTACCCCTCCTCGGTCCCGGATATCCTGCGCCAGTGTCATGTGCTGTAGTGCCAGTACGAGTACACAGCCCTGTACGTCCTGTGCTGATGCCTCACACAGAGTGTGTAAAAATAGGCATTCAGCCAGGACGGGTTGTGTCAGCTCTTCACTCCAGACCTCCAGTCCGTCTCCACAGCCCGATCCGGCCTGTTCCTGCACCCCGCACCAAGCCTGTGGTGCGCGTCGCCAGCCCGGTCCGGCCTGTTCCTGCCCCTCGCACCAAGCCTGTGGTGCGCGTCGCCAGCCCGGCCCGGCCTGTTCCTGCTCCCCGCACCAAGCCTGTGGTGCACGTCGCCAGCCCAGTCCGGCCTGTTCCTGCCCCTCGCACTAAGCCTGTGGTGCGCGTCGCCAGCCCGGCCCGGCCTGTTCCTGCCCCTCGCACCAAGCCTGTGGTGCGCGTCGCCAGCCCGGCCCGGCCTGTTCCTGTCCCTCGCACCAAGCCTGTGGTGCGCGTCGCCAGCCCGGTCCGGCCTGTTCCTGCCCCTCGCACTAAGCCTGTGGTGCGCGTCGCCAGCCCGGCCCGGCCTGTTCCTGCCCCTCGCACCAAGCCTGTGGTGCGCGTCGCCAGCCCGGCCCGGCCTGTTCCTGTCCCTCGCACCAAGCCTGTGGTGCGCGTCGCCAGCCCGGCCCGGCCCGTTCCTGCTCCCCGCACCAAGCCAATGGTGCGCGTCGCCAGCCCGGCCCGGCCTGTTCCTGCTCCCCGCACCAAGCCAGTGGTGTGCTTCGTCAGCCCGGTCCGGCCCATTTCTGCTCCCCGCACCAAGCCTGTGGTGCGCGTCGCCAGCCCGGTCCGGCCTGTTCCTGCTCCCCGCACCAAGCCTGTGGTGCGCGTCGCCAGCCCGGTCCGGCCCGTCCCTGCTCCCCGCACCAAGCCTGTGGTGCGCGTCGTCAGTCCGGCACAGCCCGTGCCTGCTTCACCGGTGCCTGGTCCGGCCCCTCCCCTGTTGGGTTTATGTTGGCGCAGTCGCAGTCCGCGCCTTTGGGGGGGGTACTGTCACGCCCTGGCTCTGGGGACTCTTGTATGTTGAGCCAGGGTGTTAGTTTCTTTGTGTAGTGTCTATGTTTCGTTTTCTATGTTCTGTTCTAGGTTATGTGTTTCTAGGTTGGCCGGGGTGGTTCTCAATCAGAGGCAACGAGAATCAGCTGTTGCTTGTTGTCTCTGATTGGGAAATACTTAGGCAGCCTTTTGTGCACTTGTGATTCATGGGATCTTGTTCCGTGTAGGTTTGTGTATGACCGAGGACTTCACGTTTCGTTTTGTTGTTTTGTTATTTGTATCGTGTTGCTAAGTACACTATTAATGAGATGTACGCATATCACGCTGCGCCTTGGTCCACTCATTATGACGAACGTGACAAGTATAGTGCATTTAAGTGGATTCAAGTTGAAAAGGTGCACTTTTCACCCATAATCTGTTGAGTTAGTGTATTTAGCTAGCAAGGTGGTATTTGATTCACTGATGAAACACGGCACATCATAATAATAATAATAATAATATGCCATTTAGCAGACGCTTTTATCCAAAGCGACTTACAGTCATGCGTGCATACATTTTTGGGTGGTCCCGGTGACACAGGCAGTCTTCACGTACCATTGCTGTCAAGGGTCATGTATTATGTCATGTATCATTGTTATTACAGTGCAGTGTGGCTGCCTTTTTGACACCTCTTCCTGTCCCTGAGGCCCTACAATCCAACATGAGACAACCTTAGGAGCGTCCAGACCAACCCTAAGTCCTACTGTAGTGTGTTAAACACTACAACTATGTCTATAATACAAATCATTAGACTGATAATATGACAATTCACGAATGTACCATGTTGTCCACATGGCAGGCTCTCACACTCATGTAATCCAATATAATGACAGAGGCTATTTTCCTGTTTTTAGATCGGGGGTGTGGTGTTTGGTGTTTTTCAGCGAATGTCATAGTATTGCCCAGAATATAGTTCACACATCTCCCCTGTGCTCACCTTTCAGACAGTGGCCGGTTGTGTGACAGCAGCTGGTCCCCATGTGTGAGTGTGTGAAAAGGGAGTAGAGGCCAGTAGTACTAATGAGAGGTTCCCAATAAATGTTTTAGAGGAAGTTTTGAATTTGAGAAGAAACGTATCACTTTTGTCAGTCAGTTTTCTTTATGAGTGAGTAAGTGAAATTTGGATAGGGAATTGAGTGTCATGACACTATCAAAGCACCAGGAAGTGATCTTTCTGTTGAAAGGAGTGCAGTACAGTGTAGCACATGTAGTAGCTTTCTACATTTTTGTATTTCTATTTAGTGCACTGATCTATTCTCCCATATCTGATATATTGATCTAATCTATCTACCTTATATCTGCTTTGGGTAAACCTGATGAACTGCAAAGTCTACCTGTCTTAAAAATGTGACATTGCTGTTTAATACCTTGAATTTATTTGTTGTGTTTATTTGTTAGCGCCACAATGCAAATGTATTGTTTTTATGAAGAACCTCTCCCTCATTCTCCTTCTCTCTCTGAACTTGACATATTCCAAACATACAGTTGAAGTCGGAAGTTTACATACACTTAGGTTGGAGTCATTAAAACTCGTTTTTCAACCACTCCACAAATTTCTTGATAACAAACTATCGTTTTGACAAATCGGTTAGGACATCTACTTTGTGCATGACACAAGTAATTTTTCCAACAATTGTTTACAGACAGATTATTTCACTTATAATTCACTGTATCACAATTCCAGTGGGTCAGAAGTTTACATACACTAAGTTGACTGTGCCTTTAAACAGCTTGGAAAATTCCAGAATATTATGTCATGGCTTTAGAAGCTTCTGATAGGCTAATTGACATCAATTGAGTCAATTGGAGGTGTACCTGTGGATGTATTTCAAATCCTACCTTCAAACTCAGTGCCTCTTTGCTTGACATCATGGGAAAATCAAAAGAAATCAGCCAAGACCTCAGAAAAAAAATTGTAGACCTCCACAAGTCTGGTTCATCCTTGGGAGCAATTTCCAAATGCCTGAAGGTACCACGTTAATCTGTACAAACAATAGTACGCAAGTATAAGCACCATGGGACCACGCAGCCGTCATACCGCTCAGGAAGGAGACACATTCTGTCTCCTAGAGATTAACGTACTTTGGTTCGAAAAGTGCAAATCAATCTCAGAACAACAGCAAAGGACCTTGTGAAGATGCTGGAGGAAACAGGTACAAAAGTATCTCTATCCACAGTCAAATTAGTCCTATATCGACATAACCTGAAAGGCCGCTCAGCAAGGAAGAAGCCACTGCTCCAAAACCGCCATAAAAAAGCCAGACTACGGTTTGCAACTGCAAATGGGAAAAGGTCGTACTTTTTGGAAAAATGTCCTCTGGTCTGATGAAACAAAAATAGAACTGTTTGGCCATAATGACCATCGTTATGTTTGGAGGAAAAAGGGGGTTCTTGCAAGCCCAAGAACACCATCCCAACCGTGAAGCACAGGGGTGGCAGCATCATGCTGTGGGGGTGCTTTGCTGCAGGAGGGACTGGTGCACTTCACAAAATAGATGGCATCATGAGGAAGGAAAATTATGTGGATATATTGAAGCAACATCTCAAGTCGTCAGTCAGGAAGTTAAAGCTTGGTCGCAAATGGGTCTTCCAAATGGACAATGACCCCAAACATACTTCCAAAGTTGTGGCAAAATGGCTTCAGGACAACAAAGTCAAGGTATTGGAGTGGCCATCACAAAGCCCTGACCTCAATCCTACAGAAAATGTGTGGGCAGAACTGAAAAAGCGTGTGCGAGCATGGAGGCCTACAAACCTGACTCAGTTACACCAGCTCTGTTAGGAGGAATGGGCCAAAATTCACCCAATTTATTGTGGGACGCTTGTGGAAGGCTACCCGAAACGTTTGACCCAAGTTAAACAATTTAAAGGCAATGCTACCAAATACTAATTGAGTGTAAACTCCTGACCCACTGGGAATGTGATGAAAGAAATAAAAGCTTAAATAAATCATTCTCTCTACTATTATTCTGACATTTCACATTCTTAAAATAAAGTGGTGATCCTAACTGACCTAAGACAGGGAATTTTTACTAGGATTAAATGTCAGTAATTGTGAAAAACAGAGTTTAAATGTATTTGGCTAAGGTGTATGTAAACTTTCGACTTCAATTGTATAATCATCACATTGCTACGTATCATCCATCACATTAGCCTGTCTAACACTTTAGGTCTTTAGATCTACCCGCAAATATGGCCTTTAGCAAATTGTGACTTACACTATTGTTATGGATTCATGGTGAGATATATAGCAGTCCAACTGAGAATATATACGCTGACCATTGGAGGTTTGTTGACTTTACAGTTGATCAAAAGAGGTTGGAATTTAGTGTGCATTCCAAGCACAGGAGGTTGGTGGAACCTTAATTGGGGAGGACGGGCTCATAGTAATGGCTGCAACAGAATAAATGGAATAGTATCGAACTCATCAAACACATGGTTTCCATGTGTTTGATACCATTCTATTCACTCCATTCCAGACATTATTATGAGCCATCCTCCCCTCAGCAGCCTCCTGTGATTCCATGGTTCATAAGCTCACACTAATGATGCTATTCGCCATATTAATTCTCAACAAGACAATTGCCAAGTTAGTCTTTTTCAAAGGTCTTCCTCCTTATGCATTTTGCACACGGATCAAGGAGTCAGGCTATTGAGGCCAATAGCACTCCAATGAAAAACTCCTGTTACATTTCGCCATCTACCCCCTCTCTCTCATTGACCACCACATCTGGGACTTTGGCATGGCGGAAATAAACTCAAGCTACATGCCTGGGGGCTGACTAAAAAGAAGGAAATACAGAGAATGAAAGACAAACAGAGACAGAAAAAGTTGGGAGAAAGAAGGAAGGGAAAAGAGAGCAAATATGCATGTGTGTCTTCATGCTTGCTGTTGACTGATGACTGGCCACAGCAGTTGCTGCTCCCTTTAGGGGGGGGGGGGGGGGGGGGTTGAGCGATGGGCCAACTGAAGTACTGCTGTATGCTCATCACTCGCTCTGCTCCATAATATGAATGTCTAGAGGAGCCACTCGATTCATTCATTTCGATTCATTTCAGGGTGGCGCAATCTTTGTCCATGCAGCCCAAGGGAACAGAGGGGCATTATTATCACTGATGTGGTAGGTTCATGGTGGTTGATCAGTGAGCAGGGGTTGGGGTCAGGGGTCACCATCACTGTGGCGGAGAGCCTAAGGAGGGGGTGGGACAGAGATTGAGGTGTGGGGTATTAACAGGTGGTAGGGATGGTGAGCTGGGAGCCATGGGTCGGTGGTTAGGGTTTGTTGACAGATCACATTTATCAGGTCCCTTGTGCTGCTGAGCAGGGTGTGGTGGGCGGAAGTGGCGAATGTTAGTAGAAATCAGGACAGGAATACAGAGAAGACATGCCAACTAACTACACTATCACCACACACACACACGTGGCAAAGGCTTTTCTCACTCCTTGTATTTACCAAAAAGCACTTCTCACACTCCATACCTGCCCCCCCTCCACCCTCCATCATGTGTCCTACTGAGCAGTCAGCTCCCCACAGTGTTCCTTGATCTGATTACTCCTGTTAATCAATGTTGCATTTCACATTCTAGACTTCCTCCCCTGTCCATAGCATATGTGGACCTATAGGTATTTCTGGCCATTAAAACTGGAACTAGGCATAGTCTCTCCTGACCGACTGGCCAGAGTTCACGCCAGATTTGGTGACCAAAGACCACTGCTTGCCACAGGCAACATCTTCTAGTTTCTTTTATTCACCCCCATAGATATACACATACAGTGCCTTCAGAAAGTACAGTGAGGGAAAAAAGTATTTGATCCCCTGCTGATTTTGTACATTTGCCCACAGACAAAGACATGATCAGTCTATAATTTTAATGGTAGGTTTATTTGAACAGTGAGAGACAGAATAACAACAAAGAAATCGAGAAAAACGCATGTCAAAAATGTTATAAATTGATTTCCATTTTAATGAGGGAAATAAGTATTTGACCCCTCTGCAAAACATGACTTAGTACGTGGTGGCAAAACCCTTGTTGGCAATCACAGATGTCAGACGTTTCTTGTAGTTGCTCACCAGGTTTGCACACATCTCAGGAGGGATTTTGTTCCACTCCCCTTTGCAGATCTTCTCCAAGTCATTAAGGTTTCGAGGCTGACGTTTGGCAACTCGAACCTTCAGCTCCCTCCACAGATTTTCTATGGGATTAAGGTCTGGAGACACTCAAGGACCTTAATGTGCTTCTTCTTGAGCCACTCCTTTGTTGCCTTGGCCATGTGTTTTGGGTCATTGTCATGCTGGAATACCCATCCACGACCCATTTTCAATGCCCTGGCTGAGGGAAGGAGGTTCTCACCCAAGATTTGACGGTACATGGCCCCGTCCATCGTCCCTTTGATGCGATGAAGTTGTCCTGTCCCCTTAGCAGAAAAACACCCCCAAAGCATAATGTTTCCACCTCCATGTTTGACGGTGGGGATGGTGTTCATGGGTTCATAGGCAGCATTCCTCCTCCTCCAAATACGGCGAGTTGAGTTGATGCCAAAGAGCTCAATTTTGGTCTCATCTGACCACAACACTTTCACCCAGTTCTCCTCTGAATCATTCAGATATTCATTGGCAAACTTCAGACAGGCCTGTATATGTGCTTTCTTGAGCAGGGGGACCTTGCGGGCACTGCAGGATTTCAGTCCTTCAAGGCGTAGTGTGTTACCAATTGTTTTCTTGGTGACTATGGTCCCAGCTGCCTTGAGATCATTGACAAGATCCTCCCATGTAGGTCTGGGTTGATTCCTCACCGTTCTCATGATCATTGCAACTCCACGAGGTGAGATCTTGCATGGAGCCCCAGGGCGAGGGAGATTGACAGTTATTTTGTGTTTTTTCCATTTGCGAATAATCGCACCAACTGTTGTCACCTTCTCACCAAGCTGCTTGGCGATGGTCTTGTAGCCCATTCCAGCCTTGTGTAGGTCTACAATCTTGTCCTTGACATCCTTGGAGAGCTCTTTGGTCTTGGCCATGGTGGAGAGTTTGGAATCTGATTGATTGATTGCTTCTGTGGACAGGTGTATTTTATACAGGTAACAAGCTGAGATTAGGAGCACTCCCTTTAAGAGTGTGCTCCTAATCTCAGCTCGTTACCTGTATAAAAGACACCTGGGAGCCAGAAATCTTTCTGATTGAGAAGGGGTCAAATACTTATTTCCCTCACATTTTTGACATGCGTTTTTCTGGATTTTTTTGTTATTATTCTGTCTCTCACTGTTCAAATAAACCTACCATTAAAATTATAGACTGATCATTTCTTTGTCAGTGGGCAAACGTACAAAATCAGCAGGGGATCAAATACTTTTTTCCCTCACTGTATACCCCTTGACTTATTCTACATTTTGTTGTTACATCCTGAATTAAAATATATTTTCCTCTCACCCATCTACACACAATACCCCATAATGACAAAGTGAAAACAAGTTTTTAGAAATGTTTGCTAATTTCTTGAAAATGAAATACAGAAATGTCTCAATTACAAAAGTATTCACATCCCTGAGTCAATACATGTTAGAATCATCTTTGGCAGCGATTACAGCTGTGAGTTTTTCTGGGTACATTTCTAAGAGCTTTGTACACCTGGATTGTACAATATTTGCACATTATTATTAAAAAAATTATTCAAGCTTTGTCAAGTTGGTTGTTGATTACTGCTTGTCTTGGTAAGCAACTCCAGTGTATATTTGGCCTTGTGTTTTAGGTTATTGTCCTGCTGAAAGGTGAATTTACATTTTAGTCATTTAGCAGATGCTCTAATCCAGAGTGATTTACAGGAGCAATTTGGGTTAAGGGCCTTGCTCAAGGGTACATCGACAGATTTTTCACCTAGTCGGCTTGGGGATTCAAAAGTGCGACCTTTCGGTTACTGACCTAACTGACCTCCCAGTGTCTGTTTGAAAGCAGATTGAACCAGGTTTCCTCTAGGATTCTGCCTGTGCTTAGCTCTATTCCATTTCTTTTTAGTCTAAAAAGCTCCATAGTCCTTGATGATGACAAGCATACCCATAACATGATGCAGCCACCACCATGCTTCAAAATATGAACAGTGGTACTCAATGATATGTTGTGTTGGATTTTCCCCAAACATAAAGCTTTGTGTTCAGGACATGAAGTTATTTTTGGGGAGAGGGGGGGTAGATCAGTTTTAATACTGCAGATAGATTGTAGCTTCCATCAATGTAATTGTCTGCATCATTTCCAATCCCCCATATTTTTTTGGTAAATATATACAGTACCAGTCAAAAGTTTGGACACACCTACTCATTTCAGGGTTTTTCTTTATCTTTACTATTTTCTACATTGTAGAATAATAGTGAAGACATCAAAACTATGAAATAACACATATGGAATCATGTACAGTGGCTTGCGAAAGTATTCTCCCCCCTTGGCATTTTTCCTATTTTGTTGCCTTACAACCTGGAATTAAAATGGATTTTTTGGGGGTTTGTATCATTTGATTTACAGAACATGCCTACCACTTTGAAGGTGCAAAATATTTTTTTTTGTGAAACAAACAAAAAATAAGACAAAAAAACAGAACTTGAGCGTGCATAACTATTCACCCCCCCCCAAAGTCAATATTTTGTAGAGCCAGCTTTTGCAGCAATTACAGCTGCAAGTCTCTTGGGGTATGTCTCTATAAGCTTGGCACATCTAGCCACTGGGATTTTTGCTCACTCTTCAAGGCAAAACTGATCCAGCTCCTTCAAGTTGAATGGGTTCCGCTGGTGTACAGCAATCTTTAAGTCATACCACAGATTCTCAATTGGATTGAGGTCTGGGCTTTGACTAGGCCATTCCAAGACATTTAAATGTTTCCCCTTAAACCACTCAAGTGTTGCTTTAGCAGTATGCTTAGGGTCATTGTCCTGCTGGAAGGTGAACCTCCGGTCCAGTCTGAAATCTCTGGAAGACTGAAACAGGTTTCCCTCAACAATTTCCCTGTATTTAGCGCCATCCATCATTCCTTCAATTCTGACCAGTTTCCCAGTCCCTGCCGATGAAAACCATCCCCAGAGCATGATGCTGCCACCACCATGCTATATACAGTGGGGGAAAAAAGTATTTAGTCAGCCACAAATTGTGCAAGTTCTCCCACTTAAAAAGATGAGAAAGGCCTGTAATTTTCATCATAGGTACACGTCAACTATGACAGACAAATTGAGAAAAAAAATCCAGAAAATCACATTGTAGGATTTTTTATGAATTTATTTGCAAATTATGGTGGAAAATAAGTATTTGGTCACCTACAAACAAGCAAGATTTCTGGCTCTCACAGACCTGTAACTTCTTCTTTAAGAGGCTCCTCTGTCCTCCACTCGTTACCTGTATTAATGGCACCTGTTTGAACTTGTTATCAGTATAAAATACACCTGTCCACAACCTCAAACAGTCACACTCCAAACTCCACTATGGCCAAGACCAAAGAGCTGTCAAAGGACACCAGAAACAAAATTGTAGACCTGCACCAGGCTGGGAAGACTGAATCTGCAATAGGTAAGCAGCTTGGTTTGAAGAAATCAACTGTGGGAGCAATTATTAGGAAATGGAAGACATACAAGACCACTGATAATCTCCCTCGATCTGGGGCTCCACGCAAGATCTCACCCCGTGGGGTCAAAATGATCACAAGAACGGTGAGCAAAAATCCCAGAACCACACGGGGGGACCTAGTGAATGACCTGCAGAGAGCTGGGACCAAAGTAACAAAGCCTACCATCAGTAACACACTACGCCGCCAGGGACTCAAATCCTGCAGTGCCAGACGTGTCCCCCTGCTTAAGCCAGTACATGTCCAGGCCCGTCTGAAGTTTGCTAGAGTGCATTTGGATGATCCAGAAGAGGATTGGGAGAATGTCATATGGTCAGATGAAACCAAAATAGAACTTTTTGGTAAAAACTCAACTCGTCGTGTTTGGAGGACAAAGAATGCTGAGTTGCATCCAAAGAACACCATACCTACTGTGAAGCATGGGGGTGGAAACATCATGCTTTGGGGCTGTTTTTCTGCAAAGGGACCAGGACGACTGATCCGTGTAAAGGAAAGAATGAATGGGGCCATGTATCGTGAGATTTTGAGTGAAAACCTCCTTCCATCAGCAAGGGCATTGAAGATGAAACGTGGCTGGGTCTTTCAGCATGACAATGATCCCAAACACACCGCCCGGGCAACGAAGGAGTGGCTTCGTAAGAAGCATTTCAAGGTCCTGGAGTGGCCTAGCCAGTCTCCAGATCTCAACCCCATAGAAAATCTTTGGAGGGAGTTGAAAATCTGTGTTGCCCAGCGACAGCCCCAAAACATCACTGCTCTAGAGGAGATCTGCATGGAGGAATGGGCCAAAATACCAGCAACAGTGTGTGAAAACCTTGTGAAGACTTACAGAAAACATTTGACCTGTGTCATTGCCAACAAAGGGTATATAACAAAGTATTGAGAAACTTTTGTTATTGACCAAATACTTATTTTCCACCATAATTTGCAAATAAATTCATTAAAAATCCTACAATGTGATTTTCTGGAGAAAAACAATCTCATTTTGTCTGTCATAGTTGACGTGTACCTATGATGAAAATTACAGGCCTCTCTCATCTTTTTAAGTGGGAGAACTTGCACAATTGGTGGCTGACTAAATACTTTTTTCCCCACTGTATGTATTCAGACCCTTCGCTAATGAAATTCAAAATTGAGCTCAGGTGCATCTTGTTTCCATTGATCATCCTTGAGATGTTTCAACAACTTGATTTGAGTCCACCTGTGTTAAATTCAATTAATTGGACATGATTTGGAAAAGCACACACCAGTCTATATAAGGTCCCACAGTTGACAGTGCATGTCAGAGCAAAAACCAAGCCATGAGGTCTAAGGAATTATCCGTAAAGCTCAGAGACAGGATTGTTTCGAGGCACAGATCTGGGGAAGGGTACCAAAAAATGTGAACCACCAAGACTCTTCCTAGAGCTGGCCACCCGGCCAAACTGAGCAATTGGGGGAGAAGGGCCTTGGTCAGGGAAGTGACCAAGAACCAGATGGTCACTCTGACAGAGCTCCAGAGATTATCTGTGGAGATGGGAGAACCTTCCAGAAGGACAACCATCTCTGCAGCACTCCACCAATCAGGTCTTTATGGTAGAGTGGCCAGACGGAAGCCACTCCTCAGTAAAAGGCACATGACAGCCCGCTTGGAGTTTGCCAAAAGGCAACTAAAGGAAACAAGATTTTCTGGTCTGATGACACCAAGATTGAACTCTTTGGCCTGAATGCCAAGCGTCACGTCTGAAGGAAACCTGGCCCATCCCTACACTGAAGCATGGTGGTGGCAGAGTCATGCTGTGGGGATGTTTTTCATCAAGTCAGAACAGTAGGCTGTTATGATTGGGAAAGCGACCAAATTATTAGGGTGAGGCACACGGGCTACTAACAGCTTACTACACAACATATACTTAGTATTACTTTCTTAGCTACAGTATACATATCTCTCTGCCATATTACATCATTTATGCAGCAGCATACAAGACATTTTTGGACTCAACTTGTTGTGCTGTGCTCACTTGAACAGGAAGGTCCTTCTTGTGGGCAAATTTTGTCATCAAACTTTGTCATCAAAGTCTGGCATTCTCTGGATTTATGGTGCTTTCAAGACAACTGGGAACTTTAAAAAAAAACAAGGTTGACTCATGATGTCAGTGATCTTCAAGTCGGAGCTCAAGAAAGAGGCAGAGTTCCCGACTTGGAATTCCGAGTTGGATGACCGTTCAAAACATATTTTCCCAGTCGGAGCTCGCTTTTTTCCCAGTTGTCTTGAACTCACTCTGTCTGTTGCATGTGAATGTTTATCCCTTTAAGCTTGGAAAAGAGACCCTTAAACCCAGACTTGGACCACACACACACTCCACTGAATAGCAGGCTAGTGATTGCTTTGCAATGCTTGCAGTTAGCCACTGATTCCTTCCAAACCACTCATTGTTGAATTTGCAATTTATCTATAATTTCTCTTCATATGACAAGGATTGAAAAGGATTTGTCAGTAGATTGTCGACTTGATTCATGATGATGACTGCTTGTCTAGCTTGCTAGCTAAGATTTTGAAAGTATGATGTTGACATGATCAGTCCAATCAAAGCTACAGTAGATATAACGTGATTTGACCTCATTTTATCTGTGGCCAATGACCTTGAGCATTCTTGGATGGGTACTTCTGATGTAACTCGATGGCAGCACCCAAGGGGCTTGAATTTTTGAGCTCTCCCCGTTGATTTTGCGGTGACGTAGTGTCCCCATGTGGGACAGAACACTGAGCCAATCACGGCGCAAACAGAGAACATTACTAACCCCTATGCTCCATATTTTCCGCTGGCTGCCCCATCACCACAGAAAGCACTGAGCTAGGCTGAAACACCTACATGTAGGCTATATTGTTCACAAACATTGGAGTAGCCTAAAACAAGCTTATAGTTTGGGTTCTGACGGGTTACGACAGTTGAACTAAATCGTGAAGCATTTATAAGTTATAATCTTCAAGAATCAATGGGTACATATCATTTAATTTATAAGTCAAAAAATTGATGCAGCAATTAAGGATACTAGCTTTAATCTCCCCATCCTGTGACATGCCCAAGGGAAACCCACATTTCAGAGGTCCCCGTCCGACCGTGTTGTTACATCGAATTCCAAAATTAGGCTATATTTGTGCCATTGGTGCGCAATTTTGTTAAATTGTATCATAGTTTTAAGAGCGGCATTGTACTTTGTCATCTGATTTCACTTCGTTCACTCCGTGAGAACCAAGCATGGGCAAGTAGATAAGAATTGAACCAGTGTTATGTCAACAAAGAGATAAAGAATGATTGTAAAACGTATTCTCTTTCTTGTCAAGTAGGTGCCTAAATTGGGCGGGGACCCCTTGTGCGATAGCAAATTCATCAAGGACCCCCTCATAGTCCGATCACAACTCGAGTGAGTAAAAAATAGCATACAAGGAGTCTAGTAAACCATGACTTGGGAAGGAACATTTAAAATATTGCAGTTTTCAAGCTAATTTCCTGCAATTCTACACCTTTTGTCATGAGGCAACTAGAACTGCTGTTTTAAAGCTTAAATTACAGTGCATTTATGTATTATTTTTTTTATACAAGTAGTATTGAGTTCAAAAATGTATAATTAGTGGAGTACTGTGGATACCAATATCCCTGTGAGCCTAGCATGCCCATGTTGCCCAGGGTTAAATTAAAGGCCCAGTGCAGTCAAAAACAGGATTTTCCTGTGTTTTTTATGTATGTTTCCACACTATGAGATTGGAATAATACTGTTAAATTGTGAAAATTATGATAATGCAGCCTGGTCTCATAGACTAGATGTAACATAGTAAATGAAAGTCCATGACACTCAAATTAGTATGATATGTTACGTTAGGCCTCCTGTAGCTCAGTTGGTAGAGTATGGCGCTTGCAATGCCAAGGTTATGGGTTCGATTCCCATGGGGGGACCAGTGAAAAATGTATGCACTCACTAACTGTAAGTCGCTCTGGATAAGAGCATCTGCTAAATGACTAAAAATGTTTGGTATGTTTACATAAGACATAAGGTTACTTAAGACAAAAAGAGGGTGCTTGGTTGGGGTGGGCGTATGAAGTGAATGTCTATAAACCCAAAGGTTGTGTGTTCAAACCTCATCATGGATAACTTAAGCAGTTTAGCTCATTCCCACCAGGGGCCAGTATGAAAATGTATGCACTCACTAACTGTAAGTCGCGTCTGCTAAATGACTAAAATGTAATTAGCAACTTTGCAACTACTAACTACTTAGCATGTAAGCTAACCTTAGCCACCTAGGTAACATTAGCGTTAGCCACAACAAATTGGAATTTGTAACATATCATACCTATTGTAAATTCGAAACATATCATACGAAATGGATGATGGCCATTAGGGGTGTGCCGACATGGTCATACTCTTATCCATATCCATAAATTAAAACCTTAAGTGTTTTAATATGCCTAAGGAGATGTTCGCAAAATACCTCCCTACACATTCTCTCAGCAAAAAACCTGCAGATTAGGAGCAGCGCGCTGAGGGGTGTGTGGTGTGTTTGTATGTGTCTGTGTTTCCTCAATTTGCAGCGGGGAGCCAAGTTTGCTGTCACTCAGTCAGAATGCGCATCATCGTTTTTCCCTACCCTTGTCCCGCTTGTTAGATATTATGCACATTGATAGCTTAATATCAAACGTCCTCGCCATGTGATTTATCATAGTAGCAGGCAGCAGCAATCTAAATGATTGGACTGAAAACATGCAAGGAAAAGTGATCAGGTGAAATTATGAAGCGAGTGGACGGAGAAATACATTTCACTCTCCAATCAGAGCAGCAGGATCAACGCACTTTCTCTTTACAGTGAGGCAAACTAGCCAGTTGAGTAATTTAGACCACTCAAAACCTTGCACATGACTGACTGACATGAGAAAGATGTGTGCTGGCACCGGAAAAGTACATTTTTTTTAAGATCATGGATAATTACAAAATATACTCGGTTCATAATCGTATCCAAAAAATTGCCCATATCCGTTACGATAGCTACTAGTTTTGTCTGACTACTCCGCACACCCCTAATACATACCATACCAAACGTAACATGAGTCCAGGTTGGATAATGCCTTTTTAGTGTAAGAGCTGTTTGAAAAGACCAGATTTCAGCCTGTTTTGGTGGGATGGAGATTTTGGCCTGCCTGGTGACATGTGCCTGGTGACCAATACACAAAAAATGTATGCACGCATGACTGTAAGTCGCTTTGGATAAAAGCGTCTGCTAAATGGCATATTATTATTATTATTATTATTATTATTATCACCAGGTGGTGAATTAGTTAATAGACCATCAAGAGAGTTCCAAACCTCTCTGCTATTAACAGCTAATTTTCATTTTTCCCTCCCTCACTCAGACCACTCCCAGACAGTTCTTGCAAAATTCTTGCTTGAGAAATTGCTCATTGCTAAGCATCATTTTTTGTTTCTTTCTGACCATTTTAATTGAAAACAATCACAGTAAGGTACTTAATTTTTTACTCAGAAATGATTTGATATTGAGATATTGGAACTTTAAAAACATAAATTGTAGATTCATATTAATAATATGCCATTTAGTAGACGCTTTGATCCAAAGCGATTTACAGTCATGTGTGCATACATTTTTACATATGGGTGGTCCCGGGGATCGAACCCACTACCCTGGCGTTACAAGCGCCGTGCTCTACCAATTGAGCTACAGAGGACCACATTATTATTATTAGGACCACCATATTATTACATTGTATTGTGTTACACCCTCTAAAATTATTCCACAGATCCCTTGATTAATCTGTTATTAGTAATATTAATGAAAAAAATAAATGTAAAAACAATAAATAGTAGTTTTTTTTTTTTTTTATCTGGCCGTGGACCCCCTGCAGTACCTTGTCCACGGACCCCATTTTGAGAACCCCTGTGCTAGGACACACAACTAGGCTACTCTATCGTATTAAAGTGGGTCTGCTCAGTGCTTACTAACCCAAACAAAGAGCCTGACAGACTGACATGCGACACGACTCCATGTGTCCTACTTGTGTAATGTGCTGTCAGCTGCATACAATACATTATTGCTAGGCCAGGACGAGATGCCTTAAAAACACGCCACTTCGATACAGCCACGACTTTTTCGTAGCAGGTTAGGAGAATTAGGTTAAGGTTATGAAAATGGTCAGGATTAGCGAAAATGCTCTCCTAAACTGCTACAAAAAGTCACCTGTATCGAAGTGGCGTGTTTTTAGGAAGACCCTAGGCTATATTTGCTCAGATTAATTAAATCTATTTTCAGCGCATGTGAAGATCATGAACTCAACAGAGACAAACACACTTGACAAGTTAGGCCTACTCTGTTTCTCCCGAGCTAAAACACTGTCATGAGGAGTTGGCTAGTTTATACATATTCTAAATGGAGAGATGCATAAATGGGACACAAGCACGAAGTGAGGAGGACAAGGCAGTCAAACCAAGCGTGAGTGTGACCGCATTTGGCCACCATTTCAAACAGAATCGACACATTCGAGCTCGAAAAAGGGGGCTGGATAGGCTATTTTCCCGGAGGCCCCTGGCTGTCCAAAACTATGGAGTTACATAACGGTCATGCCTAGATGGATACAGTTTAAAATTTTAACCTAATTCTCCTAACTTGCTACGTTAATTATCAAAATCTGCTGCGTAAATTCTCCTAAACACTACGAAAAGTAAATTTTGACTAAAGCTGTATCTCTTCTAGACAAAACCGTTACATAACATCAGAAAACAACGCCAGTTTGCGGGCAAGGCAAGCCCACTCGATGCTATCAACCAAGGGGCGCACACACCCCTCTATCGTCAACGCCCCCTCCACAATCATCCTCCCCGATAGGTCCAGGCAGAGATAAAAAACAAAACAACTGGGGCTTTAAAATGATCCACATTGTTCAGTCCATCAGTAACATTTGGTCATTAGACTGGTTGTAGTGTTACAGTCGCGGCTTTGCCGATGCACACTTTCTTCTTCTCCATCATCTCCCGAGAGGACAGAAATCAAAGTTCTTAATTTTTTATTGTAGCTTCAACCAAAAACACGAAAATGCCCAGCAAAAGGAAGAAGAACAAGCGCCGCATGAGAAGGGTGGTAAGTGCGCACACCAGGGTTCCTTCAGTTTCTCCATATTGTAGCTAATTATGATTAGGTTATTATACTTTTTTTTAATAATCCGTGCTACACATGTTCCCCTCCACTCCTGTAATCGAAGTGCATTGAACAGTTCATCCATTGGAATTCACCAAACATCAAACAATGTATCACTGGATGAATGATCGGGACCATGATCGCGCAAACCTCTTTGTAGGCTAACAAAATAGTTTTTCACATTCTAAATTACTGGTCGTTTTTTTAAAGGTGAGTTGATGCATGCGAAGAAACCACTGCCAAGATGTCCTAATCATTTCCAATCCATCAGCCTGGTTTCATAGATGAGACATAACATAGTAAACAAATTAGTATGAAATGTTACATTTACATTTTACATTTGGTATGGTTACATAAGACTGAGGTTACTTATGGCAAAAATGAAAGGAGGGTGGTTCGTCGGGCGTATAACGCAAACATCTAGTCCCCTGTAGCTCAGTTGGAAGAGCATGGCGCTTGCAACACCAGGGTTGTGGGTTCATTTCCCACGGGGGGCCAGTATGAAAATGTATGCACTCACTAACTGTAAGTCGCTCTGGATAAGAGCGTCTGCTAAATGACTAAAATGTAAAATGTAAATCTAGCAACCCAAAGGTTACTTAGCATGTTGGCTAACTCCTAACCCTAGCCATCTAGTAGTCACCTACCTAAGCCACAACAAATTGGAATTCGTAACATCATATGAAATGAATGATGGGCATCCACAAATTAATACCATATGTAACAAACTAATTTAAACCCCCCCGATATACTATGTTACGTCTACCCCTGAGTCCAGGTTGCACAATCCATATATCCCAATCCACCCACCTACATGATGGGCACCATGTGTTGAATGTAGCTTGTCTGGCTAAATTTACATTACATTTTAGTAGATGCTCTTATCCAGAGCGACTTACAGTTAGTGAGTGCATACATTATTTTTTATACTGGCCCCCCGTGGGAATCGAACCCACAACCCTGGCGTTGCAAACGCCATGCTCTACCAACTGAGCTACATCCCTGCCGGCCATTCCCTCCCCTACCCTGGGCCAATTGGCCACTCGGGAGCTACATGACCAGCACCCTGCATTGGATGTGGCTTGTCTAACTGTTTTATTTAGGATACTCCTGGCTCGGTTCCACTCCACGCACGGTGCGCATAGTTGATCTCGCTGTGTACTTGGCCAAGTAGGTTATCTATCATTTGTATTTAATTTTTTGTACTTTTTACCCCAATTTCGTGATATCCAATTGGTAGTTACAGTCTTGTCCCATTGAAGGTCGAGAGCCATGCTGCACTGCTTCTTGACACACTGCTCGCTTAACCAGCCGCACCAATGTGTCGGAGGAAACACCGTACAGCTTGCAACCAACGCCAGCGTGCATGTGCCCGGCCGCCACAAGGAATCCCTAGAGCGCGATGGGACAAGGACATCCCAGCCGGCCAAACCCTCCCCTAACCCGGGCGACGCTGGGCCAATTGTGTGCCGCCTCATGGGTCTCCCAGTCGCGGCCGGCTGCGACACAGCCCGGGATCGAACCCGGATCTGTAGTGACGCATCTAGCACTGATCAGTGCCTTAGACCGCTGTGCCACTTGGGAGGCCTTATCTATAAATTGTTATAAAGAATCTGTGACACGGCCATGCTGGTTCTGAGATTTTGTTGTAAATTTGATTGAAGGTTTATCGCTAGCACACATCATAGGCACAAAATGCGCGCAACAACACAGTGGGGTGCACTCCGTGTTTGCGGCTACAATTGCTTGGCCAGTCATTTAGGCCTAAACTTTCACCTATGTAATGTTATCTAGAGCTCTGTATAGTTCTGCAGTAAGCCAGTAGGCCTAACATTGTACATGCACTACACTAGAGATTCCTTGCAAATACTTCTCAGTATGGTGAGAAGGAAGTTCTCCTAAACACTCTTCCCCATAGTTTTCTGGCAAGACTCCACTCAAACCAAGGCTGTATTTGGTAATGAATCGTAGGCATGCGCTACACCAGACTGCTTTCTTAGGGCCTGTGCAGTCTTTGAAACCTTTCACAGATGGCCAGATAAAAACGTATCCCAAATCAGTTACTGCTCAGTCTTGGCCTTATCACCTCTGCATGCTCAAGATATCTACAGAGGTGGTCCTCTGGTGGTCAGCTGGTAGAGCACGGCGCTTGTAACGCCAAGGTAGTGGGTTCGATCCCCGGGACCACCCATACACAAAAATCTATGCACGCATGACTGTAAGTCGCTTTGGATAAAAGCGTCTGCTAAATGGCATATTATTATTATACAGAGGTGCATGGAAGGGAGATCTCTCTTGCTGATTGACACTCCAAGCACCAACTAGGGCTCATGTTCGGCTTAGTGACTTTCTTAACATGTGCTTTTTTTGTGCTCCCCTGTCCCTTCAAAACAGTTTTTCCAGTGTCTTTCCAAAGGATGACGATGCCTAGTAAATGTCCTTAAGACTAGTCCTGTTGATGACTGGCTCAAAAAAGCAGTTGTTTTGACAGACAGACCAAAGGCAGAGCTGTTTTTGTATGCACACTCACTGGGCTTATGCACTTGGTGGGCTGTGTAAACTGTAAACTCTGCTGGCTGGCCGGTCGTCTCTTGCAGCTAACGAGGCGTAGGGTGTGATTATAACCTGATTATAATGCGATTAGTTTACTGTCTGCCATGCAGGGCCCCATCCGGAGCCCTGAGCCCTGCTGACTCGCAGGTTTCAGTCCCGCCTGACTTGACCTGTCAGAATCACTCGGATTCAGCTAATTTACTGCCATTATCTAACTAGTTTGGGCCTCCCATCCCCCCTGCTCCATTGATCGGCGCCATAGCCCAAAGGTTTAGTCCTCTGTCCTCTCTGGGAAAACATGTTGATCCTAGTTTGGCATCGAATAGAATAGCCCCCCCCCCCCCCCATCAACCCCAAACTAGATGAGGAATTCAATAACTAACAGCCCTCTGGCTGGATTACCTTCAGCAGCCTCTCCCCATATTTTTTTCTCTCCATCTCTCAATGTTTAATCAAAGCGGAGTGATTCAAGGTAAAGTTAATCTGACACCCTTCTCTCTCTCTCTGTCTTTCGCTCGCTTGCTCTGTGTGTTGAGCAGCAGGCCCAGAGGAGAGTCCTTGAGGAGCAGCATGCTGCTGGCACTGGCAAAGGGACCCCAGGAGTGGCTGCTGTGGCCGCCCCCCCTGTTAATGTCAAAGAAGTGGCAAAGTGTCCCAAGCTTGTCCCCATACAGACTCAAGTAGTAAGCGTCCCCGTTGTAGCGCTGCTGGCCCCAGTCGAAGTACCGGAGCCTAAACCTGTGGTGGCGGCGGTAGAGGCTGAAGTGGTGGCAGCAGAGGTTGAAGTTGAGGCACCAGTCGAAGCTCCAGTAGAGGCTGAAGTGGTGGCAGCAGAGGTTGAAGTTGAGGCACCAGTCGAAGCTCCAGTAGAGGCTGAAGTGGTGGCAGCAGAGGTTGAAGTTAAGGCACCAGTCGAAGCTCCAGTAGAGGCTGAAGAAGTCACATTGGAGGTCGAAGCCCCAATTGAAACCCCAGATGTGGTCGACGGCCCAGTCGAAGCCCCAGAAGAAGTCCCAGTTGTAGAAGTGGAAGTCCCAGCAGAAGCTCCAGTGGGGCCCCCTACAGAAGAAACTTCAGCAGTGCAGGAGGTTGAAGAAAGCGTCATTCCAAAGACGGAGCTAGTAATGGAGGTAAAGGCCCTCTCCCATTTTTTATTTGTTTGCGGACGGAGAGTATATGGGGTCAGGTGCAGTTTCTGGTGTATTGGGAAGGGACTGGGAGGTGGCAGTAAGAGAACAGTGTGTTCTATTTAAGAGGCTGTGCATGTACACAGAGAGTGGGCAGGGCCTCTGTTGCAGTCTCTATATATTATTGGGTACATTAACACGGTCTACAGTAAAGGATTATTTGTCTGTTTTTAAAACTGATTTCAGGAGATTGTGGTGAGAGTAATTGGATAAAATGAGATTGATGACGTTTCTCTAGAGCTGTACAGATGTAAGATCTTAATTTGAGCCAGTTTGCTACAGCAGGAAAATAATCCTGCAACAAGAGGAAATTTTAATTATTATGTGGATTATAATTAATGGAAATTTTTGTAGGGGTTGATACATTTTTCATACTGGAAAAATAAGTTTAAAATTTCAAAGTGGAAATTACAAACTTCAGAAGTCTTTTTAAACCTCAAATGCACTACGTGTTTAAAATGTCCTGCATTGCAGGAAAGTTTCCTGCAACGGGGTGATCAAATTAAGATCCTACATCTGTATTAAGGTTTTGTGATGAATCAGGTTAGCTAACACTTTCCCCTACACATGATTTGGTGTTTATTGCAGGTCGCAAGTAGCTTTATCCTTTTGTGTGGAAGTTTCAATCCTATGAATGTTAAATGTTGGTAGTGTATCATCGTAATAATTTAGTTTATGCAGCTGTTTATGAGTCTTGTTCAGTGTCCTGTGTTGGAAATGTGTACGGTGCTTGTTGGCATTTGTTCAGCTGCTATAGTGTCTCTAAAGTGCCTCCCTCGCTGTAGCTAAGTTATGTACACATGGCATGTGTGTGCTCACATGTATGTGAGTGTGTGGAGAGCGGGATGAGGGGGTGGTTATACACGATGATGGGCTCTTGGTCAGCCGATAGAGTAAAATGCCTATTTTCCCCAGCCCTATGCTGCTGCACATACCATAGACATGCCAAATACGCCTTAGACCTATACGCACAAGCTTTCATTAAAGTACTTTAGGCGCATCCACACACATAGTGGATGTGTTATACACACTCAGTATCAGGATAGTTTTATTGAGTTGGTGAGATTGCAAATCCTTACACACTTAACATAGGAGCGCTGAGACACGTGCACACACACATCCATACACCGTGTTGGTAGAGAAAGAGTGGACAGTTGGTGGCTCTGGTCAGTCGGTTGTGGTGTCTTCACCATGGGCCTCATATTCAGCTGGCTGTGGGGGCCGAGAGGCCACCCCACTACTGGACGTCACCATGGAGACACAGGTGAGCCCCCCTCTCAGATGGGTGGTGTGGTCGGCTTATCCTGGAGTGAGGGGACAGGGCATCGGAGGCAGAACATTTTGTACCAGGCAGCATTCTTTCTTTGCTCCAATAGCTCCCTCCTCCTTTCCCACTCTTCCCTTCTTGTGTGTTTGTGTTTGCTTATGGGGCCCCTATAGAGGAGCACTTTCTGCCTGGCACGTGTTTTCTCTGAAGGAGGGGCCAGTGGATGCACATGAGTAGATCATGTCGTGTTGTAACTGGTTGATGCCGTAGGGGTGGGAGGAGACAGAATCTTAGGTGGAAGTGGAGTTTTGGGGAGGGGTACTGCCAATGGAGAGATGTTGAGTCTTTCAACAAAAGGAGTGTGGGGGCATGGATGTCTCGGGGGTCCATGCTGCCTGCCTGCCTGGCAGATGGATTGATCACCTGGTGCCTCTACACGTGAGGCAGACGCCTGGAGTTTGCTAAACGGCATTGGCACTTGGATTGGAACTGGTGCTTTGGTCAGATTACATGAAAATTGAGCTCTTTGGCCACGCACACCAGTGGTGGGTTTGGCGTCGAAATGAGAATGCATAAGCAGAAAATAACCCCATACCTACTGTAAAATATGGATATTTGATGTTATGGGGCTATTTGGTTTCCACTGGTCCTGGGGCCCTTGTTAAGGTCAACAACATCATGAACTTTACTCAGTACCAGGACATTTTAGCCAAAAACCTGGTTGCCTCTGTCAGTAGGCTGAAACCTGGCCACAAGTGGATCTTCCAGCAAGACAATAACCCCAAGCACACATCAAAATCCACAAAGAAATTGTTAATTGGCCACAAAATCAACATGAAACCCATTGAAAATCTGTGGTTTGAATTGAAGAGGGCAGTCCATAAGTGCAGACAAAGGATATCAAGAAACTCTGAAGGATTTTGTATGGAGGAATGGTATAAGATCCCTCCCAATGTGTTCTCCAACTCATAAAACCTTTTAGAAAAAGGCTCGGTGCTGTTATCCTCGCAAGGTGAGGTATTGAAAACGTGTCAATAATTTGGACCCCTACTGTTTTCAGAAAAAATATATATTACTTGTTAAACAAAATCTCTTTCTCTGAGCAATTGTATTAGTATGAAATAATATAATTTCCCATAACATTTTTTGCATACAATATAGCTCAGTATTTGAATTATACTGAACAAAAATATAAACGCATCATGCAACAATTTCAACGATTGTACTGAGTTACAGTTCATTCAGTGCCTTGCAAAAGTATTCATCCCCCTTGGCATTTTTCCTATTTTGTTGCATTACAATCTGTAATTTAAATGGATTTTTATTTGGATTTCATGTAATGGACACACAAAATAGTCCAAATTGGTGAAGTGAAATGAAAAAAAATAACTTGTTTCAAAAAAGTGGTGCGCGCATATGTATTCACCCTCTTTGCTGTGAAGCCCCTAAATAAGATCTGGTGCAACCAATTACCTTCAGAAGTCACATAATTAGTTTAAAAAGTCCACCTGTGTGCAATCTAAGTGTCACATGATCTGTCACATGATCTCAGTATATATACACCTGTTCTGAAAGGCCCCAGAGTCTGCACCACCAAGCAAGCGGCACCATGAAGACCAAGGAGCTCTCCAAACAGGTCAGGGACAAAGTTGTGGAGAAGTACAGATCAGGGTTGGGTTATAGAAAAATATCAGAGACTTTGAACATCCCACGGAGCACCATTACATCCATTATTTAAAAAAATGGAAAGAATATGGCACCACAACAAACCTGCCAAGAGAGGGCCGCCCACCAAAACTCACAGACCAGGCAAGGAGGGCATTAATCAGAGAGGCAACAAAGAGACCAAAGATAACCCTTAAGCAGCTGCAAAGCTCCACAGTGGAGATTGGAGTATCTGTCGAAAGGACCACTTTAAGCCGTACACTCAACAGAGCTCGGCTTTACGGAAGAGTGGCCAGAAAAAAGCCATTGCTTAAAGAAGAAAATAAGCAAACACGTTTGGTGTTCGCCAAAAAGCATGTGGGAGACTCCCCAAACATATGGAAGAAGGTACTCTGGTCAGATGAGCCTAAAATTGAGCTTTTTGGCCATCAAGGAAAACGCTATGTCTGGCGCAAAGCCAACACCTCTCATCACCCCGAGAACACCATCCCGACAGTGAAGCATGGTGGTGGTGGCAGCATCATGCTGTGGGGATGTTTTTCATAAGCAGGGACTGGGAAACTGGTCAGAATTGAGGGAATGATGGATGGCGCTAAATACAGGGAAATTCTTGAGGGAAACCTGTTTCACTCTTCCAGAGATTTGAGACTGGGACGGAGGTTCACCTTCCAGCAGGACAATGACTCTAAGCATACTGCTAAAGCAACACTTGAGTGGTTTAAGGGGAAACATTTACAGTTGAAGTCAGAAGTTTACATACACTTAGTTTGTAGTCATTAAAACTCGTTTTTTTCAACCACTCCACACATTTTTGGTTAACAAACTATACATTTACATTTTACATTTACGTCATTTAGCAGACGCTCTTATCCAGAGCGACTTACAAATAGGTGCATTCACCTTATAGCCAGTGGGATAACAAGTTTTTTTTTTTTTGGGGGGGGGTTAGAAGGATTACTTTATCCTATCCCAGGTGTTCCTTAAAGAGGTGGATAGTTTTGGCAAGTCGGTTAGGACATCTGCTTTGTGCATGACACAAGTCATTTTTCCAAAAATTGTTTACAGACAGATTATTTCACTTATAATTCACTGTATCACAATTCCAGTGGGTCAGAAGTTTATATACACTAAGTTGACAGTGCCTTTAAACAGCTTGGAAAATTCCAGAAAATGATGGCTAATTGACATCATTTCAGTCAATTGAAGGTGTACCTGTGGATGTATTTCAAGGCCTACCTTCAAACTCAGTGCCTCTTTGCTTGACATCATGGGAAAATCAAAATAAATCAGCCAAGACCTCAGCAAAAAATGTTTAGACCTCCACAAGTCTGGTTCATAATTGGGAGAAATTTCCAAACGCCTGAAGGTACCACATTCATCTGTACAAACAATAGTATGCAAGTATAAACACCATGGGACCACGCAGCCGACATACCGCTCAGGAAGGAGACACGTTCTGTCTCCTAGAGATTAACATACATTGGTGCGAAAAGTGCAAATCAATCCCAGAACAACAGCAAAGGACCTTGTAAAGATGCTGGAGGAAACAGGTACAAAAGTATCTATATCCACAGTAAAACGAGTCCTATATCGACATAACCTGAAAGGCCGCTCCGCAAGGAAGAAGCCACTGCTCCAAAACTGCCATAAAAAAGCCAGACTACGGTTTGCAACTGCACATGGGGACAAAGATCGTACTTTTTGGAGAAATGTCCTCTTGTCTGATGAAACAAAAATAGAATCGTTTGCCCATAATGACCATCATTATGTTTGGAGGAAAAAGGGGGTTGCTTGCAAGCCGAAGAACACCATCCCAACCGTGAAGCACGGAGGTGGCAACATCATGCTGTGGGGGTACTTTGCTGCAGGAGGGACTGGTGCACTTCACAAAATAGATGGCATCATGAGCATGGGCGGTGTGTTCAATAGGGCGATATGGGCGACGCACTGCCAAACGGGAAAAGGAAGGGATTTTTTTTCTAATCAATTATATCATGGCAACAGTAGTTCAGTGTTCACGTCTGATCTGCCAGCCACTAAATGTCCAATCAGGCTAAAGTCGTGCTTCAAATGTCCCCGCCCGTTTTGGGGCGATTTCAGTCAGGTTGAAAATCGCCCAGAAGTCTCTCATAGCCTCTAATGTAAAATATATTTTTTTCAAATTTCGGAGCTTTCAATACATTCTCTATGGGTGTCTGAGGGCTTGCACTTACGCGCTTTCGTCATACGTAACGTAACGTAACCATGAACGGCAGACAGCAACGCTTGGACAGCGACTGGTGTAACCGACATGCACCATCTTTCAGAAAAGATTAAGAAAAATGAGCTGTCAAAGACCCACATTGATAGCTGTTTGAGATTGTCTGCTTTGGTGAGAGTGAATATTGCCACTCAACTGGATGAGGGATACAGGCTAGCTGTCCGCCGCCACAACGATGAGGTTAGCAACAGCAGAGTCGTGAACACTGTCTACGAGAATCGAGACGACCTCATAGAATGTTTTGAAGCCATCCGGACGGGTTCATTGGGTTCATTTGACCAGCCCACCGTACCAGAAGCTACAGAATAAGGACATCGATGCTGTCTTTATCAAACGTGCCCTCGACAGCTTCGCAAGCAGTGTGCAGGCCATAAGGTAAGATAAAGATTAAACAATATCATTCGATCTTTCTCAAAGCAGAGCTTTATTTGAAAATGTATGCATGAAAGGAGACTGCATTTGTGTTTGAAATTACATTATTGTCATTATATATGGCCAGTGGTGTAATCTATCTTATTTTATATACTATGTGTACTGTACAGTGGTGCTCATAAGTGTATGAACACATTCTAAAGCTGACTAAAAAGAGGAATAAAAAAATAAAAAAATCATCTTTTGGAAATTGATCTTAATGACTTAATTAAAAAAGTTGGAAAATCCAACCTTTAAGGACACCAATTTTCTTTTCTTTTTTATTCCTCTTTTTAGTCAACTTTAGCATGGGATCATAAGCTTATGAGCACCACTGTATACTGTGCTGAACATCCAGGCTATGTGAGACACAAAGGCTAACTTAAACACTAAAGACTTTATGCATCCCTGCCCATTTTAAGTGGAACTGAAGTATTTGTACTATACATGGATACATTGCATATACCTGTGCATCACATAGACAACAATACTGTACAAAGCCAACAAACACATTGGTCTGTTTGCCTTCAGGGACTCCTCTCAACAGCAGCTGCAAGAAGCAACAGGAGCCAAAAGACCCAGAACAGCTTTGAGAGAAGAGGAGAAGCAGAGGCTGTCTGAAGAGGTCTGCAACACCATCCTGGATCACACCAAAGAAAGGTTATCTTTCTCTGGCCACCTTGTGAGTGCTACCTTACTGCAAGCAGACATGTTTGAAAGGTACTGCCATTCAAAAAAATAAAAAATCTGTTCATGTTCATTTTTACAAATCTATACAATTGGCCAGAATATGGTTGTTCATATTTACAAATCTATACAATTGGCCAGAATATGGTTGTTCATTTTTACAAAGCCATACATATTGTTTATGCAGTGTTGAGGAATGTGAAAGAACACCCTTGATTATTTTTACTGTGATAACTTATTTTGCTTTTGTAAGCCAACACTTTTGAGATCAGTCAATAAATGCTTCTGGTATTGACTTATATGCTGCCCCTGTCTTCATGTTGTTGCTGGACATATCTTTTTAAAAATGTGTGTAGGTCACCTAAATCATCAGAAAAATTGCCCCTCCTGAGAATTTTTTCAGGAGCCGCCACTGATCATGAGGAAGGAAAATGATGTGGATATATTGAAGCAACATCTCAAGACATCAGTCAGGAAGTTAAAGCTTGGTCGCAAATGGGTCTTCCAAATTGACAATGACCCCAAGCATACTTCCAAAGTTGTGCCAAAATGGCTTAAGGACAACAAAGTCAAGGTATTGGAGTGGCCATCACAAAGCCCTGACCTCAATCCTATGGAACATTTGTGGGCAGAACTGAAAAAGTGTGTGCGAGCAAGGAGGCCTACAAACCTGACTCAGTTACACCAGCTCTGTCAGGAGGAATGGGCCAAAATTCACCCAACTTATTGTGGGAAGCTTGTGGAAGGCTACCCAAAACGTTTGACCCAAGTTAAACAATTTAAAGGCAATGCTACCAAATACTAATTGAGTGTATGTAAACTTCTGACCCACTGGGAATGTGATGAAAGAAATAAAAGCAGAAATAAATCATTCTCTCTACTATTATTCTAACGTTTCACATTCTTAAAATAAAGTGGTTATCCTAACTGACCTAAGACAGGGATTTTTTACTAGGATTAAATGTCAGGAATTGTGAAAAGCTGAGTTTAAATGTATTTGGCTAAGGTGTATATAAACTTCCGACTTCAACTGTAAATGTCTTGGAATGGCCTAGTCAAAGCCCAGACCTCAATCCAATTGAGAATCTCTGGTATTATTTAAAGATTGCTGTACACCAGCGGAACCCTTCCAACTTGAAGGAGCTGGAGCAGTTTTCTCTTGAAGAATGGGCAAGAATCCCAGTGGATAGATTTGCCAAGCTTATAGAGACATAGCCCGAGAGATTTGCAGCTGTAATTGCTGCAAAAGGTGGCTTTTCAAAGTATTGACTTTGGGTGTGGTGAATAGTTATGCACGCTCAAGTTTTATGTTTTTTTGTCTTATTTCTTGTTTGTCTCACAATAAAAAAGATTTTGCATCTTCAAAGTGGTAGGAATGTTGTGTAAATCAAATGATACAAACCCCCCAAAAATCAATTTTAATTCCAGGTTGTAAGGCAACAAAATAGGACAAATGCCAAGGGGGGTGAATACTTTCGCAAGCCACTGTAAGGAAATCAGTCAATTGAAATAAATTAATTTGGCCCTGGGCAGGGGTGCAGCCATGTGTTTTGCGTTCCGAGATGCCGTTCTGCACACCACTGTTGTACTGCGCCATTATTTGTCTGTTTGTGGCCGCTTGTACGATTCTTACCATTCTCCCTTGACCACTCATCAACGAGCTGTTTTCGCCCACAGGACTGCCGATGAATGGATGTTTTTATTTGTCTCACCATCCTCACCCTGAGAATGCGTGAAAAGCCCAGGAGGGTGGCCGTTTCTGAGGTCACTTGTTTTGCCCATTCTAACGTTCAATCGAACAGTAACTGAATGCCTGTCTGCCTGCTTTATATAGCAAGTCACGGCCACGTGACTCACTGTCTGTAGAAGAGATACATTTTCGTGATGTACCTAATAAGCTGTCCGGTGAGTGTATACCCCCATATCACACACTGACAAACTGAAAACACAACGTGTGGACAATTAATTGGTTAGAGAGGTCTCATATCACTTTAATTTGTATCTTTAGAATCGAGGCAAATTTGGTTCCTGTTTCAGTCACGTCTTTGGCCAACGATGGTCAACGACTTGACAAAAGTGATCCACTCGAACGCGCCCAATGGGTTGGGGAGATGGAGAGGGCCAAGATGGCTGCCCCTTTCGTGTTCCAAGCGTCCTCGTAACCTCCATCTTGAACTTTGTTCTCTTCTCTCGGCCTGACATGGAGAGAAGAGGAGGGGGCGTGGCAGCTTGTCTTGCGTGTTTGCACCCCTAGTGTGTTTTCCAAGGGAAGGTTTATGAAATGAACATGATGCCCCAAACCAGAACAACTTTGCTGCTCTGCCACTCCAGTATGGGGCTAGTTTGACCTCATACAGTGGGGGAAAAAAGTATTTAGTCAGCCACCAATTATGCAAGTTATCCCACTTAAAAAGATGAGAGAGGCCTGTAATTTTCATCATAGGTACACGTCAATTATGACAGACAAATTGAGAAAAGAAAATCCAGAAAATCACATTGTAGGATATTTAATGAATTTATTTGCAAATTATGGTGGAAAATAAGTATTTGGTCAATAACAAAAGTTTCTCAATACTTTGTTATATACCCTTTGTTGGCAATGACACAGGTCAAACGTTTTCTGTAAATCTTCACAAGGTTTTCACACACTGTTGCTGGTATTTTGGCCCATTCCTCCATGCAGATCTCCTCTAGAGCAGTGATGTTTTGGGGCTGTCGCTGGGCAACACGGACTTTCAACTCCCTCCAAAGATTTTCTATGGGGTTGAGATCTGGAGACTGGCTAGGCCACTCCAGGACCTTGAAATGCTTCTTACGAAGCCACTCCTTCGTTGCCCGGGCGGTGTGTTTGGGATCATTGTCATGCTGAAAGACCCAGCCATGTTTCATCTTCAATGCCCTTGCTGAAGGAAGGACGTTTTCACTCAAAATCTCACGATACATGGCCCCATTCATTCTTTCCTTTACATGGATCAGTCGTCCTGGTCCCTTTGCAGAAAAACAGCCCCAAAGCATGATGTTTCCACCCCCATGCTTCACAGTAGGTATGGTGTTCTTTGGATGCAACTCAGCATTCTTTGTCCTCCAAACACGACGAGTTGAGTTTTTACCAGAAAGTTCTATTTTGGTTTCATCTGACCATATGACATTCTCCCAATCCTCTTCTGGATCATCCAAATGCACTCTAGCAAACTTCAGATGGGCCTGGACATGTACTGGCTTAAGCAGGGGGACACGTCTGGCACTGCAGGATTTGAGTCCCTGGCGGCGTAGTGTGTTACTGATGGTAGGCTTTGTTACTTTGGTCCCAGCTCTCTGCAGGTCATTCACTAGGTCCCCCCGTGTGGTTCTGGGATTTTTGCTCACCGTTCTTGTGATCATTTTGACCCCACGGGGTGAGATCTTGCGTGGAGCCCCAGATCGAGGGAGATTATCAGTGGTCTAGTATTTGGTCTGGCCCAGGAGTGTGAAGGTGAACGGAAAGGCTGGAGCAACGAACAGCCCTTGCTGTCTCTGCCAGGCCGGTTCCCCTCTCCACTGGGGTTCTCTGCCTCTAACCCTGTTGCAGGGGCTGAGTCACTGGCCTGCTGGTGCTCTTTCATGCCGTCCCTGGGAGGGGTGCGTCACTTGAGTGGGTTGAGTTACTGACGTGATCTTCCTGTCTGGGTTGGCGCCCCCCCCCCCCCTTGGTTTGTGCTGTGGTGGAGACCTCTGTGGGCTATACTCGGCCTTGTCTCAGGATTGTAAGTTGGTGGTTGGGGATATCCCTCTAGTGGTGCGGGGGCTGTGCTTTGGCGGAGTGGGTGGGGTTATATCCTTCCTGTTTGGCCCTGTCCGGGGGTTTCTTCGGATGGGGCCACAGTGTCTCCGGACCGCTCCTGTCTCAGCCTCCAGTATTTATGCTGCAGTAGTTTATGTGTCGGGGGGCTGGGGTTAGTTGGTTATACCTGGAGTACTTCTCCTGTCTTATCCAGTGTCCTGTGTGAATTTAAGTATGCTCTCTCTAATTCTCTCGTTCTCTCTTTCTCTCTGAGAACCTGAGCCCTAGGACCATACGTCAGGACTACCGGGCATGATGACACCCTGCTGCCCCCAGTCCGCCTGGCCTTGCTGCTATTCCAGTTTCAACTGTTCTGCCTGCGGCTACGAAACCCCTACCTGTCCCATACCTGCTGTTTTCAACTCTAAATGATCGGCTATGAAAAGCCAACTGAGAGACCTGAGCCCTAGGACCATACGTCGGGACTACCGGCCGTGGTGACTCCTTGCTATCCCCAGTCCGCCTGGCCTTGCTGCTATTCCAGTTTAAACTGTTCTGCCTGCGGTTATGGAACCCCTACCTGTCCCAGACCTGCTGTTTTAAACTCTAATGATCGGCTATGAAAAGCCAACTGAGATTTATTCCTGATTATTATTTGACCATGCTTGTCACTTATGAACATTTTTGAACATCTTGGCATGGTTCTGTTATAATCTCCACCCGGCACAGCCAGAAGAGGACTGGCCACCCCTCATAGCCTGGTTCCTCTCTAGGTTTCTTCCTAGGTTTTGCCTTTCTAGGGAGTTTTTCCTAGCCACCGTGCTTCTACACCTGCATTACTAGCTGTTTGGGGTTTTAGGCTGGGTTTCTGTACAGCACTTCGAGATATTAGCTGATGTAAGAAGGGCTATATAAAATAAAATTGATTGATTGATTGATTGGTCTTGTATGTCTTCCATTTCCTAATAATTGCTTCCACAGTTGATTTCTTCAAACCAAGCTGCTTACCTATTGCAGATTCAGTCTTCCCAGCCTGGTGCAGGTCTACAATTTTGTTTCTGGTGTCCTTTGACAGCTCTTTGGTCTTGGCCATAGTGGAGTTTGGAGTGTGACTGTTTGAGGTTGTGGACAGGTGTCTTTTATACTGATAACAAGTTCAAACAGGTGCCATTAATACAGGTAACGAGTGGAGGACAGAGGAGCCTCTTAAAGAAGAAGTTACAGGTCTGTGAGAGCCAGAAATCTTGCTTGTTTGTAGGTGACCAAATACTTATTTTCCACCATAATTTGCAAATAAATTCATAAAAAATCCTACAATGTGATTTTCTGGAATTATTTTTTTTTCTCAATTTGTCTGTCATAGTTGACGTGTACCTATGATGAAAATTACAGGCCTCTCATCTTTTTAAGTGGGAGAACTTGCACAATTGGTGGCTGACTAAATACTTTTTCCCCCACTGTTTCTATTTACATATAGCAGTCAGTGAATATGTATATTAATAACGACTTCTTTCTCTCTACCTCTTCCAGGCCGCATCCATCCCTGAGGCTCCCGTGTCAGCTCCTGCCGAATTTGAGGTAAACCTCCCCTCCCCTACCCTTTCCTCAACTCCCTGAACTATTTCCCCACATCATCTGCTGTTGCTCAAACATTGTTCTGGTGGAGCGGCAGAGTCTGAACAAAGGACAAGCCTTTCTACAGAAATGTGTTTATACTAGTATGACGCCAGCTTCCCACCCTTTCACTACCACAGTGTGGTCAACAACTACCCCTCCTTCTGCATTTAGTTGGGCCATACATAGTAATATCCCCTTTCGGTACTCTTTATTTTATAAATGTGTAGACTAACTCCTTGTCGTCCCTATTCAGGTCCAGGTTGAAGACTCCGTAGCCATTACCACAGAGATTGCACAGGTAAAAGCCTATCTTTGTCATTCGTCTGTCTCTGTGTGTGTGTGTGCAATATGAAAAATATATAGTGCATGCGATTTTAGTCCAAGTGATTCTGGTGCATGGTAGAATCTGTAGGTAGTCTATGGTACATTAGGTGAGTGTTTCAGTAGTACTGTGTGTATATCACCCATAGTGCCGTTGCATGTTTATTTAGTTTTTGTGTGGCGTATTTGACTGTGTTCCACTGCATGTTTAGACGCATGACGAGCCGTTGGTCAAGGCCGACGTGGAGGCTGAAATAGTTGCCGAGGTCCAAGCGGAGGTCGAGACAGTAGTCGAGCCAGAACCAGGGCCAGTGGTCGAGGCCGACGCTGCCCCAGTAGTGGAAACTGAAGTTGAAATTGAAGAGGTGGTGATCGACGCAGAGGACAGTCCTGTGATTGAAGCTGAGGTCATTCCTATGGTCGACACAGGTGCCATTCCTGAAGAAGTTGAAGTAGAGGAGGCCCCAGTCGTCACAGAGGTGCTACATCATGCTAACGTGCTACGTCGCTAACGACCCTTCTCTGCTCTCACGCCTCTGCCTTTCCTGAAGACGCTCAACTCAAGTCCTTTGTTCTTTTGCGTGATGTTGTGCATGTTGTGTGTGATCGTGTGTGGTTTGCTCTGTTCCTTCCCCTTTCTCTTTCTCTTAAACAGCGTTCAGAAAAAGCATCTTTGATTGGATGAGTCTTTAATTAGTAATTTCTCCTCGTTCCAGGATGAGCCTGTCATGACAGAGGCACCTGAAGAGGTTCCAGTTGTAAGCAGACATTTCTCACTACTTTATTATTGTACAAATCTCTAGATGCCACTAGATCCATTTCCTAAGCGTTCGTGTCAGCTCATTGCAGCCTGGGCTTTTGAGCTAGTGATTGCTGCTAATAGTAAGGCTATGGCTCTCCCTAGTGGACAGCTGGAGCACTTCGCAAATTTTACACTTCAGTGTTTGCTCCCCTGGTCGTGCCTGTATTGACCAATGGTAGATTTTTTTGTGTTGCCTAATTTTTGCTTTGGAATCAAACTGACTCTCTCTTCCCAGGAAACAGAAATTATCCCAGAAACGCCGTCGGAGCCCGTGGAAGCCCCAGTTGAAGCCCCCGTAGCCGAGGTCGCTCCCTCAGAACCCCTTGGAGAGGTAAGGCTGACCAACGCATGGCATTAAGCCTGCTCAGTCCTAGGGGTGTGAACGTTAAACGAAATTGGGACGTTAACTTTAAGAAAAAATACCTAACCGAAAAAGTTATTCCGCAAAATTTAAATCCCAGTGCAGTTACATTTACATTTACATTTACGTCATTTAGCAGACACTCTTATCCAGAGCGACTTACAAATTGGTGCATTCACCTTATAGCCAGTGGGATAACCACTTTACAATATGTTTTTTCTTTCTTTGGGGTGGGGTAAGGGGGGTAGAAGGATTACTTTATCCTATCCCAGGTATTCCTTAAAGAGGTGGGGTTTCAAGTGTCTCCGGAAGGTGGTGAGTGACTCCGCTGGCCTGGCGTCGTGAGGGAGCTTTTTCCACCATTGGGGTGCCAGAGCAGCGAACAGTTTTGACTGGGCTGAGCGGGAACTGTGCTTCCGCAGAGGTAGGGGGGCCAGCAGGCCAGAGGTGGATGAACGCAATGCCCTCGTTTGGGTGTAGGGACTGATCAGAGCCTGAAGGTACGGTGGTGCCGTTCCCCTCACAGCTCCGTAGGCAAGCACCATGGTCTTGTAGCAGATGCGAGCTTCAACTGGAAGCCAGTGGAGTGTGCGGAGGAGCGGGGTGACGTGATAGAACTTGGGAAGGTTGAACACCAGACGGGCTGCGGCATTCTGGATGAGTTGTAGGGGTTTAATGGCACAGGCAGGGAGCCCAGCCAACAGCGAGTTGCAGTAATCCAGACGGGAGATGACAAGTGCCTGTATTAGGACCTGTGCCGCTTCCTGTGTAAGGCAGGGTCGTACTCTCCTAATGTTGTAGAGCATGAACCTACAGGATCGGGTCACCGCCTTGATGTTAGCGGAGAACGACAGGGTGTTGTCCAGGGTCACGCCAAGGCTCTTTGCACTCTGGGAGGAGGACACAACGGAGTTGTCAACCGTGATGGCGAGATCATGGAACGGGCAGTCCTTCCCCGGGAGGAAGAGCAGCTCCGTCTTGCCGAGGTTCAGCTTGAGGTGGTGATCCGTCATCCACACTGATATGTCTGCCAGACATGCAGAGATGCGATTCGCCACCTGGTTATCAGAAGGGGGAAAGGAGAAGATTAGTTGTGTGTTGTCTGCGTAGCAATGATAGGAGAGGCCATGTGAGGATATGACAGAGCCAAGTGACTTGGTGTATAGCGAGAATAGGAGAGGGCCTAGAACTGAGCCCTGGGGGACCCCAGTGGTGAGAGCACGTGGTGCAGAGACAGATTCTCACCACGCCACTTGGTAGGAGCGACCGGTCAGGTAGGACGCAATCCAAGAGTGAGCCGCGCCAGAGATGCCCAACTCCGAGAGGGTGGAGAGGAGGATCTGATGGTTCACAGTATCAAAGGCAGCAGACAGGTCTAGAAGGACAAGAGCAGAGGAGAGAGAGATAGCTTTAGCAGTGCGGAGAGCCTCCGTGACACAGAGAAGAGCAGTCTCAGTTGAATGACCAGTCTTGAAACCTGACTGGTTTGGATCAAGAAGGTCATTCTGAGAGAGATAGCAAGAGAGTTGGCTAAATACGGCATGCTCAATAGTTTTGGAGAGAAAAGAAAGAAGGGATACTGGTCTGTAGTTGTTGACATCGGAGGGATCGAGTGTAGGTTTTTTGAGAAGGGGTGCAACTCTCGCTCTCTTAAAGACGGAAGGGACATAGCCAGCGGTCAAGGATGAGTTGATGAGTGAGGTGAGGTAAGGTCTCCGGAGATGGTCTGGAGAAGAGAGGAGGGGATAGGGTCAGGCGGGCAGGTTGTTGGGCGGCCGGCCGTCACAAGTCGCAAGATTTCATCTGGAGAGAGAGGGGAGAAAGAAGTCAAAGCATAGGGTAGGGCAGTGTGAGCAGGACCAGCAGTGTCATTTGACTTAACAAACGAGGATCGGATGTCGTCAACCTTCTTTGCAAAATGGTTGACGAAGTCATCCACAGAGAGGGAGGAGGGGGGGAGGGGGAGGAGGATTCAGCAGGGAGGAGAAGGTGGCAAAGAGCTTCCTAGGGTTAGAGGCAGATGCTTGGAATTTAGAGTGGAGTTATCACTAAATTATCATCATAAAGGGAAAAATGTATAATAAACAAAAACCTAATGCAACAATGCTGTAACGTTAGTAGAAGATATGCATCTTTCAAATTATTTGCCATGGATATAAAGTGTTTCGCTCGTCAACGTTAAGATTGAAAAAGGCAAGCAACAGCAGCGAACCGCCTGCTCTGCACGCTGTTGTACACGTCGATCCAGAGCATCCCAAACATGCTCAATGTGTGACATGTCTGAATCAGTGGAGGCTCCTCAGAGGAGGAAGGGGAGGACCATCCTCAGTAATTTTCTAACATTAAAAAGTTTATCCTTTTTAGATAAAACTATACTAAATATAATCACGTCACCAAATAATTGATTAAAACATACTATTTTGCAATTAAGGTCTACAGTAGCCTCAAAACCACTCTGTAGGGCAGCACCATGGTGTAGCCGGAGGACAGCTAGCTTCAGTCCTCCTCTGGGTACATTGACTTCAATAAAAAACCTAGGAGGCTCATGGTTCTCACCCACTTCCATAGACTTACACAGTAATTATGACAACTTCCGGAGGACGTCCTCCAACCTATCAGAGCTCTTGCAGAATGAACTGACATGTTGTCCACCCAATCAAAGGATCAGAGAATGAATCTAGTACTAAAAGTAAAAGATACAGCTAGCTAGCACTGCAGTGCATAATATATGGTGAGTAGTTGACTCAAAGAGAAAGACAATAGCTGAACAGTTTTGAACAAATTCATTTCTTCCAAAATGAAGGAGAAGCAAGAAAGTGTCTTTTTTTTCTCCTTCCACTTTCAGTTTCACTTACTTAGCTAGCAAATGCAGCTATCTAGTTTAGCCTACTCAAACACCCTGCTCAAACAGAGGGATGCTATGTTAGCTAGCTGGCTATGACTATCCAACACAACACTGGAACTCTTCCAAGTCAAGGTAAGCTTTTGGTTTGACTAATTTATTGCCACCGGGGCCCACCGGTGTAAGCACTAAACTGCTTACTGACTACACTGTAACATTACTGCATGATTGTAGCAGGTTTACTAACGCGTTAGTTATATTAGCTATGTTGACTATGACGTTACTTTAGCTAATATGGTGACAACGATGTAGGCTGTGTGCAGCAGTTATGATATGGTTTGGAAAGGTTTTTTCGCCTGGTCACATACAGCTGATGTGTTGTGCATTGATGTCCACAAGCGACGAAGGGAAAAGGTGAGAGGAGGAGAGCGCATAGATGCGAGAAGGAATACAACGTGGCTGTTATGAAAGTGAACTGTGATCAGGTGTGTATTCATTATGCCGATTCTGTTGGAAAACGTTTCTTAAACGGAACAAAATGGGGATAAACATACCTGAATTTGTCTAATAGAAACTCTTGTTTGCAACTGTTGGACTAATGATTACACCCTATATCAGCTTGATGCAGGCAAGAGTGTGGAAGGCGGTATTGAATGTGTCACTGTCTGTCCATGTGTCACCTCAATTTTTTATCTCGACCTGTGTGCACCTACGTTGTAAACTTTCATTCATAGGCTAGGTTGTAGCAACCTCATGATGGGTATAAGAAAAATGTGAGTATCATATAGTAGCCTAAACCTATTGCTGTTACATTGAACTGGGTGAATGGAATATGAATGACAGACATCCAATATGCTGTAATAGGAATTAGGCCATGCTCTTGAAAAAAAAAAAAATCCTCCCTCATCTTAAACGGCACTGACTGCCACTGGTCTGAATATGAAGGCCATGGAAGTTCTGGGACATTTTGAGCTTCCAGGAATTGTGTACAGATCCTTGCAACATGGGGCTGTGCATTATTATGCTGAAATATGAGGTGATGGTGGCGGATTAATGACACGACAATGGGCCTCAGGATCTTGTCACGGCATCTCTGTGCATTTAAATTGCCATCGATAAAATGCAATTGTGTTCGTTGTCCATAGTTTATGCCTGCCCATACCATAACCCCACCGCCAACATGGGGCACTCTGTTCACAACATTGACATCAGCAAACCGCTTTCCCACACAACGACATACACGCCATCTGCCCAGTACAGTTGAAAACAAGATTCATCTGTGAAGAGCACACTTCTCCAGCATGTCAGTGGCCATCGAAGGTGAGCATTTGCCCACTGATGTCTGTTACGAAGCCGAACTGCAGTCAGGTTAAGACCCTGGTGAGGACAACGAGCATGCAGATGAACTTCCCTGAGATGGTTTTTGACAGTTTGTGCAGAAAGTCTTCGGTTGTGCAAAACCACAGTTTCATCAGCTGTCCGGGAGGCTGGTCTCAGATGATCCCGCAGGTGAAGAAGACGGATGTGGAGGTCCTGGGCTGGCGTGGTTACGCGTGGTCTGCAGTTGTGAGGCCGGTTGGACGTACTGCCAAATTCTCTAAAACGACGTTGGAGGCAGCTTATGGTAGAGAAATGAACATTCAATTCTCTGGCAACAGCTCTGGTGGACATTCCTGCAGTCAGCATACCAATTGCACGCTCCCTCAACTTGAGACATCTGTGGCATTACAAAACTGCACATTTTAGTTACCTTTAATTGTCCCCAGCACAAGGTGCACCTGTGCAATGATCATGCTGTTTAGTCAGCTTCTTGATATGCCATATCTGTCAGGTGGATGGATTATCTTGGCAAAGGAGAAATGCTCACTAACAGGGATGTAAACAAATTTGTGCACAACATTTGAAATAAATACATTTTCTGTGCATATGGAACATTTCTGGAATATTTTATTTCAGCCGATGAAACATGAGACCAAATCGCTTGCAGACTTGAATGATTTACTATCGAACACAACAAGTGGCCACTCGACAAAAGGCTTAGGGGCAAAGTGTTGGGTTTGAGATTCAGCCTTTGACTGCAGTAGATAGAACTTCATTGCCCCCATACGTAATTGGACCATATTCTGCATTGTGAATTCACATTGAATTTTATGAAATTTTTATGGAAAACCGATAAATGGCCGTTTAAACACCAATAATGTTTTCCCATTTGTCACATCCCTACTCAGTCCCTTTACTTTTCTCAGTAAGAAAGGAGAAATGGAAGTTAAGTTAGAATTTGTCTATGCTCTCCAGGCCCCAGTAGACCCTGTCATCGATAGAGTGGCCGACGACTTTATCGTCACAGAATCTGTCCTCACTGTCGAGGCAGCCATGGCTGAGCCTGCCATCGAGGAGCAGGTGAGACTCACGCTCCGATCATACCTACTCTTAACACATACACACAAGGATGTCGTTTTGGCACACCTTTAATCACCTGCTGACGTCCCGTCAAGTCTGACTGCGTGTCATCTGTGTTCAGGTGCCCGCAGTCCCAACAGATGCACTTGAAGCCCTATCGGAGTCGCGGAACGACGTCCATCCAGTACCTGAGCCCGCCCCTGTCACAGCTGATGAAGTCATCGACGTGAGTCTTCCTACTTTTCTCTATGCAGAGACTGAGGTGCCCAATGTCAGATGTAGTTTTGGTAGAGCAGACATGAGACACACACACACACACACACACAGACTTACTCCTGTAACCCCGTTGTCTGGTTGGTCTCAGAAGGCAGAGTGTGAGGAGGAAGAGGTGACAAAGATGGGGGAGAGAGACTACACACTTCCACCCGATTACCGGCCCTCTCCGGAGGACCTGCTGGTCAGAGTTAAACCATAATAACCTACAAGCTTCTCATCTACTCAAGACTCATTTATAATAATGACTCAAACCAACTCTTTACGCAACCACCTTGCTATATTAAGCACTAACATACGATCAAACACTTGGGTGTAGGCTATCCCCTCATTTGAATGCTCTCGCACATTTTGAAACGTGCCCATCCAGGGGTTCTTGTTTCCTCATGGGTTTCTCTTTGGATCAAACCTCCCTCCTTGTGGTCTTCCTTTTTACATTCTGTTCATTCCCTGGGCTGTGGGTTGCTCCAGCTCCTTTTATTGCATTGGGCATGCCATGTACTGTAGTGGGTGGGACTACTGGCTTAGTTGTGCGCTCAACATTGACTGAGTGTATTTCCTTTGCAGGCTACAGAGGAAATTGAAGCCCAGATGGAAATTGAGGCCAAAAAGGACGCCATTGATGAGAATACTGCCCTGGATGTCCTCTCTGGAGATTTCTCAGCCCCCCAGCCTGTCATCTCAGAACTGCAGTGTCACACGCAGCTCATCTCCACACCCGTAGAGCTCGCCACCAGGGTAAGAGCCTATAGTGACACTACTGTATCCAACTCTCCAAATCAATTACAATCTGTCTTTACATGTATTGTAAATCAACCACCTCCTTTCTTACATTCCAATCTAAACCCCTCCCTTGTTCTTTAGGATATCCCAGCAGAGGCAGCACTGAATGGACACATGGCAACTGAGGTGGCCATTGAGGGATAGATCTTTGCAGGTGAGGACTTGTTGTTTAATCTCCCTAAACGCTTTGTTTGAACGCACGTACTTGCGTCGGGTTTAAATTGGCGTTAACATTATGTTATTGTTTCTGTCTCCCCATAGATTTCCTCAGTCAGTATGGAGGACTGAAGTGAGCCTCACGGGGAGCCGACCAGCAAACTTTACTTTTCAATATTTAGGGCTTAAAGGGACCGGGAAATTAAACGGACATCCAACACTAAAAGTGCCTTTCCTGCTTAGGTTCTCACCAAAAGAAAATCAAACACATTTTAAATGCAGCATCGAGGTGGGGGAATAAGAGTCTTTGGATCAGAATGTGACTATTTGGAATGAACAAATTATGGCTTCTTTCATAGATTTTTCTGTATCCCAATGCATGTATTGTGGATTTGCATCGATTGTAAATGGCATACATTGTGTATGAATACTGTAGAATTAATGAATGTGGCAATGGCTTGTCTTCACATTTGGACCATGTTTGTATGGATGGGAGGGGTATTTCCTTGTACGTGTTTTCTACATGCTAACTACACCAGGCACGAGCGTGCGTCTGCGTGCTCCATCATGTGCATGTTGATTTTGTCCATCCACACCAGACGTGATTAGGACTTGCAGGTTGAAATATCAAAACGAACTCTGAACCAGCTATATTAATTTGGGGACAGGTCAAAACACATTAAACATTCATGGTCATTTAGCTAGCTAGCTCGCTGTTGCTAACTAATTTGTCCTGGGATATAAACATTGGGTTGTTACTTTACCTGAAATGCACAAGGTCCTTTTTTCCCTGGATCTTTGTAGAATTCTGACCCATTTTGAGTCACACAATCGTGTGTTCTCTACTCCGACAATTAATCCACAGGTAAAAGGGGAAACCTAGTTAGTTTCTAGTAATCTCTCCTCCTTCAGTCTTCTTCTTCTGTGGACTTTATATGTCGGTTGGCAACCAACTTTAAGGTGCATTACCACCATCAACTGGACTGGAGTGTGGTCCTCAGTTCAGCTTTCAATCACCCACGTGGGTATATGCTCCTAAAAACCAATGAGGGGATGGGAGAGGCGGGACTTGCAGCGTGTCACGCGTCAAAAATAAAACCAAGTTCTATTTTAGTGCCTTGCTACGCAGACGCTCACGAGCAGTTTGGATTAAATGATTGAATAACATGCCCATCCCCTTCACTGTGTACTGGCAATGTGTCTACAGTCCCGTTGGAGAAAGTCTGCCCTCTGGAGAAAGTCTGCCCTCTGGAGAAAGTCTGGCCCTCTGACCAGATTCTCTTAAAGACGTCCTCTGTCGATTTTTGAACTTTTACTGTTGAAAAGTGATATCCCAAGTATAAATGCAGTAAAGTGCACACACACAAAAAGAGGAAAGCCCCCCCACCCCCACTTATGCTATGTCATGACTTACCTGGACCACCTATTGAGATGTGCCTTTTAAGTAAATCAGGTGTTAAATCAGGTCTTAAATGAGGTGAAAAGGAGACAGGAGTGCCGCTTTAACATTCAATTAACTACACTACAATCTGGCCACTGAAAATGGGGGCTTGTAGATCCTGTTTGTTTTTTAATTTAATTTTCTCATTCTGTTTTGTATAGACGATTAGATGTCGTACAACCGCAGTTTGCGTTCATGGTTCTGTGCTTTGGAAGGTACCATGAGGAGTTATGTAATGAATGAGCTGGGTTGGATTTCATTCACCTTTTTGAATAAAGATGTTACTCACCGTGATACAGTTGGCCTGTTTATTCAAAATTCAACTTAGTAATCAGATGTATACTGAAGAAAAATATTAACACAACATGCAACAATTAACGATTTTACTGAGTTACAGTTCATATAAGAAAATCAGTAAATTGAAATAAATAAATTGGGCCCTAATCTATGGATTTCACATGAATTGGCAGGGGCACAGTCCCAGGGAGGCCCACCCACTGAGGAGCCAGGCCTAGCCAGTCAGAATGAGTTTTTCCCCACAAAAGTGCTTTGTTACAGACAGAAATACTCCTCAGTTTCATCAGCTGTCCAGGTGGCTGGTCTCAGACGATTCCGCAGGTGAAGAAGCCGGATGTGGAGATCCTGGGCTTGTGTGGTTACACGTGGTCTGTGGTTGTGAGGCCGGTTGGATGACATTGGAGGTGGCTTATGGTAGAGAAATTAATATTAAATGATCTGGCAAGAGCTCTGGTGGACATTCCTGCAGTCAGCATGACAATTGCACACTCCCTCAAAACTTGAGACATCTGTGGCATTGTGTTGTGTGACAAAACTGCACATTTTAGAGTGGCCTTTTATTGTGCACCTGTGTAATGATCATGCTATTTAATCAGCTTCTTGATATGCCACACCTGTCAGGTGGATGGATTATCTTGGCAAAGGAGAAATTCTCACTAACAGGAATGTCAACAAATTTGTACACAAAATTTGAGAGAAATAAGCTTTTTGTACGTATAGAAAATATCTGGGATCTTTTATTTGAGCTCATGAAACATGGAACCAACACTTTACATGTTGCGTTTATATTTTTGTTCAGTGTATATGTTCAGCCTGAATTCTACATTGGCATAATGTTTGAAATTTCTTGCACAACCATTCATGCTTTCAGACAGCTGAAGCAAGCACAATCAATTATTTTGAACTACATTTTGTGGCATGTAATACAGAGTTCTTTTCAATATTTTTTATTTAAAAATACCACACAAATGTATTGATTTCATAGTTGGAAAGAGTTAACATTACATGCCAAGGCATAACATAAGGATACCAGCAAAGGGACATTATTACAACCAGGAGTTCTGTCGGTGTAACCTACCTAGGAAAAACTCCATGCTCTAGTTCTATGCTTCTAGGATGTTAATTTAGGAGACTGGCAGCATTTGACTAGTTGAGTAATTTCCTAATTTATTTGAAGGATCTCCCCAGATCCAAAGATGTCTGCTACTTTAGCAAGTGTATCATGAGTAAAATAAAATTTAGAATAAATAAATATAAAGCTAGAATCCGCATTTACAACATCTATTTTTGGACTTATAAATGAATGATATACAGGTAAAAGTCAGTAAATTAGAATATTTTGAAAAACTTGATTTATTTCAGTAATTGCATTCAAAAGGTGTAACTTGTACATTATATTTATTCATTGCACACAGACTGATGCATTCAAATGTTTATTTCATTTAATTTTGATGATTTGAAGTGGCAACAAATGAAAATCCAAAATTCCGTGTGTCACAAAATTAGAATATTACTTAAGGCTAATACAAAAAAGGGATTTTTTAGAAATGTTGGCCAACTGAAAAGTATGAAAATGAAAAATATGAGCATGTACAATACTCAATACTTGGTTGGAGCTCCTTTTGCCTCAATTACTGCATTAATGCGGCGTGGCATGGAGTCGATGAGTTTCTGGCACTGCTCAGGTGTTATGAGAGCCCAGGTTGCTCTGATAGTGGCCTTCAACTCTTCTGCGTTGTTGGGTCTGGCATTCTGCATCTTCCTTTTCACAATACCCCACAGATTTTCTATGGGGCTAAGGTCAGGGGAGTTGGCTGGCCAATTTAGAACAGAAATACCATGGTCCGTAAACCAGGCACGGGTAGATTTTGCGCTGTGTGCAGGCGCCAAGTCCTGTTGGAACCTGAAATCTCCATCTCCATAGAGCAGGTCAGCAGCAGGAAGCATGAAGTGCTCTAAAACTTGCTGGTAGACGGCTGCGTTGACCCTTGATCTCAGGAAACAGAGTGGACCGACACCAGCAGATGACATGGCACCCCAAACCATCACTGATGGTGGAAACTTTACACTAGACTTCAGGCAACGTGGATCCTGTGCCTCTCCTGTCTTCCTCCAGACTCTGGGACCTCGATTTCCAAAGGAAATGCAACATTTGCTTTCGTCAGAAAACATGACTTTAGACCACTCAGCAGCAGTCCAGCTCTTTTTTTCCTTAGCCCAGGTGAGACGCTTTTCGCGCTGTTTCTTGGTCAACAGTGGCTTGACACGAGGTATGCGGCAGTTGAAACCCATGTCTTTCAAGCGTCTCTTGGTGGTGGATCTTGAAGCCCTGACTCCAGCAGCTGTCCACTCCTTGTGAATCTCCCCCACATTTTTGAATGGGTTTTTTTTCACAATCTTGACTAGGGCGCGGTGATCCCTATCGCTTGTACACTTTTTCTGACCACAGTTTTTCCTTCCCTTTGCCTCTCTATTAATGTGTTTGGACACAGAGCTCTGAGAACAGCCAGCCTCTTCTGCAATAACCTTTTGTGTCTTTCCCTCCTTGTGCAATGTGTCGATGGTCGCCTTTTGGACAGCTGTCAAATCTGAAGTCTTCCCCATGTTTGTGTAGGCTTCAGAACTGGACTGAGAGACCATTTAAAGCCCTTTGCAGGTGTTTTGAGTTAATCAGCTGATTATTTTGTGGCACCAGGTGTCTTCAAAATGTAACCCTTACACAATATTCTAATTTTGTGACACACGGAATTTTGGATTTTCATTTGTTGCCACTTCAAATCATCAAAATTAAATGAAATAAACATTTGAATGCATCAGTCTGTGTGCAATGAATAAATATAATGTACAAGTTACACCTTTTGAATGCAATTACTGAAATAAATCAAGTTTTTCAAAATATTCTAATTTACTGACTTTTACCTGTATATACCCATTGATTCTTGAATATCTATATTACAATCCTGTAAGCCTCTAACTGCGGGGTAGCTCTCAAACTCTAGATGGCATTCTGCCTTCTCCCTACAGTCCTCAGCCATTCGCTTCGCCCACGACTGCCTCATTTGAACTACAATCCCGACACTGTCTTTTAACGTTTAGAAACCTCATTAATCGTTGCTTGCGATACGGCTTTCAAAACATCTGGTCCTTATCTTTCATCAGCGAGAAAGAATCCTTCAAATAAAAAAGATACGTACTGTAGCAGTTTTGCACAGATCCATACAGCTATGGGTGCCTTCATCCAACAAAACTACACTTCCTGAGCTACGCTTACACACAGGTGTTCGGCGCATGCTAGATAGCTAATTAGCATAGGTGGTCACCTCTTGTCTTCTGTAAATAAGCGCATATCATGGAGATATGGCCGTGTGGGAACACTAACCCTATCAAGGTGTGTATCAATGTAACCTTTTGTTTTTAGAAAATGATTTCTCGCTCATATGAAAGATAAGGTCGTTATGCTTCCAAAACCGTACCACAAGCGATGCATGTTAATGTTCAGACGGGGATCTTAACAAAACTTCCCCTTACAGAAGACACCTTCGTCCAATGACTCTTGTTTAATGTAATGGAACTGAGAGTCATGATTATACTCAAAAGTAAGCACGTCGTCCTCTTACATGCCACTGTAAACTTTATATTCCGCCGTGTTTTGTATTTTTATTTTTTTGGAATGTCCTGTATCCTTGGGATACCATGCTGCCACAATGTAAATTATGCAAGCATTTTTTAAATCTGTAAATTGCTACATTACCCATAATGCTCATTGACTGGCGGTCCCAAATTACCATGGCAATTAAGCATCATTCTATGGTGAAAAGCCTTCTATTTAGGGCAACCCAGTAACATTTGTAAAAAAAAATATTTTACTGTGCCCGGTTGCACACAGACTTTTATGGTCACACAAGGTGCTGCAGATGGATTCAAAATGAGTAGCCTAACAATTAGACTATTTACATGGCCCCAGTTGCATTTGAAAACAAATAAACAATAATAGTTGCACACATCTGTTTGGCCTCAAACCGTGGTCTAAAATATAATTTTGATATTGTGGATGGTCAGTTCTTGCATCCATAGCTATGTCTATGAATTTGAGTGGTTACATTTCTCCAGGCCCATCCCTCAGCTTTTTACCAAAACAGAGGCGGGGCATATGCTTTGTTATTGTTTCAACTGTGGATTCTAGCTTTAAATAGTCTGCAATTAGTAAATGGCGAGTGTAATAAAGCGATATCAGATCTCGTGTTTTTAACTTCTGTGACACTTAATTCAAATGTTGTATGTACCTCTGTGGCCCAGTACAAGCTTCAGCTTCATGTATAATTTTCACAGGTGTGATCGACATTTAGCCTGTAACCATGTTTGGTATGACAATGACCATAGGATCTGGCAACACAGCACACACATATATGGGACAGGGTAATTTAAATGTGCATTCTGTTACCATCCAAAAATCAAACATTTTTTTATTTCTCTAAAATAATCCCATCATCCCTCTTTCATAGGTAGGTCAAATCATTACATAAAATAGTTTTATTGCATAGTTGACAGGGCAGACAAAGCAGTTAGACAGAAAATATCAATGAACACATCTTTATGAAAGACATCAGATCAGGTGACGCAATCACACCTGTAGACAAATTCAATCTTTTCAGCTTCACATAAGGCACTTTTAGTGACATATCTTTTAACAGTGGAGCAGCGGTCAGTGTGAACAACATACAGTACATGAAGACTGATAGAAAGGAAATGGAAAAAATGCAGTGGCACTTTACAAATCCCCAGTGAAGAGAATATATTAATATTGGGGTTAAATGATTTGCACAGCACACCTAATATTACAGTATTCCATGAGAGATTAAATGATTGGCAACAGTAAAACCCAGCCCTTGGTTATTTGAAGGTTCATATTTGACAATGCAGAAAATGCTTTGACAATGACTATGAAGTTACTTTTAGCATGAAGTTAAATTAACAGACACAAAGCAAAGGAAAGTATGATTTCCAGTATCATGCCATCTCTGTGCCAGCCAGTGCTTACTAGTGGCAGAGAGATTTTTGTATATATTTTTTACAGACTCAACATGAGGTCACTTCCTGCAACACTTGTGATGTAGGTTCAGACCACCTTCAATGGGAGAGATGATTGATCCAGGAGATATTTGTAGGAAATAATCGCATGTCAATCTCTCTGGTGTCAGCAATCACCGACTCACCCGGAGATAGCGCGACAGTGGAACCCATGCTATTGGTTCCCTTAGAACAGCCAATCATCTACCAGAATCTAATAATAAAGACAACGTCTCTCCCTCCTCGACCCGATCACCTCTCCACAGCCCTAAGGTTTTATAAATTCCATGTTCCATTCACATTGTTAATATATATATATATATATATATATATATATATATATATATATATATATATATATATATATATATATATATATTTTATTACCCATTCTTTTCATAATGTTGAACAAATGTTCAGAAAATATTTGGAAAAATTTGAATGTATCAAAACCCCTTCTCCCTCCCCACCCAGCTAATAATGTCCCACACTGCAACCCCCAAACTCCCCCCATCACATGAGAGACAGGCCTGAGATAGACCACTCCGAAAGGGGGGAATCAGTCAGAGTCTTCGTCGTCAAGGTATTCATCGGCATTGCTGTGTGTACGTGTGATATCTGTAATAGAACAAATAGGAAGGAAGAGCTTAGGCCAGTAACAGTGGTAGGAGATTCAATTACATTTCATGGAATTAAAAAACATTTCCTCTATTTAGGGACTCCTGAGGGAAAAAGTACAACTATGATCCAGTATGGACTGGACTGTACAGTTCTTTGTTGGTGGTTCCTCGTTTTGGCATCTTGCATTCTTAGTAGTGTTATTGAAATGCATGAAATGCCTTACTTAGCAAGTTAAATCTATAAATGAACATGGTGAAAAATAAGCACCAAAGCATATAAATGAACGTGACTAAATGAGAAATTATCATGAACAGTCAATCAACCTGATTGACTGTGTGACAATAAGGGCCTGTTTCCCAGATACAGATTAAGCCTGGTCATGGACTAAGAAACATGTGCAATAGAGATTCCCCATTGAAAGCGCTTTTGAGTCCCGGGACTAGGGCTTTATCAGTGTCCGGGAAACCGACCCAAAATGGCGTAAGGCTTCCACCTTCTGGCCTAAATGACTCACTGCCTCCTTGTTTCCTCTTGATGAGAGAGGCACACTGGGCATTGGTGGCCATCTCCAGAGCCAGCTTCTTCTCGTTGTTCTTAATATCCATCCTGGCATCTGAAACACAAATACAGAAATAAACACAAATATAGAAAATGAAAAACAACCAGACATGCTCATACCAGGGTTGTGGTCAATTCTAAATGGAAGTCAGTCAATTCAGGAAATAAAAAAATAAAAGGCTTTTATTTTGAATACATTTTCAATCAGTTAAACAGTAGAAGGTATGTGTCTATTTTTATATTTCAAATTCATATCACTTTCTGAATTGACTGACTTCAATGTGAACTGACCCCAACCCTGGCTCATACACACACAGAGATGGGAAACGAAACTGGGAAAGAGAGCAAAAATATATATATATGGAACTTGAAATGAAAAGTAGATGGACTTACTCTTATTCAGTAACATCTCCACTATGTCTGAGTATCCCTTCCAGGCGGCAGCATGCAGCGCAGTGTCTCCCAGTTTATTCTGCAGCGGAACAGAACAGCCCACATGTTAATCAAAGACCTTACCCATCACATCATAGCATAATCCTCATCATATAGGGACAGTTTCCAGGACACAGATTAAGCCTAGTCCTGGACTAAAATGCATGCTCAATAAAATAATCCCTTTTGAAATACATTTTTTTTAGTTAATCTAGTCCTGGACTTAAGAGTCTAAATTTATGCATCAATCGCATAAAAAAAAAAAAATCAATCATAACAATTTGCCTAAAACAGCATTTTCCAAAATTGTAAACGGTTCTTCTCACCTGCTGGTTCAACTCAACGCTAGACTGCCCCAGCAAGATCTCCACCACATCTGTCACAAAAACACAACATAACACTGTCATTCATCTCACAACAGTGTGTGTGTGTATGTGTGTGCAGGCTGACATGCATTTGCTCTGTCATTCAAGAAAAAAAGCTGAGTGTGTGTGCGCGTCGGCGCATGTATGAGTGAGTGCATGCGTCTGTGCATTCTGTATTCGCATATCACGGAGTGAACGATGCATGTGTTGAGGTGTGTGTGTAGTAGATGATCTGTTACCTTTGTGTCCTCCGTGGCATCCCCAGTAGAGGGCAGTATTCCCAGCTTTGTCCAGTCCATTAATTCCCACTTTGTTCTCCAGACACTCCCTTAGCCAACTCAGATTCCCTGCAAATCGCAGACGCAAAAGTGTAAATACACACAAATAAACATCTGTATGCAAATGAAGCAAGCATCACACCATTCAAATTCATACAGGTTATAGAAGGTGTATAGCAAACAAACAACAATCAAAATGTAGAGTTTGTTATTGGACTATATAGTAGGTTTAGATTGTTGGTGGTGTGGTGCACAATATTTGCTAATTGGGAAGAGTGAGTGACGCAGCAGGCCTCTTTTGGTGACTCACCTCGTTTAGCTGCCTCGTGCATTGGGTTGTCAATGGACTCTGCCTGCTCGGCCACTGTGGGTTGAGGAAGTCGGACAGCAAAGAGTGATTTCAAGAGAGCAACATGCTCCTTTGAAAACCATAGTTAGGGCATTCATCTATTAAGGCAGGGGTGTACAACCCTGTTCCTGGAGAGCTACCTTCCTGTATGTTTTCGCTCCAACCCCAGTTGTAACTAACCTTGTTCAGCTTATCAACCAGCTAATTATTAGAATCAGGTGTGCTAGATTAGGGTTGGAGTGAACCTACAGGATGGTAGCTCTCCAGGAACAGGGTTGGAGACCCCGGTATTAAGGGGTGCCTACAATGCCTACAGAGAAAGGTTTTGGCAACATGATCAAACACAGAGAACCGGTTTTCTCCATCTAAAGACAAGTTGATGGAATAATGCATTTACTAACATGGATGGGCACCTCTATTGTGATACAACTTCAACCTTACTGTGCAACTAGCCATATGACAATCACATACAGTGTTATGGTTTGTCTACTCACCATAATTGCTTGGGATGAGGCCAGTTCTTCCCCTGCAGGTTCCCTTCCACCAATTGCTGTCACTCTAAGGATGACAGACAGGCAGTGAGAGCCAATGGCAATACAGAATGCTTGCATCCAGTATCTCTGAGGTGAGAGAAAAGACAAACGAGAAAGAGAAAAAGAGAATGGGATACAGGAAAGACAAGAGAAGGAGGAAAAAGAAGTGGGGGATCGAGGAAAAGGTGAGGAAAAAAAAAAAGAGAGAGGGCCACAGACACAGAATAAATGAGTAAAAGAGAGAAAAGTGGACAGGCGGACAGAAAGGGCTGCTAACAGTAACTTACCGTATCAGAGATATACAAGATGTCTCCCTCTTCAAAGAAGAGCTCATCTGGCTGAAAAGCAAAAAAAAACAAATACCATTTTTAATTTGGATTGGTGTGAGGCGAAGTGAAGGGACTAGACAAACCATTAGGAAAATAAACACTAACCGTTCGGGGGTCAAAGGTGAACATGGCTCGGAACACCTTGACCTGGCCTATGAGAGAACAGACAGAGGGAAACGGACATGAGTTTGAATCTATACAACTGTGCAGCGCATCACACAGAAAAAGATCCAGACAGGCTATCACACAAATGTTTCCACATTTCAGATGTTGTTCTATCAGATCCATTCACACAGTCAGCAGACATTGGGTCCTCGTCCACACACTCCAAGGCTACATGGCCTAAGGGCCCCTGAAGACACACTGTTCTAGCTTGTCTCAATCCCAGGGGTGGTATGTTACCAGAGTGGTGTTGAGAGAAAGCTAAACTAGTTCATAGGCACAGAGAAACCAGGGTTGTGTTCATTGGGCTCCCGAGTGGCGCAGTGGTCTAAGGCTCAGTGCTTGAGGTGTCACTACAGACCCCCTGGTTGGATTCCAGGCTGTATCACAACCAGCCGTGATTGGGAGTCCCATAGGGTGGTGCACAATTGGCCCAGCGTCGTCTGGGTTTGGCCGGTGTAGGCCGTCACTGTAAATAAGAATTTGTTCTTAACTGCATAACTGACTTGCCTAGTTAAATAAAGGTAAAAAAATAAAATATAATAATAATTAGGCACAAAACTGAGTGTAACTGGGAGGGGCTACCTCCAGGCCTTCTTGTCCAATAAGAAACATCAAATGAACATGACCCAGGCTTAAAGAAATACTGTTTATGCAGAAATGGGAATCAATTGGGGACTTGAAAACACAGGGGTATGCATGCTTCTATACGTATACACCCTTATGTTATACTAGGGAAATTGTGTTGCCATAGCTAGGGCTAACAGTGAGGACTTGTGAAGAGCAGAATCAACAACCTCTGCATAATCAAAACACTTTGTGAGAAGGCGTTATAGTTCACAGTTAGCCATTATGTAAATGAAGCTGAAAAGTACCAGTGGCCTGGCTTTGGCCCCAAGTGAGAGCAGGTCCGCCGGAGCTATGTCCCAGTTGAGACATGGGTGCTGGCCCACGTAGATGGAAACAGAAAAGTCTGAGCCTTTAGGGTAAAACACTGGGATAAATCCTGTATGGAAATGCACCAGAGATTTTCACTCTGTATACACCCTGACTGAGCCACACACTGTTCCAGTGAGAAGCTGCAGTTGAGTTCATAGACAAACCCTGCTCTATTCAGCTCTGTTCCCAGAGTGGTTCTACAGGCCCCATCCTGCCCCTGTGAAACTCTGGGGCCTGTGCTGACTAGCCCATCCACAGTACACTCAGCCTCACAGTCTGGGTGGGGGGGCTAAGCAGCTTTGCTCTGTATTTCAGGAATGGTTCATTCCTGGTTTAGGAAAAAACCCACAAAAGGTAGGTCTATATCAGAATGACAGTCTTCATGTTTGTAACAATCTCAAATTAAAAGGTGAAAAATTGGAAAAACAAAAAGCAAACCATTGGTGAGTGAGTTTTTAAAATGTCAAGGGATCAACTGCTCTGTGCATGTTACCACCATGGAAGCATAGCAGACCACTGGGTTTCCAGTGCCCCAGTATCTGTGCGTTAGAGATGTTGACGATGAGTATGATGTGTCTCCTCTAACGCCCAGGAAGCTCTGATTCAAACTCCTATTAGACAGCTCTGCAAGCGTTATAATGTTAAAATACTTTCGTTGCTCACCAAATATAGAGTTTCGCTGAGCAATTATCTTAATTTACTCCCGTTACGGCCGGTATGTACTTCCAAAAAATGTCCATATAAAAATGTACAAGCAACCCAAAAAAAGCCTATTCGGCACCTCCATTGTATCACTCATCCGTGCCACGCACAGGTCGGAAGTTTACAACAGCTCAATACATTGGAGGTGCTGAAGAGCCATTTTTTCAGTTGCTTATATATATATATATATATATATATATATATAGACCTTTTTTGGAAGTACATTCCTGCCGTAATGGGAGTAAATGAAGATAATTGCTCTGCGAAACTCCATATTTGGTGAGTAACGTAGGGTTTTCACTAACAGCGAATTCAGCAGGAGAAGTTCCACCCCCATTCATTTTCAATGAGGGCACGTGGAGAAATGTGCGGGGGAAGGTGAGCGGCGAGAACCCTGCTAGCGGAGCAGTAGAAAAAGTTGAGCTCTACTTTATGCAAATGTTAAGCGAAGTGTTGGTGCGAAGCGTTGTCAAGAGTAGGTGCCACCTCCGGTCAAAATCCACTGTAGCAAAGTATTTTGACATTATAATGCTTGCAGAGCTGTATAATGGACCTTAGGCTTACGCGTGTTTAATGATGCATCTTTCCCCAAACACCACGCAGAGAGAACTGATACGATGTATATAGCCGCAACCAAAATATGTTTACATTTTGAAAATGTAAACATATTTTATGGAAAAGAGCCCTGCACCATATGCTGCCTTGTTGATGTCATGACCAAGTGGCGCAGATTATTGTTCATTGACTACAGCTCGGCCTTCAACACCATAGTGTCCACAAAACTCATCACTAAGCTTAGGACCCTGGGACTAAACACCTCCCTCTGCAACTGGATCCTGGACTTCCTGACAGGCCGCCCCCAGGTGGTAATGGTAGGCAACAACATCTGTCACGCTGATCCTCAACATAGGGGCCCGTCAGGGGTTCGTGCTTAGTCCCCTACTGTACTCCCTGTTCACCCACGACTGCGTGGTCAAGCACGACTCCAACACCATCATTAAGTTTGCTGACGACACAACAGTGGTAGGCCTGATCACCGACAACGATGAGACAGCCTATAGGGAGGAGGTCAGAGACCTGGCAGTGTGGTGCCAGGACAACAACCTCTCCCTCAACGTGAGCAAGACAAAGGAGCTGATCATGGACTACAGGAAAAGGAGGGCTGAACACGCCCCCATTCACATCGATGGGGCTGTAGTGGAGCGGGTCGAGAGCTTCATATTCCTCGGTGTACACATCACCAACAAACTATAATGGTCCAAACACACCAAGACAGTCGTGAAGAGGGCACGACAACGTCTATTCCCCCTCGAGACTGAAAATATTTGGCATGGGTCCCCAGATCCTCAAAAAGTTATACAGCTGCACCATCGAGAGCATCCTGACCGGTTGCATCCCCGCCTGGTATGGCAACTGCTCGGCATCCGACCGTAAGGCGCTACAGAGGGTAGTGCGTACGGCCCAGTACATCACTGGGTCCAAGCTTCATGCCATCCAGGACCTCTATACTAGGCTGTGTCAGAGGGAGGCCCAACATTTTTTCAAAGACTCCAGTCATAGACTGTTCTCTCTGCTACCGCACGGCAAGCGTTGCCGGAGCGCCAAGTCTAGGTCGAAAAGGCTACTTAACAGCTTCTACCCCCAAGCCATAAGACTGCTGAACAATTAATGAAAATGGCTACCCAGACTACTTTCAAAAAAGAAAATTACACTGCTGCTACACGCTGTTTATTATCTATGCATAGTCCCTTTACCCTTACCTACATATTACCTCGACTAACTTGTACCCCTGCACATTGACTCGGTACGGGTACCCCCTGTATATAGCCTCATTTTTTATTTTATTGTGTTACTTTTTTTTTTAAACTTTGGTTTATTTAGTAAATATTTTCTTAACTCTATTTTCTTAAAACTGCATTGTTGGTTAAGGGCTTGTAAGTAAGCATTTCACGGTAAGGGCTACACCTGTTGTATTCGGCGCATGTGACAAATAAAATTGTATTTGATTTGAGATGGACGCTCCTCACTCACTGCTTTTGCCCGTTGACGTCACGGGCCATAGCCCGGTGCCCCGCGGCTCAGCATAATCGAATACGCCCATTGGCAACTTTGTATTTGTAGTCAACTTTGTTCTGAAGTTATCCGCGGTCACAAAGAGACAGTTAAACCATATGGTTGTATGTTTAGCGAAGATCTTCTGTGTATAAGGTGACGTGGAAGGGCAAAAAGCTTCTAAAGACGAACGTTGCTGTTATACGACTGGTCTGAGGCAGGCGTTAGATTACGAGCGTTTTCAAGTGCAACTTTAATAAAGATGGTTTTGGGAAACAGCTCGATTTAGCTATGCTCCTACACAGGTTCTAACGATGAATTTAGCCTTACGATATATTTTGGGATACCGGGCGTTACATAGGAGACACGTCATGCTCATCGTCGACATCTCTAATGCCGCGTTCACGTACTAGTCAGAACTAGTACGGCAGGTAGCTTAGTAGTTAAGAGCGTTGTGCCAGTAACCGAAAGGTCGCTGGTTATAATCCCCGAGCCGACTAGGTGAACAATCTGTCGATGTGCCCTTGAGCAAGGCACTTAAGCCTAATTGCTCCTGTAAGTCGTTCTGGATAAGAGCGTCTGCTAAATGAAACTAGGCAACTCAGTCTTGCTAACTGGTTGTAATTATACAGGTGCCGTGTTCAACCAGTTGTGGCATTTCACACATATACTGGGGGGCAGATTTCCAGTAGACAGAACCAATATGCAATATGTAGCTACCAATATAAAATGTATAACATTGGCTTAAGCAAAACAACTCCACACAACATTCTGGAAGCCTTTGGGATGGGACTGCAACCATTGCCTGACATACACTTCTGTGAAATGGGGAAGTCACATTAGCCATGATGACCTAGCCATGGGATCTACATCTAACTAGCTAACTTTGGATCTAGCTACTTCGTAAAGTTAGACAATAGCGGCCACATAACTACGCACAGCAGGACCACGGTGAGAAGAGGACAGAGACAACTGAAATCTCACTGAAATGTTCAATTATTCAAGGAGATCACTGGTCAAGCATTTGGCTAGCTAGTTCGCTCGCTAGGTGTGTTACACTTGCTTGATGCCGGACGGGAGAGGAAGTAGCTAGTTAGCTTAACGTTATCTAGCTAATTATCACGCAGTTAATCGAATACTTACCTGGTTTGGCTGGCTTGGGAGGCGGTTTGGACATTTTTGGACTTTAAAGAGTAGTTACGCCGTATCTTTTCTGAAAACGTTGCTTACTGTCCTAAAATAAGAGGTACTTTCTCACTTCCAATAAGGAAGTAGGCTACTGTCTGACATAACCTGCTAGGCGGAAAACTAGCAGTGCGCATGCCCACAGAAAAATGTCTACTATTTTGGTTAAATATTGGTCAAATATGTTCTAGTAGCTAGGTAAATATAATTGGATAGTGTTGTATTACAGCCTAGACACCAAGAAGCTTTAGCTTTTCCCAGCTAAATGCAAAAATATTATCAGCCCTGAAAAATGGCTACTAATGTCTTCGCTATTATCCTTATCAACGAGTAGAAATGGACTGATGAAAACAGGACTTTGCACCTAAAATAGCCCACTTCAAAAATTGGTTGATTTAGTACATTTTGCGTAATTAATGATCCTAAAGAATGTAGCGCATATAGCTAGCTAATGTTTTATTTTGAAATGTTAATTCATTATAATATTTCTCTGCACCCACTACAGATTTTGTCCCAGGACAGGGCAGGGGTCGTGCATCGTGGATCCCTTTAAATGGTGACGTATTTAGGCAGGACAGCGAATCCGTTCGTCCTGCCGTGGAATAGCGGAACCACTATCAGGCAATGGACCGACTGTCATAAAAGTCCAGTAACATTAGCCCTGTTTTTATAATTTCTCGCAATTCTGCACGAGGTTTATGTTACCCGCATTTGTCAGCAATTCAACTGGACCATTTCACAACCTCTCAACTAGCTTCAGCCATGAGGACCCTTGTCGTTGGAATAGGAGGGTAAGTGTTACTGTACGTGCTATTATTTGAATCTGATCTGAAATTGTGTGAGACGAAACCTTGTTATTTCAGAATCATGACCCTTCAATCTGACCATTAAATCTGAAATATACCTACATTCTTTTGGGCTTTTCTTTTGGGCATTGGGGTAGTTGACCGCCTTTTTTTGTCCATAATGGCAAACACAAATATAACTTCATTCAAATCAAATGAAATCAAATTTAATTTGTCACATACACGTGTTTAGCAGATGTTATAGCGGGTGCAGCGAAATGCTTGTGCTTCTAGCTCCGACAGTGCAGTAATATCTAACAATTTTACAACATATACCCAATACACACAAAACTAGGAAGGAATGGAATTTAAGAATATATACATATATGGACAAGCAATGACAGAGCGGCATGGACTAAGATACAGTAGAATATTATAGAATAGAATACAGTATATACATATGAGATGAGTAGTGCAAGATATGTAAACATTATTAAAGTGACTAGTGTTCCATTTCTTAAATTTAAATTGGTTAAAATTGTGACATTACTAAAAGCTTTTTTATTTTTTTTACTTGGCTAATGAGTAAATTCATGCAGTGTGTTATTTGTTTTCTTACTATTTTGAACCAACGTGGTAATTGTGCAATGGTTTGACTGTCCCATGTAAGGTTATGGAACTTTGAACCTAAGCTAATTAATGAAAACATTAATAAAATTCCCTTCACCTACTCTTGTACTTATGACACATACATCTATTTCAAGAAACAGTAGGCCTAGTCCCTAACAGTAGGCCTAGTCCATTCATTACATTTCCAAATAATGCTGATTGATTTTGAGGACAAAATGTAATCAATGTCCACATGGTGTGACACAATGTAGTCCTAAAAACCGGAAATGAAACCTCTGGTCAAAATGAATGGGGTTTCTGGGATAAACGTTGAAAATAAGGTCTAGGTTAATGCCGCGTTCACTTCATCTCGGAAACTTCTAATTTGCTAACCTAGGCGGATCCCGAATTTCCCGCTTGACGGTATCAGAATCAACCAATAGGAAGCTCTATGCAAATAATGTATGTTCATTTTAACACTGGAGGTCCCGAGTTTCTGACATAACGTGAACAAAGCATAACACAGGTTTTGGAGGGAGATATTATTTACATTTTAGTCATTTAGCAGACGCTCTTATCCAGAGCGATTTAGTGAATGTATACATTTTCATACTGACCCCCCGTGGGAATCGAACCCACAACCCTGGCGTTGCAAACGCCATGCTCTACCAACTGAGCTACACGGGACCTAGTATACGTTTTGAATTATGAAGCCTTTTTGCATTATGTGCTTATTTTGATGACATAAATGCTTCAAAATTCACACAAAGAGACGTTAGCTGATGAAGATTTTCTCATAGAACAAAACGTATAAGATCTTCTAAACCTGTGTTAACTGCAGACCTTAATTTCGGGGTTTATCCAAAAACCCTCCAGAAAATGCATGAATCTCCCCATAGGCTTTGGCCAACGAGCCATAGCTGAGTTAGTCTCCATTAGTGCCTACAAAAAGACGCCATCAATATTGGTCTCTATTATGTGATTATTCTTTCAGTTTTATGAAGAACTACACGCAAAAGTTATATTGTCACCACAAACTGGACAGGGGTGAAAATGTTTTACTAAAGAAAAGTACATTCCATACAAGGAAGATAAAATTACCATTTAAATGCGCCTAAAAACCAAAGTGTAAATAGGATCATTTTGGTCATAGTCAGTCTCGTCTAAAACGGAGTTTGCTACCTCAGTGGATCTCAATGAGTAAATTAAGGTTGGGTTTGGAATACAATTATGGCAACAAATCTTGCCCCCTTTTGCCAAGCTCCACGTGCAAATCGCACTTCGCTTCCCTTCATTGAATGGGCCTCCGTTGTTGTTTAATCGCCCCCAACCAGCGCGTTCAAAGGATCACGGCCGTTTGAAACTGAAAAGCCCTATACGGATTGATCATGCAATGCATGCTTCCAGCAAGATGCACAGCCAACAACTATGGTTTGCATGCCCTGCCTAAGGACCCTATCATCATGCGGAATAGGTGGTTGGTTCGTTGGTACCCAGTGGTGGTGAGTATACCGGTAGCTAGACCATAGACTGCTGGTTATGTATCTGGTTATGTAGCTGACGTTAGCTAGCTAGCTAGCTAGCTAGCTAACGTTAGCCAGCTAGCTAGCTAGCTAGCTAACGTTAGCCTACCTCAATACAACTCTGATTTGGCTTGGAAACACGATAACATTTAAAAATAATGCAAATAATTAGTAGAAAAACATTTTGTCATGATTGTGATGTCGCCAGATTGACTTTAGATGCAGTATAGTTTTAGATGTAAAATATTTTAATCCCAGAGAGAGTTCAGCTGCAGAAACAATGTCGATCATTGAGCTTTCTTGACTTCTTTTCAACGTGTGCAGTTCTGTTTATCACCATTTCTATAAATGACACAAAGTGTACTTTCTTCACATGAACAATGTCTAGGTCCTGCTGGTGATACTCAGGCTGCGGTGTAGGTCTACTGGTCTTCACTACCACCAGATCTTCAGAGATACTCAATCTTTCTACCCTTTTGACAGCCTCCGCAAAGGAGGCTCTCAAATGCCCTGATTTTGGCAACTACAGTGTCTTTCACCCTAATCAGGCACTCCAAGGATTGCGCTTCATGTTCACCACCACAATTACAACATTTTGCTCCCTGGCCATTCTCTAACACTAAATGTGAAATCTCCTTCATAGTGATTTTTACCACATCTCAGCTTTTCCTGTCTGTAGACACTTCTTACATGTCCAAAATTTTTACAGCAAGAACATTGTAAAGGCCGCTTACAAAAGCTCTGACAGGATAGTACACATGTCCCAGCTGCACTCGAGTTGGGAGAGACTCCACATGAAAATAAAAAACAGAACAGACTAACTCTTCCCCTTTCTGCCGTTAACCATAGTTCAGAAAGGAAACGGCCCGTAAAAATATTTAAACATTTATTAAAGAATGAATAATGTAAGTCTTGGCGATATAGGCTCTGCTCCTTCAGGGTAGCTCACTGCCCAAGCAAAGCGTCAATATATAAAAGAACATATAGACAGTGAGCGCGGTAAGATATAACAATCCCCCAACAGCAAAACAGAACCTAACGGGATGGTGGGCGTAAAAGAAGCAAACGCGACAGAAGCGGCAGCAGGATGTGTGACCAGAACCGGTCAGCTAAAATGTACTGCCAAATAAGGCAGGTGTGATTGCTACTAGCATCTAATTGGCTGATGCGTCAGCTGAGGCAGGCACTCGGGTTCCCTTTTTGAACTGGCTTCACTTTATTTCAGAAAGGAAACACCACATAGAAATGTGTTTCACCATTTATTAAAGAATGAATAATGCAAGTGTTGGCGATTTTATAGGCTCTGCTCCTTCAGGGTAGCTCACTGCCCAAGAAAGTGTCAATATATAAAATGATCTACAAGCAGTGAGTGCGGTAAGCTATACCAATCCCCCAAAACAGCAGAACCATATGTCAGAGGATTATGTGTAACTACAGCAGAAAGCGTTGTTTAGATATGATCAAATAGACCAGCTAAAGTCATCCTAACATTACAAGACTGTATACTACAGTGCATTCGGAAAGTATTCAGACCCCTTCCCTTTTTCCACATTTTGTTACATTACAGCATTATTCAAAAATTGATTAAATAAATTGTTTTCCTCATCAATCTACACACAATACCCCATAATGACAAAGCGAAAACAGGTTTTTAGAAATTTTAGCACATTTATTAAAGATAAAAAAAAACACCTTATTTACATAAGTATTCAGACCCTTTGCTATGAGACTCGAAATTGAGTTCAGGTGCATCCTGTTTCCATTGATCATCCTTGAGATGTTTCTACAACTTGATTGGAGTCCACCTGTGGTTAATTCAATTGATTGGACATGATTTGGAAAGCCACACACCTGTCTATATAAGGTCCCACAGTTGACAGTGCATGTCAGAGCAAAAACCAAGCCATGAGGTCGAGGGAATTGTCCGTAGAGCTCTGAGACAGGATTGTGTCGAGGCACAGATCTGGGGAAGGGTACCAAAAAATGTCTGCAGCATTGAAGGTACCCAAGAACACAGTGGCCTCCATCATTCTTAAATGGAAGAAGGTTAGAACCACCAAGACTCTTCCTAGAGCTGGCCGCCTGGCCAAACTGAGCAATCGGGGGAGAAGGGCCTTGGTCAGGGAGGTGACCAAGAACCCGATGGTCCCTGACAGAGCTCCAGAGTTCCTCTGTGGAGATGGTAGAACCTTCCAGAAGGACAACCATCTCTGCAGCACTCCACCAATCAGGCCTTTATGGTAGAGTGGCCAGATGGAAGCCACTCCTCAGTAAAAGACACATGACAGCCCTCTTGGAGTTTGCCAAAAGGCACCTAAAGGACTCTGACCATGAGAAACAAGATTCTCTGGTCTGATGAAACCAAGATTGAACTCTTTGCCCTGAATACCAAGTGTCACGTCTGGAGGAAACCTTGCACCATCAAATAGCTCAGTCAAATTTCTGCCTTGCTAGAGCTGCCCCGGTCAACTGTAAGTGCTGTTATTGTGAAGTGGAAACGTCTAGAAGCAACAACAGCTCAGCTGCAAAGTAGTAGGCCACACAAGACCACAGAACGGGACCGCCGAGTGCTGAAGCGCGTAAAAATCGTCTGTCCTCGGTTGCAACCCTCACTACCGAGTTCCAAACTGCCTCTGGAAGCAACGTCAGCACAAGAACTGTTCATCGGGAGCTTCTTGAAATGGGTTTCCATGGCCGAGCAGCCACACACAAGCCTAAGATCATCATGCGCAATGCCAAGCGTTGGCTGGAGTGGTTTAACGATCACCGCCATTGGACTCTGGAGCAGTGGAAATGCGTTCTCTGGAGTGCTGAATCACGCTTCACCATCTGGCAGTCCGACGGACGAATCTGGGTTTGGCGGATGCCAAGAGAACGTGACCTGCCCCAATGCATAGTGCCAACTGTAAAGTTTGGTGGAGGAGGAATAATGGTCTGGGGCTGTTTTTCATGGTTTGGCTAGGCCCATTAGTTCCAGGGAAGGGAAGTCTTAAAGCTACAGCATACAATTACATTCTAGACGATTCTGTGCTTCCAACTTTGTGGCAACAGTTTGGGGAAGGCCCTTTTTCTGTTTCAGCATAACAATGCCCCCGTGCACAAAGCGAGGTCCATACAGAAATGGTTTGTCAAGATCGGTGTGAACTTGACTGGCCTGCACAGAGCCCTGACCTCAACTCCATCGAACACCTTTGGGATGAATTGGAACGCAGACTGCAAGCCAGGCCTGATCACCCAACATCAGTGCCCGACCTCACTAATGCTCGTGTCTAAATGGAAGCAAGTCCCCGCTGCAATATTCAAACATAAAGTCAAAAGCCTTCCCAGAAGAGTGGAGGCTGTTATAGCAGCAAAGGGGGGACCAACTCCATATTAATGCCCATGATTTTCGAATGAGATGTTCGGCGAGCAGGTGTCCACATACTTTTGGTAATGTAGTGTATGTCTACCTGAATTGAGCTAAAGGTAAAATATGGGATAATTTCTGTTCCTTAATAATAATAATAATAATAGCAGTTCATTCAATCTTTTTTTTAGGGGGTTGATCAGCTTTAATATGGGGGATTGGAAGTGATGCAGACAATTACATTGATGGAAGTTAATGTATCTGCAATATTAAAAAAATGAATTTTTTTTAGTAGACGCTCTTATCCAGAGCGACTTACAGTTAGTGCATACATTTTGTCATACTGGCCCCCCGTGGGAAACGAACCCACAACATTTACATTTCAGTCATTTAGCAGACGCTCTAATCCAGAGCGATTTACAGTTAGTGAGTGCATACATTTTCATACTGGCCCCACGTGGGAAACGAACCCACAACCCTGGCGTTGCAAGCGCCATGCTCTACCAACTGTAGCTCAGTTGGTAGAGCATGGCGCTTGCAACGCCAGGGTTGTGGGTTCGTTTCCCACGTGGGGCCAGTATGAAAATGTATGCACTCACTAACTGTAAATCGCTCTGGATTAGAGCGTCTGCTAAATGACTGAAATGTAAATGTTGTGGGTTCGTTTCCCACGGGGGGCCAGTATGACAAAATGTATGCACTAACTGTAAGTCGCTCTGGATAAGAGCGTCTACTAAAAAAAATGAATTTTTTTAATATTGCAGATACATTAACTTCCATCAATGTAATTGTCTGCATCACTTCCAATCCCCCATATGTTTTTTTTCTCTCGCATATATATATATATATATATATATATATATATATATATACTGTGGCAGATCAGGGGGTTGGGTCAAGACGTTTACACAGATCAGACACGGACAGAGTATGATTATCTCGGTTTCAAGGGTCTCATGGGTCTCCCCCATGAGACCCTCTCCAACTACATGGACGTTACCTTACTTCCCCCAGTCCTCTCTCATGTGCTGCCCTTCTGGCAGCTTTATGGGCCTTGCACAGCTGGTGAGCAATCCGCCCTTAATTACTCACCAGCTCCCAATCAGCCCCAATTAGTCCTGTCCTGGGAGCCCGTCGAGACCTGGCACGTCCAGCAGATGGAGCCACCGTCTCGTGATGTATACTCCATCTGTTACCAGGCCTCGACGAGTCTCCCCCTGGTGGCTGACCTGCTGTATGCCACAATACACATACATACACAATTTACATTTTAGTCTTTTAGCAGATGCTCTTATCCAGAGCGACTTACAGTTAGTGAGTGCATACATTTTTTTTTTTTTTATACCCCCCATGGGAATCGAACCCAAACGCCATGCTCTACCAACTGAGCTACATCCCTGCCGGCCATTCCCTCCCCTACCCTACGCTGGGCCAATTGTGTGCCGCCCCATGGGTGTCCCGGTCATGTCCGGCTACGACAGAGCCTGGATTCGAAGCAGGATCTGTAGTGGCACAGCTAGCACTGCGATGCAGTGCCTTAGACCACTGCGCCACTCAGGACTATTCACTCACTCACTCACTCACTCACTCACTCACTCACTCACTCACTCACTCATAAAATATATTTCCCTTTATTACTTTCCAACCCCACCACCCCTTCCCTAATTGGAGTAAACTAGTGAACAACAATGCTTAGGCCTCTACTTCCAGCTTATACATACTATATACATTTTATGGACAGTTAATTTTACAACTTTCATTAAAGTTAATTTTTACAGTTCATTCAATCTTAAGCATGCTGAACATTCAACTGTCTTAACCTATTACTAACCATAATACCTGTGCTCTCTCTCCCTCTCTGTTCTCCTGAATGCTCCTCTGTCTGTCCTGTGTGGGCCTCTTTCTATGTAGATGCAGAATAATATCAGTGAATTTGCAATTGTATTGTAAACATACAATTAATTTTTTTATTTGATTTATTTCACCTTTATTTAACCAGGTAAGCCAGTTGAGAACAAGTTCTCATTTACAACTGCGACCTGGCCAAGATAAAGCAAAGCAGTGCGATAAAAACAACAACACAGAGTTACATATGGAATAAACAAAAACAAAACGTACAGTCAATACAGTCCATAGTGCAAAATAATTACAATTTAGTATTAACACTGGAGTGATAGATGTGCAGAAGATGATGTGCAAATAGAGATACTGGGGTGCAAATGAGCAAAATAAATAACAATGTAAATAACAATATGGAGATGAGGTAGTTGGGTGGGCTAATTACAGATGGGCTGTGTACAGGTGCAGTGATCGGTAAGTTGCTCTGACAACTGATGCTTAAAGATAGTGAGGGAGATAAGTGTCTCCAGCTTCAGAGATTTTTGCAGTTCGTTCCAGTCATTTGCAGCAGAGAACTGGAAGGAATGGCGGCCAAAGGAGGTGTTGGCTTTGGGGATGACCAGTGAGATATACCTGCTGGAACGCATACTACGGGTGGGTGTTGCTATGGTGACCAATGATCTAAGATAAGGCGGGGATTTGCCTAGAAGTGATTTATAGATGACCTGGAGCCAGTGGGTTTGGCGACGAATATGTAGTGAGGGCCAACCAACGAGAGCGTACAGGTCACAATGGTGGGTAGTATATGGGGCTTTGGTGACAAAACGGATGGCACGGTGATAGACTACATCCAATTTGCTGAGTAGAGTGTTGGAAGCTATTTTGTAAACGACATCACCGAAGTCAAGGATCGGTAGGATAGTCAGTTTTACGAGGGCATGTTTAGCAGCATGAGTGAAGGAGGCTTTGTTGCGAAATAGGAAGCCGATTCTAGATTTAACTTTGGATTGGAGATGCTTAATGTGAGTCTGGAAGGAGAGTTTACGGTCTAACCAGACACCTAGGTATTTGTAGTTGTCCACATATTCTAAGTCAGACCCGCCGAGAGTAGTGATTCTAGTCGGGCAGGCGGGTGCAAGCTTCGTTCGATTGAATGGGCATGGGCAAGTTGCAGCGGAGGGTGCTTTGCTGGTGGCCGGGGTAGGGGTAGCCAGGTGGAAAGCATGGCCAGCCGTAGCAAAATGCTTATTGAAATTCTCGATTATCGTAGATTTATCGGTGGTGACAGTGTTTCCTAGCCTCAGTGCAGTGGGTAGCTGGGAGGAGGTGCTCTTATTCTCCATGGACTTTAGTGTCCCAAAACTTTTTGGAGTTAGTGCTACAGGATGCAAATTTCTGTTTGAAAAAGCTAGCCTCTGCTTTCCTAACTGATTGTGTATATTGGTTCCTGACTTCCCTGAAAAGTTTCATATTGCGGGGGCTGTTCGATGCTAATGCAGTACGCCACCGGATGTTTTTGTGCTGGTCAAGGGCAGTCAAGTCTGGGGTGAACCAGGGGCTATATCTGTTCTTAGTTCTGAATTTTTTGAATGGGGCATGCTTATTTAAGATGGAGAGGAAAGCACTTTTTAAGAACATCCAGGCATCCTCTACTGACGGAATGAGGTCAATATCCATCCAGGATACCCGGGCCAGGTCAATTAGAAAGGCCTGCTCGCTGAAGTGTTTTAGGGAGCTTTTGACAGTGATGAGGGGTGGTCGTTTGACCGCGGACCCATTACGGACGCAGGCAGTGATCGCTGAGATCCTGGTTGAAGACAGCGGAGGTGTATTTAGAGGGTAAATTAGTCAGGATGATATCTATGAGGGTGCCCATGTTTACGGATTTAGGGTTGTACCTGATAGGTTCATTGATAATTTGTGTGAGATTGAGGGCATCTAGTTTAGATTGTAGGATGGCCGGGGTGTTAAGCATATCCCAGTTTAGGTCACCAAGCAGTACGAACTCTGAGGATAGATGGGGAGCAAGCAATTCACATATGGTGTCCAGGGCACAGCTCAGGGCTGAGGGGGGTCTGTAGCAAGCGGCAACAGTGAGAGACTTATTTCTGGAAAGGTGGATTTTTAGAAGTAGAAGCTCAAACTGTTTGGGCACAGACCTGGATAGTATGATAGAGCTCTGCAAGCTATCTCTACAGTAGATTGCAACTCCGCCCCCTTTGGCAGTTCTATCTAGACGGAAAATGTTGTAGTTCGGAATGGACATTTCTGAATTTTTGGTGGCCTTCCTAAGCCAAGATTCAGACACTGCTAGAACATCAGGGTTGGCGGAGTGTGCTAACGCAGTGAATAACTCAAACTTGGGGAGGAGACTTCTGATGTTAACATGCAAGAAACCAAGGCTTTTACGGTTACATAAGTCAACAAATGATAGCGCCTGGGGGGTGGGAGTGATACTGGTGGCTACAGGGCCTGGGTTAACCTCTACATCACCAGAGGAACAGAGGAGGAATGCACTTACTCCTGCTAATAAAACAACCGTCTATCTGTTTGCTGAGTTGCATCTCGCCCTCTTTCTCAAGAAGAAATTCTGTATGTCCATCTTCTATAGGTTGGAAAAACAATGTTAACTCAGCTATCCAGCTATGTTTTTTCAACAGATAATTTAGCTGGCGTTACCAAAAGTAGCTAACGTCATGTTAGCCATTGTCGCCCCTCAAGTTAGCTAGCTACTGTAGCTAACTAGCTTTATTAGCAATTATTAGCATATTTGGACAGTAATTGATAGTTAGTGATACCTTTCGGGTGGTGAACAGAGCTCCAGCAGTTGAATTCAGTGTCCAGATAGCTCATAAAAATTGCTAGCTAGCTAATGTTAGCAGCACTTTTAGCTAGACTGGGTACAGTCCCTAACGTTAGTTAGCTAGCTAGCTTAACGTTATCTGTCAGTGCAACTTTTGAGTCGACAACATGTTGAAATGTAAGTTACTCGAATCTGGCTTACTGTGAGGTCAAATACTTTGAATAGCCTCATGGGCTAACAAAATTAGCTATAGTAGTAGCAAGCTAACAAATCCTTCTCATATTTGCGCTCTCTCTGTGGTGTTATGCTTTATTTGAAGAAACCAGAGGTGAATATCACTTTGGTTGACTTTAATGAAACAATAAGTAACATAACACTGGAGACTGTATTCACTGGACTTGTTACGACAGATGCATGCGGACTGACTTGCCCAATCATCTTTTTATATGACGTCATTCATATTTTTGCGCCATGTGCTATAATAAAATAGCTCCAATAAAACACATCACCCTTAATTATTTTAAGACGTGTTTCTAAAATGTCAAAACGTCACATACTGTTTATAGTAAATCACTCTGTAATAAACTTCTCAACATATGAATTCATAAACAAACTTTTCTCTCTTTAAAGTTCAACAACTCATGGAACATCAACTCATTTTCTGTCTTTAACATTCCTTAAAACAGTCTTTCTTCAACACTAACTATATTCTACCCTAAAGTGAGCTGGGTGGACTGCTAGTCACCTTCATAGCTGCAGTGGGGTTATTATGTCACATAATGCAGGCTATGTGTTAATTACATACTCTCCGTATCTGTCTGGTGGTTTGACAACTCTGCCATGAGAAGTCATGTGCACTGGAGTCTGTGGTGCTGTGACAGGAGTGGGTTGGCATTTGGAACAGGTAAGTACAACTCCGTGTCACACTCTGGGTGTTCCTCTTCACCCTTTTGAGAAGTCTCTGAAGCACTGTGGAGGGGTTTCAGGTAGTGTCGACTCCTGCGCAGCACTCCCTTGTCTGTCTGGACCAAGTATAAAAAAATAAAAATAAAAAGTATGACCTGGGTGTGTCACACTGTTGAAGCACTGAAGCCATCTTTATCCAGCCTCGTTCATCGTCCAGCTTCACGGCGACGTTGACTCCGGGCTGGAGTTCTGGAAGGGTTCTGACTTTATACCTGTTGTAGACACGCATGTAGCTCTGCTTTCCTCTCTGGTCGACACGTCTCACCTGCTGGAGGTCTGGGCATGCCGGTTGTAGGTTAACCTCCAGGGTGAGGACTGTGGTGCCAAGCATGAGCTGTGCTGGGCTCACACCTGTGGCTTGCAGTGGCGTTTCTCTGTAGGTCATGAGAGCTAGGAATGGGGCAGCCTGTTTCAGGATCCCTTTGGCTGTCTGCACTGCTCTCTCTGCTTCACCATTTGCTTGGGCGTAGTGAGGGCTGTGGTAATGTGTCTGAAATCATAGTCCTTGCGTGAAAGCTCTACCTGAGAACTGTGGAGCATTGCCTGTAATTAGAATATTTGGGCATCCCCACCTGGCGACGATGTTCTTCAGTTTAGCTCTTGTAGTTTCTCCTGACATGTCTTTGATGTAAGTTATTTCTATATATCTAGAAAAATTGTCCACAACTACCAAGTCGTTTTGCTTGTTGAGTTCACATATGTCAGCTGCTACTCTTTCCCATGGGCGACTGGGGAGTGGTGATCAGAGGTTCCCTCCTCTGAGTAGGTTTGGACTCTTGGCAGTCTTTGCATGTACTGACTATTTCCTGGATGTTTACTTATTCCAGGCCACCACACACTACCTCTAGCTCGCTCCCGGCACTTCACAATGCCCTGATGGCCATTGTGTATGCACTTTAACATCTCAGTTCTCATGTTTTGTGGCACTGCTATTCTATCACCATACAACACTAGTCCTTGTGAGGTTGAGAGGTTCTGTCAGGAGGTGTAGTAGGCTTTTACCTTGTCTGGCACTTTGGCTGCATACTTAGGCCATCCTGCTGTCACATAGTGTTTCACCATCTGCAGCTCTGTATCCTGTTGTGTCTGCTTCTTGACGACATCAAGCTTGGTGGGTGAGATAGGCCATGAGGTATGAATTGCATCCTCATATGCCTCGATTTCACTGGTCAGCTCTGCGATCTCTCGTGTTACAGCAGCCTGGGGATGTCTGGAAAGGGTGTCTGCTATAACAAGCTGTTTCCCCGGCACAGAGGGTTATAACGCATCATGCGCGTCCTGTCTCTGACACCTCAAAGGCACTAAGTCAAGGTCTTTACAGTTTAATAGTGGAATAAGAGTTTCTGATCACTCTGCAGTGTGAATGTATCTAGGCCATACAGATATCTGGTAAACTTCTCACATGCCCAGACTGCTACGAGACACTCCTTTTCTATCTGTGCATAGCGCTTCTCTGCATCTGTGGCAGTACTGGAGCAATAAGCTACTGGCTTTAACTGTCGATCTTGTTTCTGTAGTAGGACCCCGCCTAGTCCACAACTATTGGCGTCTGCACTGACCATGGTAGGCTTTGTCACATCATAGAATGCCAGTACAGGTGACTCTGTGACGAGTTGCTTTACCTTCCTAAAGGCCTCCTCCTGCACTGCACTCCATGTCCATGTAGCGTCACTCTTGAGCAGGTCGTTGAGTGGTTTGTTGACATCAGTTAGACCCAGTAGGTACCTGCCTAGGTAGTGAATCATACCCAGGATTAGGGCCGTGAGACCGGTTATTGTACCGATCTCACGGTAATTGGCCGTTAATTAACATAAACACGTTTAGCATCTCCTGGCTTCCACACACAGCCTATGCAGACCTTTGGAACATCTACATTTTAAAAAGCCGAATAAATCCATGTAATATAGCCTACACCTTCACAATAAATCCCTTCTCCCTGAGTGCTGCGTGCCCCGAAGCACCTCTCACTCACATGGCTCTCCATCACGTGATCAGGTCTTTCTCACAGGCTACAAGTGAAGACGGACACATCAGGGACGCATCTGCGCGCATCCTTATCCAATTCCGAGGTGCATATTGAAGATATTAGAAGAACTGTCCACAGTTACTTTTCGTCAGCCAACAAGATGAGTAGGCTTAACAAACAGCAAAAGCACTAGTCTATGTCAATCTACTATCCCCCTTAGTACAAAAGTTGACCTATTCTGTGCGAGAAATCAATATTCCAAACATAGTCTGGGACAGTTGTGGGATGCGATAGATCCCAAATTAATACAACCACTAGCATCAAAACCCCTTTTTAACGCAATGAGGCTGATGCAACAGATCAACACGTTTAGCTTAAAATGTTGATAAACTATTTCTTCATATTATAAGCCCAGCAATGCACACACGGCAGTAGGCTACGAGCACGAATGTTCCATTAGTGGGAAAACACGATTATCAAAAGTGACCGAAAATGCGATTATGCATGTAATGCTTTTATTATAAAAGGTGAATTTTTATGGTGAAAATTATCTTCCCCAAACTTGAAACTCACACGCTGCTTATGTATGCCAGTTAGGCTCTACACCCCTTGTAAAGCGGATGAATGTGCCTAATTTTAAGAAGTTATTTGGCCACTTTAGTTGTGATACAAACCTTATCAAAGCACATAGGCCTATGGGCTAGGCTACATGAGGTGTGCAACTATGAATCGAAAAAGTACCACAAAAAAAAAGGCTTTGTTTCTTGCCTTAAGCTGGGCATCATTCACAAGTGATAGGCTAATATTGTCACCCATCAGACGATTCTTGATTTAATCTTGTCTTTACATACAGTTGAAGTCTGAAGTTTACATACACCTTAGCCAAATACATTTAAACTCAGTTTTTCACAATTCCTGACATTTAATCCGTGTACAAATTCCCTGTTTTAGGTCACTTAGGATCACCACTTTATTTTAAGAATGTAAAATGTCAGAATAATAGTAGAGAGAATGACTTATTTCAGCTTTTATTTATTTCATCACATTCCCAGTGGGTCAGAAGTTTACATACACTCAATTAGTATTTGGTAGCATTGCCTTTAAATTATTTAACTTGGGTCAAACGTTTCGGGTAGCCTTCCACAAGCTTCCAACAATAAGTTGGGTGACTTCTGGCCCATTCCTCCTGACAGAGCTGGTGTAACTGAGTCAGGTTTGTAGGCCTCCTTGCTCGCACACGCTTTTTCAGTTCTGCCCACAACTTTTCTATAGGATTGAGGTCAGGGCTTTTTGATGGCCACTCCAATACCTTGACTTTGTTGTCCTGAAGCCATTTTGCCACAACTTTGGAAGTATGCTTGGGGTCATTGTCCATTTGGAAGAACCATTTGCGACCAAGCTTTAACTTCCTGACTGATGTCTTGAGATGTTGCTTCAATATATCCACATAATTTTCCTTCCTCATGATGCCATCTATTTTGTGAAATGCACCAGTCCCTCCTGCAGCAAAGCACCCCCACAGCATGATGCTGCCACCCCCGTGCTTCACGGTTGGGATGGTGTTCTTCCGCTTGCAAGGTACCCCCTTTTTCCTCCAAACATAACGATGGTCATTATGGCCAAACAGTTCTATTTTTGTTTCATCAGACCAGAGGACATTTCTCCAAAAAGTACGATCTTTGTCCCCATGTGCAGTTGCAAACCGTAGTCTGGCTTTTTTATGGCGGTTTTGGAGCAGTGGCTTCTTCCTTGCTGAGCGGCCTATCAGGTTATGTCGATATAGGACTCGTCTTACTGTGGATATAGATACTTTTGTACCTGTTTCCTCTAGCATCTTCACAAGGTCCATTGCTGTTGTTCTGGGATCGATTTGCACTTTTCGCACCAAAGTACGTTCATCTCTAGGAGACAGAACGTGTCTCCTTCCTGAGCGGTATGATGGCTGCGTGGTCCCATGGTGTTTATACTTGCGTACTATTGTTTGTACAGATGAATGTGGTACCTTCAGGCATTTGGAAATTGCTCCCAAGGATGAACCAGACTTGTGGAGGTTTACAATTATTTTTCTGAGGTCTTGGCTGATTTATTTTCATTTTCCCATAATGTCAAGCAAAGAGGCACTGAGTTTGAAGGTAGGCCTTGATATACATCCACAGGTACATCTCCAACTGACTCAAATGATGCTAGTTAGCCTATCAGAAGCTTCTAAAGCCATGACATAATTTTCTGGAATTTTCCAAGCTGTTTAAAGGCACAGTCAACTTAGTGTATGAAAACTTCTGACCCCCTGGAATTGTGATACAGTGAATTATAATTTAAATAATCTGTCTGTAAACAATTGTTGGAAAAATTACTTGTGTCATGCACAAAGTAGATGTCCTTACTGACTTGCCAAAACTATAGTTTGTTAACAAGAAATTTGTGGAGTGGTTGATAAACAAGTTTTAATGACTCCAACCGAAGTGTATGTAAACTTCCGACCTCAACTGTATACTAAATAATATGTTTCTGACCCAGTAGACATATTTCTGGGTTGACCTTCAAACCTGCTTTCTCCAGTGTGAATAGGGTTTTCTGGAGTCTCACCTCATGATCCTCTGGCATGTCTGAGTAAATAAGGAACATTTCTGCGGCACTAGTGATTCCATATGGAAGTCTATTGAAATAGTACCATCCAAAAGGCGTTATGAATGTGGTAAGCTTGGCACTCTCTCTGTCTAGTGGAATCTGCCAGAAGCCACTTGCTGCATCTAAAAGTGAAAACGCTTTGGCAGGATATTGTCTATGGTGTGTAGAATGTATTTCTCCCTTTTCAATGATTTGTTTAACCTTCTCAGGTCAGCACATACCCTCAGCTGGTCTTTGTTCTTCTTGGGTACCAGGACCATAGGAGCACACCACTCTGTAGGCTCCGTGATCACACCATTCTCTACTATGCGGTCAAGCTCCTTTGGGGAGCATGGGCACTGACACACATCTGGCTGTGTTTACACTGTAGGGCACTGCATCATCTTTCAGGCTTATTTTGATTGGTTTTATCTTCAGCTTGCCCACATCTGCAGGATGAGCACTATTGATCTGCTTTGTGCTTTTGATCTCTTCTATTCTCTTTACCAAGCCCATTGCAACAGCTACATTACGGCCTAGCAGATGGCTTCCACGTGACCCCTTTATCACATACACTTTGAACCTAAACTGCTGTCCTTTCCACATAGTAGTAGCTGTAAAGTGACCCATCCAGTTCAGTTTACCCCCTGGGCTGTCTAGTTAAGTTACTGTGCTCTTCAGTGGTGGCATGTTTTTCAGTGAGCTATAAGAATTTTCTGGTATGACACTTGTATCAATGTTAAAGTCTATTGTAGTACCTTTTTATGCATTGTTTGAGTCATCAACATCTGTGACTTCTCCCAGGAAATGGAAGTCCTCCTCTTCTCCTCCCTCGTTGGGTGCAGTAACCTCGTTGACCACACGACCGTAAAATGCTCCCGCTTCCTACAGTTACGGCATTCTGCATTCTTAGCAACACATGTTCTCTTTAGCACGTGCCTTACCACATCTGAAGCATTTGCATCCTGTCATGTTCACATTGTGTTCTTTTGCTTTGGCCCCTTTGTTTTGTCCATGCCCGTTTTCTGTGTCTCTGTTTCTCATTGTGTATGCTACTGCACTAAAGCTGTGCACCGTTAGCATTAGCCTCTTGTTCACTAATATACCCTCTCTACCGCGTTGTTGAGTGTCAAGTCAGGTGTTAGTTGAAGCTTCCCTTACAAGTCCTTATCTAATATCCCTATGACCAACCTGTCATGGATATTTTTGTTCTTGGCAGTGTTGAATAGTGTTCACTTTGGCCACAAATTAATTGTCTAGTTTACCCATAACAATCTCATAATCGTTCTGGTCCTCCTCCACAGAAAACGTGAATGTCTTAAACTTGTTCAGCTTCTTTCCCCAGCGAATAGAGCCGAGTACAAACGTGTACCTCTCCATCCTCTTTGTTTAGCTTAGTTGCTATCCTGTAACGATGAAATTGTTGGCGCCATTCTGGCCAGTGTTCTGGGCGACCGAAGTCAACGTTTTCTGGAGGTGGAGACTTAGCCATCGTTGCTGATCTTCTGACACCATGTGGTGTTATGCTTTATTTGAAGAATCAGGAGGCGAATATCACTTTGGTTGACTTTAATGGAACAATAAGTAACATAACACTGGAAACTGTATTCACTGGACTTGTTACGACGGATGCACACGGACTGACTTGCCCAATCACCTTTTATGTGACATCATGAATATACTTGCGCTATAATAAAATAGTTACAATACAACACACTCTCCCTCAGAGAATGAACAGTCGCCCGCGCACCAAAATATATTTTCTTTGGACAAATCAAAAATGACTTTGGAAAACGACTCTGCATCCTAAAGTACCACGGTACAAAGAAATGCTGGTTTTAGGTAGCCCTGGCAGGGCAGGCCGGGGCTCATGATTGGAGTATTCATTGCAGTGTGTAATGCAGTGTAGCCTAGTTTGTTTTACACCATCCCAACAGGGCAAAAAACTTGGGGCTGAGACAAAATCATTCGGGGCTGAGAACTCTACCCACATGTACATATTACTTCAACTACCTCAACTAGCCGGTGCCCCCGCACATTGACTCTGCACCGGTACCCCCCTGTATATATAGCCTCCCTACTGTTATTTTATTTTACTTCTGCTCTTTTTTTTCTCAACACTTTTTTTGTTGTTCTTTTATTGTTGTTGTTGTTCTTTTATTGTTAAAAATAAATGCACTGTTGGTTAAGGGCTGTAAGTAAGCATTTCACTGTAATGTATGCACCTGTTGTATTCGGCGCATGTGACCAATAAAATTTGATTTGATTTGAGATGACCCGTAAATGTATGTTATCGCTGATAGAGTGCCTTGCATAGCTAGCCTAGCATAGGCTCCATCCTCCTTGTATGTACGAGGGATGATTCTCTATGATGCGGTGTGTGTTCACCGAGTGCACAGACTCTGCCCGAAAGCTGGCATTGGGAACAAACAAAGCATAAGATGGGCTACTCCCGAGATTAATTCTACTTAGGTAGATAGTTGTAGCCGGCTATTGACTGACAACAGTAGAGCAGCAACATGGTTGATCCTCGCAATCAATGACATTCCCACAGCAGCCAAACATTGCAACATGAGCATATTGAATGACGCGGGCGAGGTCCAAACACTGCTAGCGAGCATTTACAAAGAAAAGTCAATATCAGAAAATAGCATGTACAGATACAGCAGCAGCATCAATGCAGCAAAAGAAGCAAATGCATACTAGCAGTAGCAGGAAGTGGCAGCAGGATGTGTGAGCAGAACCGGCCAGCTTAAATAGACCGCCAAATAAGGCAGACATGATTCTTACTAGCATCTAATTGGTGCAATCTCAGCTGAGGCGGGCACTCGGGTTCCCTTCCTGAACTACTAAGTTAACATATGACATTTTGTAAGATGGTGATACCAAGGATCATTTAGCTATTTGATTTGGAGTTTTAGCAACCTTTAAGGTATAAAAAACATTATTTGATTAAACATTATATTTGGCCTTACTGCTATTAGCCCATAGAAACACATTTAAATATGGATAAACAGATATTCCCCCCAAAAATCTAAAGGAAGTTTGTTCTGAAGTGTCTGTCCTATATATGATAAGAGCGTCTGCTAAATGACTAAAATGTAAATGTAAATATGAGAGATGTAAGAAAGATCAGGAAACTATCGTTAAAAAAAAATGCATTTAACCCCTTATTTTAGTAACTAAACTATTGTATCTCCATATATACAGTGCATTTGGAAAGTATTCAGACCCCCTGACTTTTTCCACATTTTGTTACGTTACAGCCTTATTCTATAATGGATTAAATTGTTTTTCCCCCCTCATCAATCTACACACAATACCCCATAATGTCAAAGCAAAAACAATGTTTTCGAAATTTTTGCAACAGTAGAGCAGCAACTGACAACAGTAGAGCATTGACAACAGTGACATTCCCACAGCAGCCAAACATTGCAACATGAGCATATTGAATGACGCGGGCAAGGTCCAAACATAGCTAGCGAGCATTTACAAAGAAAAGTTCATATCAGAAAATAGCAGCATAGCGTGTACAGCTACAGCAGCAGCATCAATGCAGCAAATGCATACTAACAGTAGCAGGAAGTGGCAGCCGGATGTGTGCGCAGAACCGGCCAGCTTAAATAGACCGCCAAATAAGGCAGGCGTGATTCTTACTAGCATCTAATTGGTCCAACTAAACTACTGTATCTCCATATATACAGTGCATTCGGAAAGTATTCAGACTCCTTGACTTTTTCCAAATTTTGTTACTTTACAGCCTTATTCTATAATGGATTAAATTGTTTCCCCCCCTCATCAATCTACACACACTACCCCATAATGCCAAAGCAAAAACAGTGTTTTAGAATTTTTTGCAAAAAACATACAAAACGGAAATACCACATTTATATAAGGATTCAGACCCTTTACTCAGTACTTTGTTGAAGCACCTTTGGCAGCGATTACAGCCTTGAGTCTTCTTGGGTATGACACTACAAGCTTGGCACATCTGTATTTGGGGAGTTTCTCCCATTCTTCTCTGCAGATCCTCTCAAGCTCTGTCAGGTTGGATGGGGAGCGTTGCTGCACAGCTATTTTCAGGTCTCTACAGAGATGTTCGATCGGGTTCAAGTCCGGAATTTGGCTGGGCCACTCACTTACATTCAGAGACTTGTCCTGAAGCCACTCCTGCGTTGTCTTCGCTGTGTGCTTAGGGTCATTGTCCTGTTGGAAGGTGAACCTTCGCCCCAGTCTGAGGTCCTAAGCGCTCTGGAGAAGGTTTTCATCAAGGATCTCTCTGTACTTTGCTACATTAATCTTTCCCTCGATCCTGACTAGTCTCCCAGTCCCTGCTGCTGACAAACATTTCCACAGCATGATGCTGACACCACCATGCTTCACTGTAGGGATGGTGCCAGGTTTCCTCCAGATGTGACACTTGGCATTCAGGCCAAAGAGTTCAATCTTGGTTTCATCAGACCAGATAATCTTGTTTCTCATGGTCTGAGAGTCCTTTAGGTGCCTTTTGGCAAACTCCAAGCGGGCTGTCATGTGCCTTTTACTGAGGAGTGGCTTCCGTCTGGCTACTCTACCATTAAGGCCTGATTGGTGAAGTGCTGCAGAGATGGTTGTCCTTCTGGAAGGTTCTCCCATCTCAACAGAGGAACTCTTAAGCTCTGTCAGAGTGACCATCGGGTTCTTGGTCACCTCCCTGACCAAGGCCCTTCTCCCCCGATTGCTCAGTTTGTCCGGGCGGACAGTTCTAGGTAGAGTTTTGGAGGTACCAAACTTCTCCCATTTAAGAATGATGTAGGCCACTGTGTTCTTGGGTACCTTCAATGCTGCAGAAATGTTTTGGTAACCTTCCCAAGATCTGTGCCTCGATTAGGCTTTGGCCTTGTGTTTTAGGTTATTGTCCTGCTGAAAGGTGAATTCATCTCCCAGTGTCTGGTGGAAAGCAGACTGAACCAGGTCTTCCTTTTAGGATTTTGCCTGTGCTTAGCTCCATTCCGTTTCTTTTTTATCCTGGAAAAACTCTCCAGTCCTTGCCGATTTAAAAGCATACCCATAACATGATGCAGCCACCACCATGCTTGAAAATATGAAGAGTGGTACTCAGTGACGTGTTGTGTTGGATTTGCCCAAAACATAACGCTTCTTATTCAGGACATAAAGTTAATTTCTTTGCCACATTTCTTGCAGTTTTACTTTAGTGCCTTGTTGCAAACAGGATGCATGTTTTGGAATATAATTTTATTATATTATTATTATTATTATTTTTACCCATATACCAATAGGTAAAGTGAGTTATTGAAAAACCTCCCTGGTCTTTGTAATTGAATCTGTGTTTGAAATTCACTGCTCGACTGGGGGACCTTACAGATAATTGTATGTGTGGGGTACAGAGATGAGGTAGTCATTCAGAAATCATGTTAAACCCTATTATTGCACCCAGAGTGAGTCCATACAACTTATGTGACTTGTTAAGCAGATTTTTACTCCTTGAACTTATTTAGGCTTGCCATAACAAAGAGATTGAACACTTATTGACTCAAGACATTTCAGGTTTTAATTTTTAATGAATTTGTAAACATTTCAAAAAACATTATTCCACTTTGACATTATGGGGTATTGTGTGTGTGTAGGCCAGTGACAACAAATCTCAATTTAATCAGGCTATAACACAATAAAATGTGGAAAAAGTCAAGGGGTGTGAATAATTTCTGAAGGCACTGTGCATAACCAGATACATAACCAGCAGTCTATGGTCTAGCTACCGGTATACTCACCACCACTAGGGACCAACGAACTCCAACCACCTATCCCCGCATGATAGAGTCCTTCGGCAGGGCATACAAACCATAGTTGTTGGCTGTGCATCCTGCTGAAAGCATGCATTGCATGATCAATCCGTATAGGGCTTTTCTGTCTCAAATGGCCGTGATCCTTTGAAAGCGTTGGTTGGGGGCGATGAAACAATGGAGCACCATTCAATGAAGGGAAGCGAAGTGGGCAGAGGGGCGATTTGCAAGTGGAGCTTGGCAAAAGGGGGCATGATTTGTTGACATTGTAATCCAAATCCAACCTTTATTTACCCGTTGTGATGCACTGAGGTTCCAAACTCCATTTCAGATGAGACTATGACCAAAATTATCCTATTCAAACTTTGTAGTCAATTTTCAGAAATATTCATCAAAATATTGCACTTTTCTGCCATTGCCATAAAAGGGTCAATTTCTTAGTCCTTTGGTGTGACGCCTTTTGAATGTATAGTTGAAAATAAATGTTTTTTGAAGTATAAAAAACAATGACAAAATGTTGTGGTGAAATCAAATGGTAGACCTATTTGTTGGAATTTTCATCATTTTATGTGGTTCTGAGTGCAATATTAACATTTTCATTCTCCCACACCCTATTACCCGCCAGCATCAGAGACCCATTGTCATTGGCTCCATTGTACGGTATACTCCAAAAACTCTCCAACAGAACACCTCTCAAGCGGCGTCTTGGCTCCCACGGCTTCGGCTGTTGGTAGGTCAGGGCCTCCCACTGGATGTGCACGGGTGCGCTTCGGTCTCCTCCATTACTAGAGGAATGTGCCTTTGCACCTCGCTGCTTGGTCAGGTACACCTCAATGTTGTTGGGTTCTACCTGAGTGATTCTGCCAGTCTTGTCTCAAAGATTAAGCCATGCAAGTCTTAATACACATGGCCGGTACAGTGAAACTGCGAATGGCTCATTAAATTAGTTATGGTTCCTTTGATTGCTCCAACGTTACTTGGATGACTGCAGCAATTATAGAGCTAATACATGCCAAAAAGTGCTGACCTTCACGGATGCGTGCATTTATTCAGACTCAAAACCCATGCGGGGTACTCTCGGACACCACAGACACTTTTGGTGACGTGCTGACATCTAATTTGAATGTCTGCCATATCAACTTTCGATGGTACTTTCTGTGCATACCATGGTGACCACGTGTAATGAGTACACTTTAAAACCTTTAATGTGGATCCATTACTGATGTTTAGAAGTTGCATTTTACAGTGGTCAGAAACTTCTGAAAGTGTCATTAATTACGTTTAAACCATCAAATTTGACTGCCTGTGTAGCTCAGTTGGTAGAGCATGGCGTTTGCAACGCCAGGGTTGTGGGTTCGATTCCTACGTGGGGCCAGTATGAAAAATGTATGCACTCACTAACTGTAAGTCGCTCTGGATAAGAGCATCTGCTAAATAACTAAAATGTATATTGTCCATCGGTGTGACATAATGTCCTATGGGGTGAGGCCAATAAATAAAATGGGAAAAAAGGTGTCTTGAACATAATGTAAAAATTATTGTAAAGCATGAGGCAGGTAACAATTGCTTTTTATCTAGGTTTTTGTCAGATTACTGTGAATCTTACTCAAAATGTAATGGGGAGACACTTGGTTATCGTCATTATACAAGGAAATTGTGTTTTTTAATTGAAATTCCAGAATATGATTACGGATTTTAAAAACAGAAGTAACTAATAATGAGTAAAAATATTTGTCTATTTGAGAATCATTAAACCTTTATATTAGCATTAATTGTGATGTCACACCAGAGGACAAATTCATGGCTCCCTGCATGAAATGAATGTTTAATTAAATTGGATTTTAAAAAATGATCGAAGGTTTCCACATTACATTTTGAATGGTTTAGACGTTGTTTATTGCAATTGTTTTTTTACTTTAATTTTAGAATAAATACTTTTTTCACTTTTGTTTTGGCCATATGACAACACCCATAGACAGATCATCAGTCATCGAAGGCAATGGTACAGATGTACATAAGATAGCCTTTTGACAATTTTACTAAGCAATTACCCTGGCTTATATGCATTGATTTGTTCCAAGGAAACCCTATTAGCATAACGATGGCCAAATCAGGTGGACATTTCAGCAATGCACACCAAAGGTTTGTCCTGTGGCACGACACCTCATTTTATCCTCCACTCAAAGTAATTGGAGTATGTCTGACACAGATGAAACCTAGTCCTAGTAGAAAAATCCAACTGAATGCCAATGGCTTAATCTGTGTCTGAGAAACCTGACCTTGTTATGTCAGGCTGGAATCTCAAATCGTCACCTGATTAAGATTCCAGTCATTGTGAATCTTGCCTTGTCATGTCTCCAGGATGACCAATGGGGGGAAGTCGACCATGTCCAGTAGTCTGCACCTGCGGATCCCCAACAGCTGCATCATAGCACAGGATGCTTTCTTCAAGGTCCTCTCCCTCTTCCTTCTGTCTCCTCAATTCACCTTCTTCATGGTCATCTCCCTCCTCCTTCTGTCTCCTCAATTCACCTTCTTCATGGTCCTCTCCCTCCTCCTTCTGTCTCCTCAATTCACCATCTTCATGGTCCTCTCCCTCCTTATGTCTCCTCAATTCACCTTCTTCATGGTCCTCTCCCTCCTCCTTCTGTCTCCTCAATTCACCATCTTCATGGTCCTCTCCCTCCTTAAGTCTCCTCAATTCACCTTCTTCATGGTCCTCTCCCTCCTTATGTCTCCTCAATTCACCATCTTCATGGTCCTCTCCCTCCTTATGTCTCCTCAATTCACCTTCTTCATGGTCCTCTCCCTCCTTATGTCTCCTCAATTCACCTTCTTCATGGTCCTCTCCCTCCTCCTGTCTCCTCAATTCAACTTCTTCATGGTCCTCTCCCTCCTCCTTCTGTCTCCTCAATTCACCATCTTCATGGTCCTCTCCCTCCTCCTTCTGTCTCCTCAATTCACCTTCTTCATGGTCCTCTCCCTCCGTATGTCTCCTCAATTCACCATCTTCATGGTCCTCTCCCTCCTTATGTCTCCTCAATTCACCTTCTTCATGGACCTCTCCCTCCTCCTTCTGTCTCCTCAATTCACCCTCTTCATGGTCCTCTCCTTCCTCCTTCTGTCTCCTCAATTCACCTTCTTCATTGTCCTCTCCCTCCTCCTGTCTCCTCAATTCACCCTCTTCATGGTCCTCTCCCTCCTCCTTCTGTCTCCTCAATTCACCATCTTCATGGTCCTCTCCCTCCTTATGTCTCCTCAATTCACCTTCTTCATGGTCCTCTCCCTCCTCCTTCTGTCTCCTCAATTCACCATCTTCATGGTCCTCTCCCTCCTTCTGTCTCCTCAATTCACCCTCTTCATGGTCCTCTCCCTCCTTAAGTCTCCTCAATTCACCTTCTTCATGGTCCTCTCCCTCCTTATGTCTCCTCAATTCACCATCTTCATGGTCCTCTCCCTCCTTATGTCTCCTCAATTCACCTTCTTCATAGTCCTCTCCCTCCTCCTTCTGTCTCCTCAATTCACCCTCTTCATGGTCCTCTCCCTCCTTATGTCTCCTCAATTCACCTTCTTCATGGTCTTCTCTTGACTGTCAGTTTAAGGATGATAGGGAAAAAGAGGCTCAGTGTCAGTGGTCATGTCTCGCTCTTTTTCTCTCTTTCTTTCTCTCCTTTCTTTCTTTCTCTCTTTCTCCCCCTTTAGGATGACTCTGTGATAGCTTTGGACAGCAATGGGTTCAAGCAGTATGATGGTAGGGGAAGAGTTTCTTTCTATTTTATCAGTAAGAAGATACATTTCAGAAGATCGAACAAGTTTAAGCTCATTGAGTGTAAATGTACAGAGTCATTACTTATTTGTAAATGTAAACAATAATGTGACCTATTACCAAAGTTTACATTTACAAATAAGTAATGACTCAGTAAAACCTATTGTTCATTTGGAATTCAACACTTTAACTCGACTGTATGATACATTTGTAGTGCTTGATGCGCTCCACATGGACAGAATGATGAGCAAGATTGAATCATGGCGGAAGGACCCCGATTCATTCCTAGCATCTCAAAGTCTGAAAACACAATGCTCTGTAGGAGAGGAGGTGTTTGTGCTCATCGTTGAGGGCTTCTTGATCTTCAACTACGGGTAACTAAGAGAAAACAGATCTTCCCTCCTATGTGTCTCTCTCTCCTTCTCCCTCTCTCGGTATGCCCTTTGTCTGATGTCTGCATGATGAGATGAATTATTTGTCTGGCTTTGTGTTTCATGTTTTGATTGGCAGGCCCTTGAACGAATTAATGGACAAGAGATACTTCCTTGAAATTCCTTATGACATCTGCAAAGAGAGGAGAGGGTGGGGCTAATAGTTTTTTTACTCCGATATAATTGCAATGCTTGGATATAATTATGGTCTGTTCAGATAGGCCACTTGTTGGGCTGTATAACCTGTGGCTGATGAAAAGAACAAGCCTTTGGCCCACCTTTCCTGTGATTGACAGCTCGAGGGTGTATACACCCCCTGACCTGCCAGGGTACTTTGACGGATATGTGTGGCCAATGTACCTGAAAAACCGGCAAGAGATGGAAGACATGGTATTGGATATTGGTGAGCTTTTCATTTAGTAGATATAAAGATCTTTCTTTGCCAGATATGTTTATGATAGTCGTTGTAGTTGTTCCTGCTCACTCCATTGCTGTTAACATGCTATTGCTTTAGTTCATTCTATCTGATGCTACCAGATGGTCACTCATTCTTTATTTCCAGTCTTTTTGGATGGATTGGAGTCAAAGGAGGGCTTGCTGGATTATGTGTACAGGGATGTAACCATGGAAATACAGAGACTCATGGGTAAGTTTGCTCCTACAAAAAATAAAGTTACTTACCTACTCAAAATTAAACTGCTTTTTTAAAGTCTGATTTGTGATTAGACACCAGAATGATTGGGCAGAGGGGAATTGAACAAGAGGGAATGGCACGCAGTATTCGAATGGTCTAAAACCTTACATTATTTTGTTGTCTTGTTTTCACAGGGAAAGACTTAGCAGTTTGATTTCTCAAATGGTTGCTGAAATCTGGAAGAGTAAAAGAGACAATGTGTTGAGAAACAGATGTGTTGAAACTTTGACTAATGTTTACAGCCAGAGGAGAAAGACAGGACACACACACACACAGTGCAGAACAGCCTTTCATGTTAAATCCATTTGACTTTTACTCCTGTGAGGTAAATGTTGTTTACATAGTTTTTTTACTTAGAAAGTATTTTTGCAATCTACAGTACATTTGTTTTGTTCAATCTATAATGGTTATGTACATAGTTAAGGAGTGCAAAGTTTATAAGCAGTGCAGACTCTTAACTAATGTTAATACTGTATCTTTCTCTGTTATACTGCAGTGTTAAAAAAATATTGTGGACACTGATGTATGTTCCTGAGTAGTGCCATGGCAGGAAATTAATTGATTAAAAGGTTGCTGAAGTGTGGTTTGGCTCTTAGCGTGCCAATAAAGTAGTAGCTCACTATTGTATTGTTACACATAATAATGTACCAGACATGGGTATAAATAATAATAATAATAATACGCCATTTAGCAGACACTTTTACCCAAAGCGACTTAGTCATGCGTGCATACATGTTTTATATATGGGTGGTCCCAGGAATCAAACCCATTATCTTGGCGTTGCAAGCGCCATGCTCTACCAACTGAGCCACAGAGGACCACCATATATATATATATATATATATATATATATATATATATATACATATACTACTAGTCAAAAGCTTGGACACACTAACTCATTTAAAGGGTTTTTCTTTATTTTTACAATTTTTTACATTGTAGAATAATAGTGAAGACATTAAAACTATGAAATAACACATGGAATCATGTACTAACCAAAAAAGTGTTTAACAAATCGAAATATGTTTTATATTTGAGATTCTTCAAATAGCCACCCTTTGCCTTCATGACAGCTTTGCACACTCTTGGCATTCTCTCAACCAGCTTCATGAGGTAGTCACCTGGAATGCATTTTAATTAACAGGTGTGCCTTCTTAAAAGTTAATTTGTGGAATTTATTTCCTTCTCAATGCGTTTGAGCCAATCAGTTGTGTTGTGACAAGGTGGGAGGGTATACAGAAGATAGCCCTATTTGGTAAAAGACCAAGTCCATATTATGGCAAGAACAGCTCAAATTAGCAAAGAGAAACAACAGTCCATCATTACTTTAAGACATGAAGGTCAGTCAATATGGAACATTTCAAGAACTTTGAAAGTTTCTTCAAGTGCAGTCGCAAAAACCATCAAGCGCTATGATGAAACTGACTCTCATGAGGACCGCCACATGAATGGAAGACCCAGAGTTACCTCTGCTGCAGAGGATAAGTCTCAAAGTCAACAGTAAAGAGGCGACTCCGGGATGCTGACCTTCTAGGCAGAGTTGCAAAGAAAATGCCATATCTCAGACTGGCCAATAAAAATAAAAGATTAAGATGGGCAGTCTGAGATATGGCTTTTGCTTTTCAACTCTGCCTAGAAGGTCAGCATCCCGGAGTCGCCTCTTCACTGTTGACGTTGAGACACTCTAATGTATTTGTCCTCTTGCTCAGTTGTGCACCGGGGCCTCCCACTCATCTTTCTATTCTGGTTAGAGCCAGTTGGCGCTGTTCTGTGAAGGGAGTAGTACACAGCGTTGTACGAGGTCTTCAGTTTCTTGGCAATTTCTGGCATGGAATAGCCTTCATTTCTCAGAACAAGAATAGACTGACGAGTTTCTTTGTTTCTGGCCATTTTGAGCCTGTAATCAAACCCACAATTGCTGATGCTCCAGATACTCAACTAGTCTCAAGAAGGACAGTTTTATTGCTTCTTTAATCAGCACAACAGTTTTCAGCTGTGCTAACATAATTGAAAAAGGGTTTTCTAATGATGAATTAGCCTTTTAAAATGACAAACTTGGATTAGCAAACACAACGTGTCATTGGAACACAGGACTGATGGTTGCTGATAATGGGCCTCTGTATGCCTATGTAAATATTCCATAAAAAATCAGCCGTTTCCAGCTACAATAGCCATTTACAACATTAACAATGTCTACACTGTATTTCTGATCAATTTGATGTTATTTTAATGGACAAAAAATGTGCTTTTCTTTCGAAAAAACAAGGACATTTCTTAGTGACCCCAAACTTTTGAACGGTAGTGTATATACATACATACAGTATATAACACACACACACACACACACAGTATACAGTGGGGGGAAAAGTATTTAGTCAGCCACCAATTGTGCAAGTTCTCCCACTTAAAAAGATGAGAGAGGCCTGTAATTTTCATCATAGGTACACGTCAACTATGACAGACAAAATGAGATTTTTTTTCTCCAGAAAATCACATTGTAGGATTTTTAATGAATTTATTTGCAAATTATGCTGGAAAATAAGTATTTGGTCAATAACAAAAGTTTCTCAATACTTTGTTATATACCCTTTGTTGGCAATGACACAGGTCAAACGTTTTCTGTAAGTCTTCACAAGGTTTTCACACACTGTTGCTGGTATTTTGGCCCATTCCTCCATGCAGATCTCCTCTAGAGCAGTGATGTTTTGGGGCTGTCGCTGGGCAACACGGACTTTCAACTCCCTCCAAAGATTTTCTATGGGGTTGAGATCTGGAGACTGGCTAGGCCACTCCAGGACCTTGAAATGCTTCATACGAAGCCACTCCTTCGTTGCCCGGGCGGTGTGTTTGGGATCATTGTCATGCTGAAAGACCCAGCCACGTTTCATCTTCAATGCCCTTGCTGATGGAAGGAGGTTTTCACTCAAAATCTCACGATACATGGCCCCATTCATTCTTTCCTTTACACGGATCAGTCGTCCTGGTCCCTTTGCAGAAAAACAGCCCCAAAGCATGATGTTTCCACCCCCATGCTTCACAGTAGGTATGGTGTTCTTTGGATGCAACTCAGCATTCTTTGTCCTCCAAACACAACGAGTTGAGTTTTTACCAAAAAGTTATATTTTGGTTTCATCTGACCATATGACATTCTCCCAATCCTCTTCTGGATCATCCAAATGCACTCTAGCAAACTTCAGACGGGCCTGGACATGTACTGGCTTAAGCAGGGGGACACGTCTGGCACTGCAGGATTTGAGTCCCTGGCGGCGTAGTGTGTTACTGATGGTAGGCTTTGTTACTTTGGTCCCAGCTCTCTGCAGGTCATTCACTAGGTCCCCCCGTGTGGTTCTGGGATTTTTGCTCACAGTTCTTGTGATCATTTTGACCCCACGGGGTGAGATCTTGCGTGGAGCCCCAGATCGAGGGAGATTATCAGTGGTCTTGTATGTCTTCCATTTCCTAATAATTGCTCCCACAGTTGATTTCTTCAAACCAAGCTGCTTACCTATTGCAGATTCAGTCTTCCAAGCCTGGTGCAGGTCTACAATTTTGTTTCTGGTGTCCTTTGACAGCTCTTTGGTCTTGGCCATAGTGGAGTTTGGAGTGTGACTGTTTGAGGTTGTGGACAGGTGTCTTTTATACTGATATCAAGTTCAAACAGGTGCCATTAATACAGGTAACGAGTGGAGGACAGAGGAGCCTCTTAAAGAAGAAGTTACAGGTCTGTGAGAGCCAGAAATCTTGCTTGTTTGTAGGTGACCAAATACTTATTTTCCACCATAATTTGCAAATAAATTCATTAGAAATCCTACAATGTGATATTCTGGATTTTTTTTTCTCAATTTCTGTCATAGTTGACGTGTACCTATGATGAAAATTACAGGCCTCTCATCTTTTTAAGTGGGAGAACTTGCACAATTGGTGGCTGACTAAATACTTTTTTTCCCCTCTGTATAACCATGCACACCAAAAATGCACAACAGACATGAATTGCACTGTCCTATAAAATAACTAAATTAAACAACAGCTATTGTGCAATATTGCTCTATAATTTGCTGTGTGTTATCATCCAACGTATTATTGATTATGTCCAATGTCCATAGTTACATTTACAATATATATTTTGTGTTTACATTTACATTTTACATTTTAGTCAATAAGCAGACGCTCTTATCCAGAGCGACTTACAGTTAGTGAATGCATACATTTTTCATAATGGCCCCCGTCTGTGCCAATCCTAAATTAACTATGTTGTGGTCAGCACTCCTCCTACGCAGGTAATCATTACACTGTTCAAATATGGGGGCATGCCAGTACCAAACAAACATGTCAAAGTTCAACCACTGATCAATCCCAAATGAAGGACACCCCCCGATCCTCATTATATAGACTGATTTTGGTACAAAGAGCCCATAGCTGCGATCTATAGGGGTGAGTACTGTACTGCTATCTATCTCTACACTGGGAGACTTTTACTGGTCACTGGCTCAATAGCTCTGTAATGGTTATCTCCAAACATGGTTCAATGGATTTGTCTGGTGTGAGGCCCACGAATTGATAAACTAAAGGTATTATTTACTTTGACTAGGAGTAAAAATGTGTCTGATTTCCAAAATGAATAAGAACGAGACAAATATTTTCCAGGAAACTGGAGACCACAAAAAAACATAACAGAATGAGAATACTGATGTGGGAAGATAACACAGTTTAGTTCAATGGCAAGTTTGAGATTTTTTAAAAAAAAGTGTAAATGTTACATAAAATAAAGTTATTAGACTGCCCTGCCCCCATCTCTTGGCAAAATATGTGTTATTTGATTCAATGAAGACTGCCTCCACTGGAACGTTCTAGACCCTGCCATGTTTAGTCCACCTCAGGGGTACAGAGTGATGTAATAGTGTTAATAATGTGTGGTGTCTATGTGAAGATTATGCTTCGAGAAATATTTTGATGCCATCTGTTTGGAAGTATAATTTCTCTGTGATAATTTAATTATCATGTATTTCTAAACAGTGATTTACCACCCACTGGTTATTACACCTTTGTTACACTTTTTTAGTGCATCTATGTCATATCGCTGAGTCTACCTTTAAATGTGGTGACTATTGAGTAATGCTACGTTTTTGAACATTGTGATAGTTGCCAAGATGAGGACAGCCTTGTGTTTGTGGATCGTTATGGCAGTGCTCTGCCCGGGAGAGGTCAGAGGTCATAAAGGTCACGGAGGTGACCGCCACCAGGGTCAGGGGCTTGACCAGGACCATGATCACGGGCGCGACCACGAGCACAACCATGAACACAGGCGAGACCACAACCATGGGCATCATCACCCTGAGCCCGGTGACAATGGCACCAAACCAGTGATCCAAGGTAACAGGGAGTTTGCCTTCAGCCTGTACAAGCAGCTGGTGGCTCAGCCCGACAACCAGGGCAAGAATGTGTTTTTCTCCCCACTGAGTGTGTCCCTGGCCCTGGCCGCTCTGTCCGTGGGGGCCAGGGGTCAGACCCACCAGCAGCTCTTCACTGGTCTGGGCTTCAACAGCATCTTACTGACCCAAGAACAGGTGGACCAGGCCTTCCAGACCATACTCACACAGCTCAACCAGAAGAACGGAGTGGACCTGTCCACGGGAAGTGCACTTTTTCTGCACAACACCTTCAAACCACGCCCTGAGTTCCTCGAGGACATGAAGCGCTTCTACCTCTCCGAGGGTTTCACTGTCGACTTCACCAACACGTCTGAGGCCATCGACACGATCAATACATTCGTGGGGGAAAAGACTCGAGGCAAGATAGACAAGTTAGTCAAAGATTTGGACCCAACCACTGTCATGTATCTCCTTAGCTACATATACTTCAAAGGTAAGAGGATTTTGCAAACTATAAGATAAACTAATAGTAAAAAATATAATAGAGTTCACGTGTTTGATTGATGCAGACCTCAATATGTATTTTTGTCTCTGGGTGTTGTTGGTATTACTGATGCCACTGTAATTTTTGGCGGTATCTCCTGCTGAATCTTGTCAGGTCTCCCTCAGATTATTATTTTTTTGCCTCAGATTTACCACTTTTAGTCTGGTAACTTTTACTCATCACACAACACCCTGAAATATTTTAAGATGTTCTATTTCTCAAGGAAAATGGGAGATTCCATTTGACTCTAAAGACACAAAGGAGGACACGTTCCATGTGGATGACAACACCACTGTTCCGGTCCAGATGATGAGCATGAAGAAGAGGTTCTCTGTCTACTACGACCAGGAGATCTCCACCAGTATCCTGCAGCTCCACTACAACGAGTCAGTGTCCATGATGCTGGCGCTACCAGAGAAGGGACTCGCTAGTCTGGAGGAGGTCATAGGCCAGAACCACATCACCAAGTGGCACAGGTGGATGAAGGACAGGTATGACCTGTCTTAATCAGGAAGCATCACTCTCATAGAACTAATGAACATTGGGTGGGTAAAACAACCACATATCACAATCATTGCAAGTAAAATCTTCTTCCTGTCCAATTTTGTCTTTAGGGAATACCAGGTGCATGTTCCCAAAATGTCTATCACCACAACATACTCCCTCAAGGACGTCCTGAGTGGAATGGGAATGCCGGACATATTCAGTAATAAAGCTGACTTCAGTGGAATATCAGAGGATCTGAAGGTGGCTGTCTCAGAGGTAGGGAACACTTTCACTCTCAGTGATTCATAAAGACATGAAATTGCACAATGTCTTAATGGCTGTCAATCAATTCTTCGATGAAATATTATATATTTTGGCCTCAATATTGCTGTTATTTTCAATTAGTTCACTTTTTCAGGGAGCCTCTGAAAGCTCTCTGTGGCTCCCCAGGGGCCCCAGGGGTCCCAGGAGAAGCACTGCTCTATAACATACTGTATGGACGTGCTATGTGAACCATGTGAACTAGGCCTATGTACTATACATCAGACTGCATTGTGGGGTTGTTTTCAGGTGGTGCACCAAGCCTCCTTGGATGTGGATGAGGCTGGAGCGACTGCAGCAGCTGCTACAGGTGTGGTCGTCATGCCCCTCTCCTTCCGACGCACCCCTGTGTTGAAGTTCGACCATCCGTTCATGGTCATTGTCATGGACCGGGAGACCAAGAGTATTCTCTTCATGGGCAAGGTCATCAACCCAGCCAACAAATAAAACCTGTGCTGTAGAAAACATGTGCTCTATAAAAGCTGTGGCCTGTAATCGCAAATTGAAGCCTAAGCGCATGCTTTATCTGTGCTGCTGTTGTTACAAAACCAGTTAACAAACGCATCCAAACTCCTTTGGCTCAATCTTGTCTGGGAAGCTAAAACTAACAAGGGTGTAAATCCTCTGTATTCACTTTGGTGGATATTTTTACAACTACTAAATGCATATCACCATTTGCTGCCAGTCTTTCCTCTTTTCTTTACTGTAATGGGGGAATGTAAGATGACTAAAGTTCATATTTAGTTAAGTGATCAACACAATGTTTAGCATATTTGGAGTTTCTGTAATACACATAATTGCTCTATTTGTGACACTCAAGTTGCAGTTGATGGTCACTAGACTTGATGCTGAATGTTATGGATTATTCTCATATCTGTTGATAGTGATTGACGCCAGAGTGGTGGTACTGAGGACCCACTGATTATTCACTGTTGTATTGTTTTGATGACATTCTGTGAGCACTGTGGGGCCATACTTGCGAACATAAGCAACCATTTAAATGTAAACACTTTCTCCGGCTCAAAATGTGTATCAGCCAATTAAAATCGTTGATTTACTTGCACGTGACAGAACGCTCAATTGTAGCTGGTCCCATCAGATAAAATGGCAAATGTTAGCCCTATGCTAACCTCACCAGGAGGCAGTGATTATATCCTGGAACAAGTTCTGCATCAGCCAATTAAAATCGTTGACATAGTTGGACGTGTTCCAACACTTGTTCATGGAAGCTTCCTTAACAGTCCAACAGCACATTCTGATCATCAAAGCAACTTTCACGTGTATTTGACTGACTGGTCAAATTGCTCACTGTGTAAAGTGCCTAGTCCATGTAATTGTCACAGATTGTGGCAAGGGTTGAATCTCACGAGTATTGTGTTAGTGTGTTGAAAAGGGACATAGCCTACAGCTTGAAGATTAATAATTAATTTAATAAGGAGCTACCTCTTTCAGCCTTGCACACAAACTGTATGTGAGGACTTGGTGGACTGTATATTATTTAGGTTAGGTTTTACTTTGTGTTCTCTCCCGTGTCCTGGTAAGGGCACAGATGACAGACAGGTAGGAGTCCAGTTGAGGTTGTTTAATAACACTGAATATGCACAGGCATGGAACAGCACCACACAGTGAATGTAGTATGGATGGGCTAAGGCACTTAGTGGTCTGGCAACTTGCTTCAACCAAAGTGTGTGCGTGTGTGGTGTATCCCGAGTGGCACAGTGGTCTAAGGCACTGCATCTCAGTGCTAGAGGCGTCACTACAGACCCTGGTTCAATTCCAGGCTGTATCACAATCCGGCCGTGATTGGGAGTTCCATAGGGCGGCACACAATTGGCCCAGCGTTGGCCGGGGTAGGCCGTCAATGTAAATAAGAATTTGTTCTTAACTGACTTGCCTAGTTAAATAAAGGTAAAACATTAATACAAATATCATCAATGACACAAACTGGCCTTGGCTAACACAATGAAAGCTAACTGGTGGGAAAACACAAGGATGGCTGGAGCTTTCGCTCACTTGACTTCTCTCGAGCTGATCTTCTTCTCTAAGCTGGAGATCGCCCAGCATGCTCTGCTCCACTTCACTTCACCGGTGGGCGGAGCTACAGCTCTGATATGATTAACTACAAATACTTCACAGCCTTTTGTACAGCCGCCCCTGAATTCACTATGTTAATTCACTCCTAAGAAAGGCTCAATATTTAACTCTTACTTACATATCATACCCAAACTTAGCAGACATGAGACCAGATATCTAGGGGTGTTTAGCCCCCCCATCAGCAGAGGGCCTGGCTAGGTATAACCACTAATAAAAAATAAACTCTTGTCCAGTACTTAAATGATGGAAAGGGTTCTCTGCTCTAGTGGAGTAGAGGAGCTGCAGTCCGTAACAGCCGGGCAGGAACACTTAGTCCATCAGGGGCACACTGTGGTGAGAATGTCCTCCTGGGAGAGGGGTGAATGTCACTGATGGAACGCTGCTTTGTTCCTAAAGCAGGAAACAGTCCAAACTACTAGGGTGTCAGCTGGCAGGAAACTAGGGGGAACACCTGACTGCTTAGCTAACAGGGCACCAGGGACACCTGAGTGTCTGGTGACTGGGGAGTTAAGGACAGGGGCACCTAAAGGCCTGGCAACATGGCCTAACTAATAACTAAGGGCAGGACATTGTGGCAAGTAAAGGCTGGCAGACAGGTCCTACTACATGGTCCAACAGCTCTCCAGCAACTGACTATCAGAGGCTGTTGGGGCTACCGGCAGCGTATCTGTACTAGTGGAAGACTTGTCAGAGGAAACCGTCTCTGGGGCTGACACAGTCTGAGACTCGAAGGAGAGAGCACTCTGGGCTCCATTGGCAGGAGCTGGCTTGTCCCCTAGAGCAGGGCGGACAACCGGATCAGGCAGGGACCTCCAGACGAGGGGAAACTGAGTCTTAGGGTCAGGAGTCAGATCTGAGCTGATAATCGGGCTGAGCTGAGGTCTTACAGCAGGGACAGACGTGTTCTCCAGAGAAGGCAGCAGAGCTCTCCATGCAGGGTGTGACTATGGACCCTGGGCTAGAGCTGCAGAGGGTTCTCGAAGACTGGCAGATTGGGGCTCCCCGACTGAGCCAGGATGGACCTCACAGACAGGGACTAGCGGAGGTTTCAGGGCAGAGGACTGAAGGGCCCAGAAGTCAGGGTCAAGCTCTGGCCTCTCAGGAGGCTTCGCTGAAGGTCTCCAATGAGGAGCAGGCAGAGGCTCCCCCACAGGATCGGAGAGGACCTTGCTGGCGAGGACTTGATGGGACCTCAGGGTGGAGGCTGAAGCAGCCCCTGTGGAGGAAGCCATGGGGGGCTCCCACTCAAGACAAGGTTGGGGCCCCCAACGGAGCTGGGCTGGTCTCTTTGTACAGAGGTAAGTGGGAACTGCACTGCATGGGCAGCCTGTGTCTGGAAGCTAGGGCCAAGTGGAGGGCCCGTGCCTAGAGATGATCTGGGCTCCTCATCAGGAGCAGGTGGGGGCTTGTCGTTGGCTTCTGGTGAAGCCCCCCTAACTGAAACAGGGATGACTCCTAGTGTAAAGCCAGGTGGTGGCCCCTGGGCTGCAGCTGGTGCCAGAGATACTGAGACAGGGGCTGAGGATCCCTGGGCTGCGGCTGGTGGAAACCAGGGAGATGCTGGCTGATGATCTGCATCAACGGCGGTCTGTGGGCCTGTGGCTGCAACACGATGGCGCTCTGTTGCAGGAGCTGGTGACCTGAAGACAGGGCCAGGTTGTACCTACAGGTCCAGCTGGGCTGCCCGGGTAGGAGGCAGCGTGTCTATGATGATGGAAGCAGGCTGGGCCCTCTTGGGTGGAGAAGGCTACTCCTCATGCCTGGCAGACAGTGAGTCTGACTTGACAGAGGTAGGCTGAGCTCCTATAGCAGGAACAGACAGGAGACTAGCGCACTGGGTAGGCTCGGCCACATAGTCAGTTGCATACAGGAACTTGAGGGAAGAGTGGGTTAGCTTTTTTAGGGATCAGCAGTAACCATGGGGAAGGGGCAGACTGGGCCCCTTCTGTGGTAGCTGGTCTGGGCTCCAGGACAGGGGTCGGCAGAACCCCTGTGGCCGGAGAGGGCTGTAGTAGCCGGAGCAGCTAAAGAGTCCACCTTGTTGCTTAACTTCGGCACTGTAGCAGGAGCGGGTGGCAACTCTGGAACAGCGGCTGGCTGCAGGCTAATGTTGACTGATAGGTCCTTTGTGGCCTTCGACACTTTTTTCCCTGTCCACCATCTTACCGCTGACGTCCATCTTCCCTCCCTCTCTCCCTCCACCGGGTCCCTCCCATACAGAGCGCAATGACTACAATGAATGGCTAAATTACTTCCGGACAGGAAGGGTCTGCGGAGCTCCTCCTCCTCCTCATCACTCTATAAATCACTGCCACCTGGTGAGATTAGTATAGGACTAACGTGTGCCATGTTATCCGGACCAGCTACAGTTTACAATTGACACATGCAGTAAATCGATACGTTTAATTGGCTGATACGCATGTTGAGGAGGAAAAACTATTTAAAAACCCCTAGAGCAGTGTTACTATTTTTTGTAAAGGGGCCACTTTGGGTTGAGACAATCATTCAGAGGGCCCCGCACAGATCTTTAATTTGTTGAACCTTTCTTCCAATATTATCAATTATCAATTGAGAGCAAATTCAGAGCAATAGACCACATGCACTTGATTTGATGTCCAGCACATCACAAATATATACATACACACATCAAATAGGCTACATCACATGTATAAGGCCCATATTAAGGGCTACCTCAGTAGTTGGATGAGCGAAAATGTCCCTTCTGCTCCTTGACTGAATTCATTCTAAATGTATAGTCTGTTGTTGCTATCCTTGTGAGGCAATCCAGGTGTGCATTGGTCAGTCTGTTTCTCTGTTTTTGTTTCACAATGTTCATTGTTGAAAATGTTGCTTCACATGAATAAGTGCTGACAACAAATTGTCACCTTTTGCACACACTGCTTCAGAAGTGAATCCTCTGTGACTGACAAGGCTTCAGAAATGGGTAACACCTGATCTTAGTTCACCTTGCAATGTGTCATTTGCCTGCAGCTCCACTATCTCACACTCTATTCCAGCACGGTCAGGACAGAGGGGCTGTGATGACTGGGGTCAGAGATGACACTGGCACATGAAAGGGGTTCTCAATTAAGTTGACAAACTCTTTGTACTCCATGATATCCTTGAATCTTGACTCAAACTCAAACTCCAACTTCAACTCTTCCAACACACGCACAAATGCATCATAGCTAAAATGTTGAAGTATGTCTGGGTTGGATGTGGTGACTGCTCTGAGTTTTGGGAAATGAACAAACTGTCTGTCAGGTATGAACAGTGTGATTTTTTTATTTTATTTTTTATTTTATTTCACCTTTATTTAACCAGGTAAGCCAGTTGAGAACAGGTTCTCATTTACAACTGCGACCTGGCCAAGATAAAGCAAAGTAGTGCAATAAAAACAACACAGAGTTACATATGGGGTAAAAAACATAAAGTCAGAAATACAACAGAAAATATATATACAGTGTGTGCAAATGTAGCACACGCAGCATTTTGCCCAGAGTTTTAGCTCACCCTTGGAGCTGGAGATTCACCGTGTTCAGGTGGCAGGTGAAGTCCGTTAAAAAGCCATCTTTAATATCCACTGTGGCTCATCCAGCTCTGGCTCCTTTCTCCCCTTGCTTGCAACAAATTCACGGATTTGAGGGAGGAGAGAGAGAAATCTTTCCAAAACTCTGCCACGACACAGCCATCTCACCTCATTGTGAAATATCAAGTTGCCGTATTCTGTCTGGTATTCCTCCAGCAACTCGCAGAATTGCCGGTGATTCAGTGCCCTCGCATTAATAATGTTAACCATGCGCACGACTTGCTGTATCACATTCTGTAAGTCACAGTCTTTGAGTTTAGCCACAAGTGCATCCTGATGAATGATACAATGAAACGTAACACATTTGGGACTATCCTCTCTCTTTCTCATCAGGCCTATGAGTCCCTTCTCCTTCCCTCTGTAGCTCAATTGGTAGAGCATGGCGCTTGTAACGCCAGGGTAGTGGGTTCGATCCCCAGGACCACCCATACGTAAAAATGTATGCACACATGACTGTAAGTCGCTTTGGATAAAAGCGTCTGCTAAATGGCATATTATTATGTTTGGGGCGCCGTCAGTACACACAGATGCCAGATTCGACCAGTCAATATTATTATCAGCAAAAAATTTAACAAGGGCTTTCAGAATATCCTCTCCTCGTGTAGTTGAGGACCTGGTGGACTGTATATTCTGTAAGGTTTTACTTAGCACTATGTGTTCTCTCCCAGGTGCTTGTAAGGGCACAGATGACAGACCGGTATGATTCCAGTTGAGGTTGTTTAATGACGCTGATTCACAGAGCAGTAATGGCACAGGACAGTGTATGGTTTAACAATTGTGTTAACCAAGAGTTTGTATGTGGTTCTGAAAAAGGGGAAATTAATACAATAGTAAATGGCAGGTATAGGCTTAATACAACCTCCAATTACATAACCTATTGTAGCCATATTTATAGCTTATCTGCTGCACAAGGCAATACAACCTAACAACATGGCAGTGACTTCACTAATGAGTGCAACTACACAGCACTACTAAGCAGCACCATCATCCTCACACAACTGCATGAACCTGAATGTATAATGTATCCACAAGACTCATTGCTAACAAAATACCCACATAATGTATACATTTATACTACATCCATATAACCACAGGGCATATAAGACTAGACACTGAAATGCTAAATGTCTGAAATGAGATGACAAATAACAGGGTTAGCAAGCTTACAGTTGCTAGCTTGTGGTAAAAACGCTAATTAGCATAGCAAATGAGTGCGTCCACAACGTCATTTAGCAGACGATCGCATCCAGAGCGATTTACAGTTAGTGAGTGCATACATTTTTCATACACATGAATTGTAAGAAATATGAACTCAGTTAGAGATCTCCCAGCATGCTGTGCTCCACATCACCATGGGCGGAGCTACAGCTCTCCTATTAGAACTGATATTTACTCTCAATAGTCTTTCGTAAACCTCGTGTTTGTCCCTGAAGGGGCAGTAAACATAAAAGTTCCTCTCTGAACGACTCGTTGAGAGAAGCGGACCAAAACACATTATTGGGCAATCTCACTTCATCAGTGCTTTCGTCAAGCGCAATACTAAAACACGGCGCCACGGATATGTCAGTAATCAGTTGCTTATGGATGTCCTCGCCGATTATTCTAGTATGCGTTTTGTTATGGTCGAGTCTGAGAGTTGCAGTCCCTTAATTTGCTTTAAAATTGCTTCATTGTTTGTGAAATCAGCATACAATATTTCAGCTGAGGCAAAAAACATTATTTGACAATCTCCGCGTCTGTGAAGGCCTTCTTGTTTCTCGCAAGTATCCAAGCAATCTCATTTGTTGCCTCTGTCGTTTTCTCTGCAACAGCGCTAGATCTGTCCATCATTTTGTTGTTTCTGAGGTTGCTTTATGGCAGATATGTTTTGTCGAATTGGGCACGGTGTGACTGGAAATGTCGCTCTAAATTTGCTCGTTTAAAACAATTGACTGCCTTCTGGCAAATAAGACAACGTGAGCTAGTCCCATCATGCAGTACAAAAAAATACTTGGTCTGTCCATTTCTCTTGGAACTTTCTGTGTTCTTCTTGAATCGACAGTATCTTTCTCTTAGACACCGGAGCCATTTTCCTGGTTCTCCGGTGGTTCTTCGTTCATAGCTGTCACGTTGTTCTCCAGCTCTTCCCCCCTCATTTTAATTGTCAATAGATTTACGTTTATTTTTGTTATTTTTATTTACAATTGATCGATCCATGTCGACCAGACTGTAGCTGAGCAGTTGCGTTCTATTTCGGCCTTTCTGTTCAACAGCTGCGCTATACTGGCATCTATCTGCCGTCCAGGGAACAATAGATATATTCAATTATGTGATTCAGGCCTGCATTATCATTGTTATGTATTATGAATGGAAAATAGGAAAATCACAGCGAGCAGCAAAGTAAGGGCTCGCGGGCCGCGCAATGACTACCACTGCCCTAGAGTCTATTGACGCACCGATCCGTCAATCTAACTAACATGATAAAAAAAATCCCCATCAAAATCCATCAGTTTAAGCTAGGGTGGAAAGTGGCAGAGCTACAGAGCTGTTTGTCAGACCAGGAGACATTCTGAAAATCGGTCTTATCATGAAAACGTCTGTAGCATCCAGTGGAGGCTGCTGAGGGGAGGACGGCTCATAATAATGACTGGAATGGAGTCATGGAATAGTATCAAACACATCAAAGACGTGGTTTCCATGTGTTTGATACCTTTCCATTGACTCCATTCCAACCGTTATTATGAGCCGTCCTCCTCTCAGCAGCCTCCACTGGTAGCATCTGAATGGTTTGGCCTAAAAAACTAACACTAAAAAAACGAACACTCTCACAAACATGTTTTGCTCTATGACCCCCACAAGTGTCACCGGACTTGTCTAAAGGTAACCCATACAAATGAATGGAAGTATGGAGGTAGTTTTGTGGCAACAAAAATAAGGGGTTAAATGTGTCAAAAAAATACTTCCCAAGCTTTCTTATATCTCCTAGATATAGGATAGACACTTCAAAACCTTATTCCTTATGATAAAAAAAAAAAAAAAAAAAAAAAAAAAATTCATTTTGAACTGTCTTTCTTTCCATGTATGAATGTGTTATTCAATGCGTTTCTATGGGCTATAGTAGTAAAGGCCAAACTCAATAGTTTATCAAATAATTTGTTATATTTTTTGATACCTAAAGGGGTCCTAAAATTCCAAATCAAATAGCTAAATGATCCTTGGTATGACCTTCTTAAAACAATTCCATATGTAAACTTAGAGCCCCCCACCCCAACGGCTTAGACTTTTAAGAATTACATTTCAATGGTTGCTTATGTTCGCAGGTATGGCCCTAAGTGATTCTGTTTTGACTTCCTACAAGCCTTTCAGGTTGGTGTTTACAAAACATTTGGTGTTGTCTGATTAGGATATAAAGGGCCTGTCTCCAAGAGGCCAGTTATACATTTTCTCTGCTTCTGTGCTGGAGCTGTCTCCCTGTTGCAACTTGTAATAAACCGGACACACATACACAGGTACAATTATTTTCTGCTCAAACAAAAAATACAGTAGTACCTACTAGTTAGCTCACTGACATAGTTAACTTGCCAACCAGATGAAAGGTCTATTACTTTTCCTGCCTCACTCCATTTTTCGATTGGATGGGTCTGAGTACAACATTCAGACATGGCGGAAGGAACGGTGGAGCAGGTTACGAATGGAGAGCAAGAAGAAGCATATTTTTACCGAGAAAGGATTAAATGTACACCAGAAGAGGAGACAAGGCTCGAAAGGCAACACTTTTGGAAAGTGATCGATGCGTTTAGATACTACAGGTACGGACTGTTTCAAAACAGCAGTAGTATTTGGTAGCTAGCTTATCCATAACAGTCATTTGACCCAGATGTTCTGGCTATCGTTAGTTCAAGTTTCTTTTATTAGTAGTATGTACGTGATACACATGGCATACAACGTCCAACGGTGCAGGTTCCTTTTCGACAATGCAACAACAATAAGAAATAATAAAATAAGAATAGGAACATGAAGTAACGTTAAATGACTCATGGAAGGAGGATCTGGGGTCAAGTGTTTAAATTGTGCAGTTGTGATATGTGTGTTCTGTTGATGGAGGAACGTTTTGTCCGAAGATTTTAGAAGAGGGATGACTGATTATGGGGTCTTCACTAGTTATCACAGCCATAAAGTCATGCCTAAACCCCGCCTATTTCTGCAATGTATCTTCTTAAAGGCCCAGTGCAGTCAATAATACTGTAGTTGGAATAATATTGTGAAAATTATGATAATGCCCGTTAGTGTAAGAGCTGTTTGAAAAGACCTCCTGAAAATTCAGCCTTTTTAGGCAACCTGGTCTCAGCGCATTTCGTATTATTCTGTATGTAAATCAGAGACACTCATCTTTGTATGATATGTTACGTTTTGTATGGTATCTATTAATTGGTGGATGTCCGTCAATTATTTCATATGATATGTTAAGAATTCCAATTATATGTTACGAATTTGCAAAACATATAATATGATATGTTACTAATTCTAGCTAAGTGAGTTAGCTAGCTCACTAACGTTAGCTAGGCTAGGGTTAAGTTTAGGAGTTAGGTTAAAGGGATACGGGAAGGGTTAGCTAAAAGGGTTAAGGTTAGCATTAGGGTAAGGGTTAGATAACATGCTAAGTAGTTGCAAAGTAGTAAGTAGTAGAAAAGTAGCAAATTAGCTAAAATGCTAAAGTTGTCCGTCATGCGATTCGAACTCGCAACCTTTGGATAGAAACAGCTGCATTGGACCTTTCAAATCTGATTTTAAACCTAACCTTAACCTCACTGCTAACCTTATGTGTAACCCTAACCTGAAGTTAAGACCATAAACCACATTTTTGTTTTCATTAATTTTTACGATAGTACATTTTTACTTTGTGGTAACTAGTGACAACCCTGATTATGTTGCATAGCTAGCTAGCTAAAATAGATTGTGTATTTATATCAGGGACCGTTTTGGCTCACTACATTGTTCCATACCATCGCTATTTAGCTAGTAGAAAATAACAAAGATAACTAAAAGAAGATGCAAGAGCTATAAAGTCCAGGCTGACAAAGACAAACATTTAATTTCAATACAGTTACTCTTGTTACTTACAAACAAGGACATCATACATGATTATGCCTAGTCTATACAACCATGTTCACCATAGTGGAAGATGCTTAGAAAAATTGAATAAAAGGGTTTTGTGAATCTTTGTGTCAAGTCATTTCAAGGAGTCTGCATATTGGGTTAGGCTTTATCAGAATTCAAAAAGGCTATAAAATATGGGTTTCTATTTTCCCGCATCTGTGTTTCTGGACCCCCATCTTCTCCTCCTCCTGTTCACCACGGCACCACCCTTCCCTTTTTCTTTGTCTAATTCACCTCCCCTTAATCTCAGGATGCATGTTCAGGAGCGGGTGAATCGAGCAGAACGTCAGTTCCGGAGTCTTCCGGAGCATCACCAGCTGCTGCTGCCCGGGGTCTTGCCCAACCTGGCCCGTATCCGCCGCAGTGTGGACCACAACCAGGAGGTGCTGCAGGCCATCGTGCTCAACTGTGTCCACATGTTTGAGAACATGGAGTACGGCGAAGAGGTGAGCTAAACGGTCGGAAAAGGTCACACTCATGCTTTCTCGCAGTCACACCAGGCACTACTTGTAGCGCTCAAACTACTGGAAATCAGTTATTTTTAATGGAAAGAGGAGACACAAGGAGTCATTTAGCGATTTAACCACTGGCAACTAGAGAGCTCGCTGCCAAAGTTGAGAAATCCAACTTTATGCAAAATGGTCAGTGATGCGAATGCGGAATAACCAATCGGAGGAGGGAGGGTCTTACTTGCTAGCTTTGACACTGTGCTGGATAGGCTAACAACCAATTGGGTGTTTTGCATGCTGTTCGGAAGATACACCCATGGGGGAAGATATCAGAGATTCCTTACTACAAGGCAGCCTCTGGTGTAACCACCCTGTTAGTCATCGTCTTCCTCTTTGTGGTAGGAGAGGTAGTATGCTGCATCTAGGTGTGCTGTGCAAGAAAAATACAGTAGTAGTAGGATGAGCTGAATGTTTTTCTATTCTAGTATACCACACCAGCACACACTTCAATAGTTATTGTAGTAATGTACATTTTAGAAGATAGATCTTAGATTCATTTGCTGCCATGATCCTTTCCCCATTGGATGAAGTTTGAGGAGTTGAAGTGAATCTGTCTTTCTGTCCAGGATGACCTGAGGAAGGTGGGTACGTCTTCCACGTTCGACATGGACAAGCTCAAGTCCACCATTAAGCAGTTTGTGCGTGACTGGAGTGAGGCGGGCCAGGCTGAGAGAGACTCCTGCTACCTGCCCCTCATCCAAGAGATCCAGAGACTCTTTCCCAGCAACAAGTGGTGAGCACACACACACACAGTCTTGAATTCTAACTCTGTTGTGTGATTTTATATTTTGAATTACGTGTCTATTCTGTCAGAGATGGTGTGGTTGTTTCTGTAGTGATGTGTCCAAGGTGAGCGTGCTGGTTCCAGGGGCAGGGCTTGGTCGCCTAGCGTGGGAAATCGCTCGTCTGGGTTACGCCTGTCAAGGCAACGAATGGAGTTTCTTCATGCTATTCTCCTCAAACTTCGTCCTCAACAGGTAACACTCACTTCAGCCCTAACCAGGGGTTTAAAGTAGATTTAATTTCTTCCCATTACGGGACCTCCTATGTGTGCACCTAAAAAATGTATGGGCATAACATGCCCAGCCCTGGACGTTCTGCCATCCTAGGCAAGAAAAAAATTTGCCACCCCCCTCCTATCCCGCTAAACTAGAATGGTGTACAGCAGGGGTCTGCAATAGGTTTGCCCTTGGGCCAATTTTCTTCTCAGCTAATAGTCGGCAGAACAACATAATAGCAGCCCAATTCATAAGCCTATTCATAACACATCTGGTTAGTAGGCTATATAATCAGTTCAATGCCAATAACATATCCTAATATTTTCAATCTGATTATACTGATAAAATCACCAATGTCTCTATTATTAAATTATTTTTAAAAATATTTCTTTGTGTGTTGATTGGGGAAAAACTGCTTGCAATCAAGATAAAATGTAGCTCTGAAAAAGTCTCAAAAGAAAAGTGGATAATGAAAATAGAAGTTTCAGGGAAGAGTGGACAGAGAAATAAGCATATTTCTCCAATGTCAAACCAGAGTCTTGTTTGTAACGCAACGGTTGCGGTTTGCAAATAATTAAATATTAGACATCGTTATTAATCTAAACATGGCACTTTCAAAAGTTACCTTTCCACCCAGACAGACCCTTGACCGACGCAGAAAAATGTAAGCTTCAACTGCTGGCTACTCATCCGTTGCTTAACCCAACAACAGAAGTGCTTCCCTAAAAGTTGCCTGGGTTTAACATATTCTCTTTTCAGAAAATGAAAAGCTAAATTAACAGGGACAGAATAGCAAAGCCCATTTTTTTGTCTCCTCCAATATTGAAGGCTGCAGCTCAGCTTCAGAATGTCATAGAAACTAATCAGTATATTCCCATATGCATCAGTCACGTCTTTTGTGGGCATTTTAAAGCTTGTTTCTAGCATAAGGCATCACAGAGTTAAGCATTGTTATAGAATGCTTCATATTATCTGGATACGTTTTATTTATTTATTTCAAAATATAAAGCTTTAACAAAGGGTACGGCATACCCTCACTCAATTTGAGCCCTTGTTTTAACCAAACACACCAAGCCCTTCCCAGACACTGAGGTATTTAAGGAGTGCACGGTGACAGTATTGGAGGATTTGGCTATACCGACAAATCTATGGATAGCATAATTGTGTCTGTCAAACAGGTAGGCCTACCTCTTTTTTTATATAGGAAGAAATAGCCTCCAACAAAGCCCTCTTGTTGTTAGTGAAGTCAAATTAAAATGAAGAATTACTTTCAGCACCATTTGCTGTCCACCTCTGTTTAGATTATGCCACAGCCACACCAAAGCTGATGTTTGCCCGCTAGCCTTTTTAGTTGACTTTCTCCTGCACTCTCTCTCCTCATGAATAAGTGAATGATTGAAAAAGTGTCTGTCTCATGACATTGTAATACATTTGGTCTCCAGGCTATGCGGTTACAGAAAAACCACATAGGCTACTACTCTTTCTACCGTAGGCTACATCATTTATGTTAAATGAATTTGTTGGAGCGTGGTAGAGTGCAGCGTCTTTCCAACAGCACGCTGGGCATGGATAAGCTAAATATTTTGCACCCCTGCCTTTGGCAAAGTGGGCTCTGCTTATAGCCCACATACCACTGGGTGAGAGAAGTTATTGTTTTTGGGCAGAATAATGTGAGGTGTTGTGTTGTTGGAGGTGCGTCTTGGTCAGTTTAAGTCGGGAAATGCTGCCCTCATCAAACTGCCGCTCTAGGCTGCTGCCTAATCCTGCCTAATGGGCGAGCCGCCCGTGGGGCCTAATCATAGAATTATATTTAGCATTCCTATTCATTCAATAGCATTTTTTTGTGAGCCATAATTTTTTTTCATTTCATTTTTATTATGGAATAAACACAACCAGTCATGACGTTTTCATCTGATTTTCAAACAATGACTTCAAAGGGCTCTTTTACTAGGCTACCCGCGCACGTTCATCCACTCGCAACATATTTCCAGCCTCCAAACAGTGGTGAATGGAAAGAGACATCCGTTACACAAAACACCAAAAAGTGTAATGACATTTGGTGATTGTCATTAGGCCAGAATTAATTCCTCCACTGCTGTCCGTGCGAGTCTCTGTCGGCCACTCATCTCTGCCTTGGCAAAATGTCAGTGTTCTTCTCGAACCACATCGTATTTTGGAGCGTAAGCTATAGGCCTACCACCTGTTTTCAAGTCAATTTTTCATGCCTCTAACATACGGTAATGATAAATAAGGGTGTAATACAGTTTTCTAGACATTTTGTTTTCATTATTGCGTACCCCCACTATTTATTTTGCCGGGACACCGTACCGGACGGTACCGCCTTACTTTCAACCCTGGCCCTAACTCAAGCCTTGCATATGATGCAATAATTCAGGCCTTGCATATGTTGCACTGTGTGTCATTTAATGACAGAGTATTAAACATGTTGAAATGTATGTGTCTGGTGTGTTTATGTGCCTGAGAACTTGGGCCAAATCAATTGCCTAGCATATCAAATTAGCCCAATGCAATCATCTTTGTTGGTGATCTTTTTCTCACACTACTGTTGTTCAGCTTATCTTACCTTGGCTCTGTTCTTCCTGAGGTGTGAAAAGGTCAACTCCATGACCCTGTACCCCTGGATCCACCAGTTCAGCAACAACAAGAGGTCATCTGACCAGACGCGGCCAATCAGCTTCCCAGACGTCAACCCCCAGAGCCTGCCTCCAAACTCGGACTTCTCCATGGTGGCAGGGGACTTCCAGGAGGTCTACACAGAGCCTAGTGAGTGGTGAGCCTCACACAGGCTGTCTGAAAGATCAACAAGTGCAATGAGTGATCAGGGCCTGTATTCACAAAGCGTCTCAGAGTAGGAGTGCTGATCTAGAATCAGGTCCCACCTTGTCTTATTCATTATGGTCTAAAAGGCTAAACTGATCCTAGATCAGCACTCCTGCTCTTAGACACGGGTTCTTCTCTCTCTGTGAGTGACATGTTGTTATGTGAATTGGCCACATTGAACAGTCAATAGTGAAAGTGAGCAATCTGTCCTAGACACAGATTATTTGTTATTACCTGTGTTGGTTGGTATTAGCAATAAGGTGAGACAGGTTAAACGAGTATCATTGTGGTCTTTCCTCTCAGACACCTGGGACTGTGTGGCTACCTGCTTCTTCATCGACACAGCGCACAACGTCATCGACTACGTAGAGACCATCTGGAACATTCTCAAACCTGGAGGCGTGTGGATCAATCTTGGTGAGCGACGATATGTTCAACAAACCTTACTGACCAGTGAAAGAGGTTCTCTTCTACGCATTTTTGGTGTAGTTGCTGTTTTAACTTACGGTTAGTGTGTGATATACTGTATGTCAGTGGCGGTCGGTGCCGTATAAGATGAGGGAGGACGTTTTTTTAATGAGCATGGCCTTATTTCTATTACAGCATATTGAATGACTGTCATTAATATTCCATTCACCCAGTTCAATGTAACATCGATAGGTTTAGGCTACTACATGATACTCGCTATACCCGTAAATTGTCCCTATACCCATCATGAGGTTGCTACAACCTAGCCTACGACTGAAAGTTTACAACGTAGGTGCACACGTCGACAGAAAAATTTGAGTAATAAAGGTGACAGTGACAAATGTAATACTGCCTTGCAAACTCTTTCCTGCATCTAGCTGATCTAGGATGTAATCATTAGTCCAACAGTTGCAAACAAGACTTTCTATTGGACAAATTCAGGTATGTTTATCCCTGTTTTGTTCCGTTTGCTTCCGTTTAAGAAATGTTTTTCAACGGAATTGGCAGAATGAATACACCCCTGATCACACGCAAACAGTTCACTTTCATAGCAGCCACATATACTGAACAAAAATATAAACGTAACCTCCAATGTTGTTTTAGAGAATTTGGCAGTACGTCCAGCCGGCCTTACAACTGCAGACCATGTGTAACCACGCCATCCCAATACCTCCACATCTGGCTTAATCACCTGCAGGATCGGGGGGAGGGGGCAGAGGAGTATAAAGCCCCTTTGTGGGGAAAAGCTCATTCTGATTGGCTGGGCCTGGCTCCCCAGTGGGTGGGCCTGGCTCCCAAGTGGGTGGGCCTATGCCTTCCCAGGCCCACCCGTGGCTGCACCCCTGCCCATTCATGTGAAATCTATAGATTAGGGACTAATTCATTTATTTCAATTGACTGATTTCCTTATATGAACTGTAACTCAGTAAAATCTTTGAAAATGTTGCATTTATATTTTTGTTCAGTACACAAACAGCATAATAATTTGCTTGTTGTATAATTCCTTCTCGCATCTACGCGCTCTCCTCCTCTCACCTTTTCCCTTCGCTTGTGGACTTCAGTGCAGAAAACAACAAGGCGAGAAAAACCTTTCCAAGCCAAACCTTCATACCATAACCGCTACACAAAGTCTACATCTTTGTCACCATATTAGCTAATGTCATAGACAACATACAGTGGGGAGAACAAGTATTTGATACACTGACGATTTTGCAGGTTTTACTACTTACAAAGCATTTAGAGGTCTGTCATTTTTATCATAGGTACACTTCAACTGTGAGAGACAGAATCCAAAAATCCAGAAAATCACATTGTATGATTTGTAAGTAATTAATTTGCATTTTATTGCATGACATAAGTATTTGATACATCAGAAAAGCAGAACTTAATATTTGGTACAGAAACCTTTGTTTGCAATTACAGAGATCATACGTTTCCTGTAGGTCTTGACCAGGTTTGCACACACTGCAGCAGGGATTTTGGCCCACTCCTCCATACAGACCTTCTCCAGATCCTTCAGGTTTCGGGGCTGTTGCTGGCCAATACGGACTTTCAGCTCCCTCCAAAGATTTTCTATTGGGTTCAGGTCTGGAGACTGGCTAGGCCACTCCAGGACCTTGAGATGCTTCTTACGGAGCCACTCCTTAGTTGCCCTGGCTGTGTGTTTCGGGTCGTTGTCATGCTGGAAGACCCAGCCACGACCCATCTTCAATGCTCTTACTGAGGGAAGGAGGTTGTTGGCCAAGATCTCGCGATACATGGCCCAAACCATCCTCCCCTCAATACGGTGCAGTCGTCCTGTCCCCTTTGCAGAAAAGCATCCCCAAAGAATGATGTTTTCATCTCCATGCTTCACGGTTGGGATGTTGTTCTTGGGGTTGTACTCATCCTTCTTCTTCCTCCAAACACGGCGAGTGGTTTAGACCAAAAAGCTCTATTTTTGTCTCATCAGACCACATGACCTTCTCCCATTCCTCCTCTGGATCATACAGATGGTCATTGGCAAACTTCAGACGGGCCTGGACATGCGCTGGCTTGAGCAGGGGGACCTTGCGTGCGCTGCAGGATTTTAATCCATGACGGCGTAGTGTGTTACTAATGGTTTTCTTTGAGACTGTGGTCCCAGCTCTCTTCAGATCATTGACCAGGTCCTGCCGTGTAGTTCTGGGCTGATCCCTCACCTTCCTCATGATCATTGATGCCCCACGAGGTGAGATCTTGCATGGAGCCCCAGACCGAGGGTGATTGACCGTCATCTTGAACTTCTTCCATTTTCTAATAATTGCACCAACAGTTGTTGCCTTCTCACCAAGCTGCTTGCCTATTCTCCTGTAGCCCATCCCAGCCTTGTGCAGGTCTACAATGTTATCCTTGATGTCCTTACACAGCTCTCTGGTCTTGGCCATTGTGGAGAGGTTGGAGTCTGTTTGATTGAGTGTGTGGACAGGTGTCTTTTATACAGGTAACGAGTTCAAACAGGTGCAGTTAATACAGGTAATGTGGAGAACAGGAGGGCTTCTTAAAGAAAAACTAACAGGTCTGTGAGAGCCGGAATTCTTACTGGTTGGTAGGTGATCAAATACTTATGTCATGCAATAAAATGCAAATGAATTACTTAAAAATCATACAATGTGATTTTCTGGATTTTTGTTTTAGATTCCGTCTCTCACAGTTGAAGTGTACCTATGATAAAAATTACAGACCTCTACATGCTTTGTAAGTAGGAAAACCTGCAAAATCGGCAGTGTATCAAATACTTGTTCTCCCCACTGTAGCTAGCTACTAGAATTAACTTGTTAATAAACCGCTACAATCATGTAGTACAGTGTACAGCAAGCAGTTTAGCAGTTACACCGGGTGTTTGAGTAGGCTAAACTAATTAGCTGCATTCATTAGCTAGGTAAGTGAAAGTGAAACAAATACAATGAAATATAGCTAACTCTCTCTATTGCTTCTCCTTCATTTTTGAAAAAATGAATTTGTTTCCAAACTGTTCAACTATTGTATTTCTCTCTCTTTGAGTCAACTACACACCACATTTTATGCACTACAGTGCTAGCTAGCTGTAGCTTATTCTTTCAGTACTAGATTAATTATCTGATCCTTTGATTGGGTCGACAACGGCAGTTCATACTGCAAGAGCTCTGATAGGTTGGAGGACGTCCTCTGGAAGTTTTCATAATTACTGTGTAAGTCTATGGAAGGGGGTGAGAACCATGAGCCTCCTAGATTTTGTATTGAAGTCAATTTATCCAGAGGAGGACGGAAACTACCCCAGAGAGTGCTTTTGAGGATACTGTAGACCATTGCAAAGCAGTGTTTTAATCAATTATTTGGTGACGTGAATATATTTAGTATAGTTTTTCCTAAAAAGGATACCTTTTTTTATTGTTTCACTATATATATTTTTTTTAAATACACTGAGGATGGTCCACCCATTCCTCCTCTGAGGAGCATGCACTGCTGTATGTATACTTTTACCAAAGCTGCAATTCCTCCCTTGCCTATAGGCCCACTGCTGTACCACTTTGAGAACATGGCCAATGAGCTCTCCATCGAGCTCAGCTACGAGGACGTCAGGGAGGCCATTTTAAAATATGGATTCCATTTGGAGGTAAAGTCGTTTTTTTAGTTAAAAAAATATATAAAACAGGTGTACAGATTGGAGGAATAAGATGAACTACTACTTCAGTTTACAGTAAAGAAAAGTATAAAACATTGTTTTCAGTTAATGTTGTTAATGTTGTTTGGCCTAAAACACCCTGTCTTTCACTGCAGGTGGAGAGAGAGTCTGTACCCACTACATACACGGAGAATGATCAGTCCATGCTGAAGTACCTGTACGACTGTGTTTTCTTTGTGGCAAGGAAACCTGACCATCTGTATGCCAACGGTTTCCAGGTGGTCCATGAGAACAGACTGGAAGCGTCGCCACGGCGAGAGAGCTGCGACAGTCTGACGTGACATCGTCTGTCATGACATAGCAGAGCAACAACCGAAAAAACGCGATTGGCCACTGCCGAGAGCATAAAAAAAAAGAGTAAGATGACAGAAACACAAGTCAATGGACAGGTTTGCTTTCATGTTTCTTCTTCTTTATATTATCTAATCGCCAGAGCTGCCCAATCACCTTCCTTCCCCCCTGAGCCTTTGAGATTGAGACGGATGCCTATTATGAACTCAAGTGACTAAATCTTTCAGCCCAGGACTGTTTGTCTTCAGTTAAAGAGGCAAGGTGACGCCTCTATGGTGACCTGATGTAGTTGCATGCTTGTCAGAGACCCGCCTCTGTCTTCCCAATATATTTATTTTGTAAAATAGTTACCAACTCTGGCTATTTATAGTATTTTTTTTGTTCATCACTTAAAGTCAGTTGCTGAAGTGGCTGGAGTTGGTAATACTGAGGGTAGGACAAAGTTATTTTAACCTTTATTATATGATTGGACACAGATTGAGTTTCAGCATTACAACCTGGATCTAGTTACTGTCTCACTTAACAATAAAGAAAAACACAATTCTTAAAAAAAAAGAAACATGTTTCATTGACAGGGGGATTGTCGAATTTAGTGTCTTTAGGGTCGTTCCATGAAAAGTGCCTTTGATATTAACTATTAATTGTGCACCAATATAGAATTTTAAAAGCCTGATATATAAATGAAGTGCCCTTTTAATATAGACCACATGGAGAATTCAATAAATCAGATTTATTTTATGAATAAAGACTTGCTCAAGTGCCAAAAATCCCTCTGTGAAAACTGTGACTTCTAGGATGATTTTAACCCACTTAACCAACATTTCTCCAAGCTTTCACCATAATTGTAAAGCCCTAGTTATTTTGTTGCTTTGACAGTCATTTCTGAAGACTGTAATTTATTTAATGTGATTAGTGATTCATTTACGTCTGTCCCTCATTTCAAGGTCACGTAAACTGAACTCTCATTTTCTGGTGTTTTGAGGAGAAAAACTGAGCGGGTCGAACATAACACGTTAACCCATAGATCGACAGGTTAGAAATAATTTAACAATAAAACATTTTTTGTGAAACTTGCATTCACACAACAAGCTTCCATTCCCCCTGTCAAAAGGGGATTTATGGCCAATTTTTAAGATTAAATCATTGTTTACTTTATTTATTTGGCATTTACTAGTCATTTTTTTTATTTGACCTTGAGATGGGAAAGCTTGTTTTTTAGGAAGTTGAATTTGCTCTTTATGACAGAATGTTCAAATTAGGTGAAATCAAGTTATTTTTTTTATTTTTTTTACACCTCTCAAAGGTAGAACTGGTGGAAGGACCCTTTTATCAAGAGGGAGATCTATTTTGAAAGTATGAATCTCATATTCCCTCTGTTTGCAGTTATTCACTGAAATAATTTGGAGCATTATGCCTAGATATGATCAATGTTATAATGTATGCAACAACTCCCCTTTTGTAAATTACTGTCTGCATACAGCCAGGTACATCTGAGAGTCACAGTTGGTTACAGAGGATACAGACATCAGTGATGAATCCTTATCATATCAATACAATTTGACACAGCATATGAAAGGGAGATCCAGTGCACACATGAAATGATTTACTGACAATGATTGCCCTACCTAATGGAATGAATGCCCAATCTGGCTATCTCAATAACTCTTTCTCAAGCAACCGACAGGTGGCGCTGTTGGTGGAGAACATTATTGATAGTGGTGGGCGGGAATAGAGGACAGATACATCCTCTCATTAGACAGACCGCGTGTGTGTAGAATTTACAGTAACTTGTGCTGAAATATTTTGACAAATTGTACTCATGACGAAAAGGTGAGCTGAAGATGTTTTGTTCCACGACGCGCCTTTTAAAAGATCATGTTTTCGTCCACTTTACAAAGAAACGTGCACGAGAGGACACCATCACTAGATACGATCCTCCAAAGATGGTAAGTACTGCTTCTTAGATAGTGTATACTGGAACACTAGTATACTTTGAGGAAAATTTGACTTACTATGACTGATGTGTGGTTGTCCCAACTAACTATCTTAAGATGAATGCACTAACTGTAAGTCGCTCTGGATAAGAGCATCTGCTAAATGACAAAAAATATGTAGTGTATTAAACGTTTTATTTTATTTGTTATAAATTTTTTTATTGCAGAGAACACCAGTATACATACAAGAAGTATACAAACAGACAATGACAACATATAGTGCATTCAGAAAGTATTCAGACCCCTCGACCTTTTCCACATTCTGTTAAGTTACAGCCTTATTCTAAAATTGATTAAATATATTTTTTTACTCATCAATCTACACACTATAACATAATGACAAAGTGAAAACAGGTTTTTAGAAATGTTTGTATTCAGACCATTTGCTATGAGACTTGAAATTGAGCTCAGGTGAATCCTGCTTCCATTTATCATCCTTGAGATGTTTCTACAACTTGATTGGAGTCCACCTGTGGTAAATGCAATTGATTGGACATTATTTGGAAAGGCACACAACTGTCTATATAAGGTCCCAGTTGACAGTGCATGTCAGAGCAAAAACCAATCAATGAGGTCGAAGGAATTGTCCTTTGAGCTCCGAGACAGGATTGTGTCGAGGCACATATCTGGGGAAGGGTACTAAAAACATTCTGCAGCATTGAAGGTCCCCAAGAACACAGTGGCCTCCATCATTCTTAAATGGAAGAAGTTTGGAACCACCAAGACTTTTCCTAGAGCTGGCCGCTCGGCCAAACTGAGCAATCAGGGGAGAAGGGCCTTGGTCAGGGAGGTGACCAAGAACCCAATGGTCACTCTGACAGAGCTCCAGAGTTCTTCTGTGGAGATGGGAGAACCTTCCAGAAAGACAACCATCTCTCCAGCACTCCACTGATCAGGCCTTTATGGTAGAGTGGCCAGACGGAAGCCACTCCTCAGGAAAAGGCACATGACAGCCTTCTTGGAGTTTGCCATAGGCACCTAAAGGACTCTCAGACCATGAGAAACAAGATTCTCTGGTCTGACGAAACCAAGATTGAACTCTTTGGCCTGAATGCCAAGCGTCACATCTGGAGGAAACCTGGCACCATCCCTACGGTGAAGCATGGTGGTGGCAGCATCAGGCTGTGGGGATGTTTTTCAGCGGCAGGGACTGGGAGACTAGTCAGGATTTAGGGAAAGATGAATGAAGCAAATTAAAGAAAGATCCTTGATGAAAATCTGCTCTAGAGCGCTCTGGACCTCAGACGGGCGAAGGTTCACCTTCCAACAGGACAACGTCCCTAAGCACACAGCCAAGACAACCCAGGAGTGGCTTCGGGACAAGTCTCTGAATGTCCTTGAGTGGCCCAGCCAGAGCCCGGACTTGAACCCGATTGAACATCTCTGGAGAGACCTGAAAATAGCTGTGCAGCGACGCTCTCCATCCAACCTGACAAAGTTTGAGAGGACCTGCAGAGAAGAATGGGAGAAACTCCCCAAATACAGGTGTGCCAAGCTCCAATAAGACTTGAGGCTGTATTCGCTGGCAAAGGTGCTTCAACAAAGTAATAATATAATAATAATAATATGCCATTTAGCAGACGCTTTTATCCAAAGCGACTTACAGTCATGTGTGCATACATTTGTACGTATGGGTGGTCCCGGGGATCGAACCCACTACCCTGGGGTTACAAGCGCCATGCTCTACCAATTGAGTACTGAGTAAAGGGTCTGAATACTTATGTAAATGTAATATTTCAGTTTTAATTTTGTATAAATTTGCCAAAATGTCTAAACTTGTTTTTGCTTTGTCATTATGAGGTATTGTGTGTAGATTGATGAGATGTATTTATTTTTTAATCAATTTTAGAATATGGCTGTAACGTAACAAAATGTGGAAAAAGTCAAGGGGACTGAATACTTTCCGAATGTACTGTATGTATGACAGTCCTCAAGGAGGAAGGCTGATTTCAGATCCGTTAATGAAAGCGCGCCCTCCGATGAAGTAAGCCACTTTCCTCTCTTTTCGTGCTTTTTCCACAGCTGGCCACAGTTTCTCTCTCCTTTCTCTGTCTGCTTTTGAGAGGTAGATCACTTTGGAAGGTAGATCTCTTTGTTGCTTTCCAAGTGGCATCCCTGTAGATCCGTTATGTGAACTGGAGAATGACACCTCTGGGCTTGGAGTCATTTTGCCTTCTCGTGCCGAGGCGATGTACAGTGTCGACAACATCTGCTAGCTTAGCCATCTCCTCAGGTAGGACAGGTTGGCAGACTTTGATGGTCTCTTGCCGTAAGTTCTCCCCATCTGCCTCGGGAACTCCATACAGTCACAAACTCCAACGTTTGGAGTAGCTTTCGAGTTCCGTAATTCTTCTTTGGCAGAAGTCCATCTTTTTCAACACGCTTTTTGATGTGGGCGACCTTCTTCTTGACGTCCTTAAAGTCGACCGTTTTTTCAAGCCCTCGATTTTCATTGCGTTGTCGCCTCCCATTTTCTCTATGGCATCGGACCTTGTATTGATGGGCCTGGAGTGGCAATAACATCATTATTGGCAGTGGCATCAGAGCCCAGTTCAAACATGCCTTTCTTGGAAGCTGGAGGTTTGCTTGGGGTTATAGGCAAAGAAGGAAAATCCTTGTCTGACACCGTTAAGTGTCAGTCTGTCAGGCCAGCATAGTTGTGGCAGTTGTCAATCAAAGCGTTTGCCTCCTGCATAACGACATTGGATTAAGCCTGACCATTGCTAGCTGAAGAGGTAGTCATAAGATTTCTCTTTCTATCAGTGCGGTGACATTTTGAAAAATAAAATCAATGACCTGGTGTTTTTAGCTAAATATTAATTTGGTAGTTCAAAATAAGAAACTTTTCACCATCTTTCAAAAGTTGGTATGCAGAGCTAGGTATCTTGGAGCCCCTCCTGTCGTGTATTAAACTGCACAGGGTTGAAATCAACATCCATTGAGCACAATACAAGATGTCGCTAGTTCTTCCTTTTAAATGTAGACTAAAGTCGTCCGCATGCTTCCCAGCTAGTTCTGTAAAGTTTGTGCATATATTATGACGACATTTTGTGACGTTTTTGTTCTCTTTCGACGTCGGTGAGGGTTTTTTCAGCTATTCAGGCACACATTTTTTCTGGAGGAATGCCGAAGTTTGGAGCCGAATTCTATGCCCCTTCGTCAGTTATTGGTCAACAGTAGGGATTCTTCAATAGTATTTGTCATTCAACTAGAGACAACTTGTTTTCATGCAAAACATTTCATTGAAAAATACTGCACCAAACATCTTAGATGTAATATTGCGTGATTAAAGATCTCTTCGGCATATATGTCAAAAATAATGACAGATTTCTTGAGTTATCTTAGATTAATTCGGACTATTTTAGCTACGGCTTCTCAAAATGGACAAACAGTACTATTGCCGCTTTTGTCTAGTTTTTCAAGCGATGGTCTTTTAAGGGAGTATGCGAGCACACTCATTCGGTTCGCTAGGCGCCAGCCGAACTGATGCATGCGGACACCTTTAGCCATATGACCACAGTTTCTAAACCCAGAGGTGCAACATCGCGAGACTTCCGGGACGCTTGCGATACAGACTGGGCCGGGGTTTGAGAAGTCAATGAGAGAAGTGAAAAATTCTTCCTTAGTAGTTCATTTTCTCGAAATCGAAAGACAACCTAGATTCGAGACAATGTCTTAAGTAGGTAAACGTGTTATTACTGCAACCCCGTGAAAGTGACAAACTGACACGTTTTCATTTTCGTCAAGAAGAAATAATATTTTATTTGTCACATGCTTCGTAAACAGGTGTAGACTAACAGTGAAATGCTTACTTAAGGGCCCTTCCCAACAATGCAGAAAGGAAATAAAAATAAATAAATACACAATGAGTAACGATAACTTGGCTATATGCACAGGGTACCAGTACCGAGTCGATGTGCAGGGGGTACAAGGTAATTGAGGTAGATATGTACAGTGGGGAGAACAAGTATTTGATACACTGCCGATTTTGCAGGTTTTCCTACTTACAATGCATGTAGAGGTCTGTAATTTTTATCATACGTACACTTCAACTGTGAGAGACGGAATCTAAAACAAAAATCCAGAAAATCACATTGTATGATTTTTAAGTAATTCATTTGCATTTCATTGCATGACATAAGTATATGATCACCTACCAACCAGTAAGAATTCCGGCTCTCACAGACCTGTTAGTTTTTCTTTAAGAAGCCCTCCTGTTCTCCACTCATTACCTGTATTAACTACACCTGTTTGAACTCATTACCTGTATAAAAGACACCTGTCCACACACTCAATCAAACAGACTCCAACCTCTCCACAATGGCCAAGACCAGAGAGCTGTGTAAGGACATCAGGGATAAAATTGTAGACCTGCACAAGGCTGGTATGGCCTACAGGACAATAGGCAAGCAGCTTGGTGAGAAGGCAACAACTGTTGGCACAATTATTAGAAAATTAAAGAAGTTCAAGATGACGGTCAATCACCCTCGATCTGGGGCTCCATGCAAGATCTCACCTCGTGGGCATCAATGATCATGAGGAAGGTGAGGGATCAGCCCAGAACTACATGGCAGGACCTGGTCAATGACCTGAAGAGAGCTGGGACCACAGTCTCAAAGAAAACCATTAGTAACACACTACGCCGTCATGGATTAAAATCCTGCAGCGCACGCAAGGTCCCCCTGCTCAAGCCAGTGCATGTCCAGGCCCGTCTGAAGTTTGCCAATGACCATCTGGAATGGGAGAAGGTCATGTGGTCTGATGAGACAAAAATAGAGCTTTTTGGTCTAAACTCCACTCACTGTGTTTGGAGGAAGAAGAAGAATGAGTACAACCCCAAGAACACCATCCCAACCATGAAGCATGGAGGTGGAAACATCATTCTTTGGGGATGCTTTTCTGCAAAGGGGACAGGATGACTGCACCGTATTGAGGGGAGGATGGATGTGGCCATGTATCGCGAGATCTTAGTTCTGCTTTTCTGATGTATCAAATACTTATGTCATGCAATAAAATGCAAATGAATTACTTAAAAATCATACAAATGTGATTTTCTGGATTTTTTCACCGTCTCTCACAGTTGAAGTGTACCTATGATAAAAATTACAGACCTCTACATGCTTTGTAAGTAGGAAAACCTGCAAAATCGACAGTGTATCAAATACTTGTTCTCCCCACTGTACATATACTGTAGGTAGGGATAAAGTAACTAGGCAACGGGATAGATAATAAACAATAACATCAGCGTATGTGATGAGTCAGGAGTTAGTGCAAAAGGGTCAATGCAGATATTCCGGGTAGCTATTAGTTGACTATTTAACTAACAGTCTTATTGCTTGGGGGTAGAAGCTATTCGGGGTCCTGTTTGTTCCAGACTTGGTGCATCGCAGTGGTGTAAAGTACTTAAGTCGTTTTTGGGGGGTATCTGTACTTTACTATTTATATTTTTGACTACTTTTACTTCAGTACATTCCTAAAGAAAATTACACTGCTCAAAAAAATTAAGGGAACACTAAAATAACACATCCTAGATCTGAATGAATGAAATAATCTTATTAAATACTTTTGTCTTTACATAGTTGAATGTGCTGACAACAAAATCACACAAAAATTATCAATAGAAATCAAATGTATCAACCCATGGAGGTCTGGATTTGGAGTCACCCTCAAAATTAAAGTGGAAAACCACACTACAGGCTGATCCAACTTTGATGTAATGTCCTTAAAACAAGTCAAAATGAGGCTCAGTAGTGTGTGTGGCCTGTATGACCTCCCTACAATGCCTGAGCATGCTCCTGATGAGGTGGCGGATGGTCTCCTGAGGGATCTCCTCCCAGACCTGGACTAAAGCATCCGCCAACTCCTGGACAGTCTGTGGTGCAACGTGGCGTTGGTGGATGGAGCGAGACATGATGTCCCAGATGTGCTCAATTGGATTCAGGTCTGGGGAAAGGGCTGGCCAGTCCATAGCATCAATGCCTTCCTCTTGCAGGAACTGCTGACACTCTCCAGCCACATGAGGTCTAGCATTGTCTTGCATTAGGAGGAACCCAGGGCCAACCGCACCAGCATATGGTCTCACAAGGGGTCTGAGGATCTCATCTCGGTACCTAATGGCAGTCAGGCTACCTCTGGCGAGCACATGGAGGGCTGTGCGGCCCCCCAAAGAAATGCCACCCCACACCATGACTGACCCACCGCCAAACCGGTCATGCTGGAGGATGTTGCAGGCAGCAGAACGTTCTCCACGGCGTCTCCAGACTCTGTCACGTCTGTCACATGCTCAGTGTGAACCTGCTTTCATCTGTGAAGAGCACAGGGCGCCAGTGGCGAATTTGCCAATCTTGGTGTTCTCTGGCAAATGCCAAACGTCCTGCACAGTGTTGGGCTGTAAGCACAACCCCCACCTGTGGACGTCGGGCCCTCATACCACCCTCATGGAGTCTGTTTCTGACCGTTTGAGCAGACACATGCACATTTGTGGCCTGCTGGAGATAATTTTGCATGGCTCTGGCAGTGCTCCTCCTGCTCCTCCTTGCACAAAGGCGGAGGTAGCAGTCCTGCTGCTGGGTTGTTGCCCTCCTACGGCCTCCTCCACGTCTCCTGATGTACTGGCCTGTCTCCTGGTAGCGCCTCCATGCTCTGGACACTACGCTGACAGACACAGCAAACCTTCTTGCCACAGCTCGCATTGATGTGCCATCCTGGATGAGCTGCACTACCTGAGCCACTTGTGTGGGTTGTAGACTCCGTCTCATGCTGCGACTAGAGTGAAAGCACCACCAGCATTCAAAAGTGACCAAAACATCAGCCAGGAAGCATAGGAACTGAGAAGTGGTCTGTGGTCACCACCTGCAAAACCAGTCCTTTATTGGGGGTGTCTTGCTAATTGCCTATAATTTCCACCTGTTGTCTATTCCATTTGCACAACAGCATGTGAAATTTATTGTCAATCAGTGTTGCTTCCTAAGTGGACAGTTTGATTTCGCAGTTTGACTTGGAGTTACATTGTGTTGTTTAAGTGTTCCCTTTATTTTTTTGAGCAGTGTATTTACTTTTTACTCCATACATTTTCCCTGACACCCAAAAGTACTCGTTACATTTTGAATGCTTAGCAGGACAGGAAAATGATCTAATTCACACACTTATCAAGAGAACATCCTTGGTCATCCCTACTGCCTCTGATCCCTACTCACATGCTTCGTTTTTAAATTATATCTGAGTGTTGGAACATGCCCTTGGCTATCTGTAACTAAAAAAAAACATGAAAATGATGCCGTCTGGTTTGTTTAATATAAGGAATTTGAAATTATTTATACTTTTACTTTTGATACTTACATATATTTCAGCAATTCCATTTACTTTTGATAGCTATATATATATTTTATTTTTTATTTTTTTTATTTTAGGGGGTAGATCAGCTTTAATATTGCAGTAGATTGCAACTTCCATCAATGTAATTGTCTGCATCGCTTCCAATCCCCCATACATACATACATACAGTTGAAGTCGGAAGTTTACATACACTTAGGTTGTAGTCATTAAAACTCGTTTTTCAACCACTCTACAAATTTCTTTTTAACGAACCATAGTTTTGGCAAGTCGGTTAGGACATCTACTTTGTGCATGACACAAGTAATTTTTCCAACAATTGTTTACAGACAGATTATTTCACTTATAATTCACTGTATCACAATTCCAGTGGGTCAGAAGTTTACATACACTAAGTTGACTGTGCCTTTAAACAGCTTGGAAAATTCCAGAAAATGATGTCATGGCTTTAGAAGCTTCATTTGAGTCAATTGGAGGTGTACCTGTGGAGGTATTTCAAGGCCTACCTTCAAACTCAGTGCCTCTTTGCTTGACATCATGGGAAAATCAAAAGAAATCAGCCAAGACCTCAGAAACACAACCTGGTTCATCCTTGGGAGCAATTTCCAAACGTCTGAAGTTACCACGCTCATCTGTACAAACAATAGTACGCAAGTATAAACACCATGGGACCACGCAGCCGTCATACCGCTCAGGAAGGAGACGCGTTCTGTCTCCTAGAGATTACCGTACTTTGGTGCGAAAAGTGCAAATAAATCCCAGAGCAACAGCAAATGACCTTGTGAAGATGCTGGAGGAAACGGGTACAAAAGTATCTATATCCACAGTAAAGCGAGTCCTATATCGACATAACCTGAAAGGTCGCTCAGCAAGGAAGAAGCCACTGCTCCAAAACCGCCATAAAAAAGCCAGACTACGGTTTGCAACTGCACATGGGGACAAAGATCGTACTTTTTGGAGAAATGTCCTCTGGTCTGATGAAACAAAAATAGAACTGTTTGGCCATAAAACATTTTTTTTTAAATGACCATCGTTATGTTTGGAAGAAAAATGGGGCAGCTTGCAAGCTGAAGAACACCATCCCAACCGTGAAGCACGGGGGTTGTAGCATCATGCTGTGGGGGTGCTTTGCTGCAGGAGGGACTGGTGCATTTCACAAAATAGATGGCATCATGAGGAAGGAAAATTATGTGGATATATTGAAGCAACATCTCAAGACATCAGTCAGGAAGTTAAAGCTTGGTCGCAAATGGGTCTTCCAAATGGACAATGACCCCAAGCATACTTCCAAAGTTGTGGCAAAATGGCTGAAGGACAACAAAGTGAAGGTATTGGAGTGGCCATCACAAAGTCCTGACCTCAATCCTATAGAAAATGTGTGGGCATAACTGAAAAAGCGTGTGCGAGCAAGGAGGCCTACAAACCTGACACAGTTACACCAGCTCTGTCAGGAGGAATGGGCCAAAATTCACCTAACTTATTGTGGGAAGCTTGTGGAAGGCTACCCAAAACGTTTGACCCAAGTTAAACAATTTAAAGGCAATGCTACCAAATACTAATTGAGTGCATGTAAACTTCTGACCAACTGGGAATGTGATGAAAGAAATAAAAGCTTAAATAAATAATTCTCTCTACTATTATTCTAACATTTCACATTCTTAAAATAAAGTGGTGATCCTAACTGAATTTTTACTAGGAATAAATGTCAGGAATTGTGAAAAACTGAGTTTAAATGTATTTGGCTAAGGTGTATGTAAACTTCCGACTTCAACTGTATGTATGGTTCTGCTCCCTACCAATGCACACATATGCCATAGGGACACACTATAGAACAGCTAGAGTATAGGCCTACTAAACTCAAACTTTCACAATGCCCACCATACACTCCCTAAAATTACAGTAAACCTACCAGATCAGGCATTGTGTATGCTAAATGGTTATTGCACCTGCTGTTGAAGACAAGGATAAAGCTACACATACATACCAGGGCTACAGTGTCATTAGCCTATACCATATAGATAAAGTTATCTACAGTTGTGGCCAAATATATTGGCACCCCTTGCCACTTTTCTTCAAGAATTCCCTATTTCTTCTACAATATATATTTTTTAAAGGTCTCCACACCTTGTGATTGGATTTTCATCATGGCAGAACCAATTTAATTTTTGTAAACTTAAAGGGATACTTCGGGATGTATCTACTTCCCCAGAGTCAGATGAACTTGTGGATACCATTTTTATGTCTCTGTGTTTAGTATGAAGGTTAAAGGTGGTTTCGCAAGCCGATGCTAACTAGCGTTCACGCAATGACTGGAAGTCTATTGGGTATCTACTTGCATACAATTTTAATTTAGAAAGTAAAAATAAATGGAATGGAAAAAATGGCACCCTGGAGCTAGTACTTGGTTGCACAGCCTTTGGCCAAGATAACTGAAGACAAACACTTCTTGTAGTCAATTTGGCCCACTCTTCAGCAGCAAACTGCTCTTAATCTTCAATGTTTGAGGGGTGCCCTTCACCAACTGCTGTTTTCAGATCTCGCCATAGGTTTTGGATGTGATTCAGATCTGGACTCTTCACTGGCTACTCCAGAACAGTCCAGCATTTCTTCTTTAACCCTTCCTGCTTGCTTTTTGATGTGTGATTGGTTGTTGCCCTGCTGTAAGACCTACAACCTTCAATGGAGACCCAATTTTTGGACAATGGTTGAACATTGGACTACAAACCACTTTGATATTCTGCAAATTTCATGATGCCTTGCTCACATTCAAGGCCCCCAGTCGTTGCCAACTAGCTCTAATTTTGTTTCATTGGTCCACAGAACATTTCCCCCAGGATTTAGGCTTGTTGAGGTGGGTTTTTGAGAAATTCAATCAGTAGTGGGGCCTTCCTATGTCTACCAAAGACCAAATTAAGCATTCAAAGAAAATAACACCCCCCCACAATCAAACATGGGGGAGGTTCCATAATGCTGTGGGGTTGCTTTGCTGCCTCGGGTACTGGGGCCCTTGAACGACATGCAAGACATGAAATCATCAGATTATCAAAAAAATTGTGGAGTGATTTGTTCAACCCATTGTCCAAAAACTGGGTCTCTGTTGAAGGTTGTTGGTCTTTCAGCAGGACAACCACCCCAAACACACATCAAAAGCACACAGGAATGGTTCAAGAAGAAGCGCTGGACTGTTCTGAACTGGCCAGTGAAGTCCAGATCTGAATCGCATCCATAATCTATAGCGAGATCTGAAAACAGTAGTTGGTGGAGGGCACCCTTACAACATTGAAGAATTAGAGAAGTTTGCTTCTGAAAAGTGGGTCAAATTGCCAGTAAAAAGGTGCAGAAAGCTCATTGATGGCTATAAGAAGCATTTGTCAGGAGTTACCTGGGCCAAAGGCTGTGCAACCAAGTACTAGCTCCGGGGTGCCAATCATTTTGTCCATGCCATTTGTCTTTATTTTCAATTTTTCAATTGTAAACTTAAGTTTATGCAAAAAATACTCTCCACCAGTGGGGACCGGTATTTGTAAGAGAGCTTTCATAGACACACTAATTTTGTTATTACTTTTAGGAGGTCATTCATTGTCATTAAATGTTTGCTGTGCTCCTTTTTGTCTTCATGTAGCCTACAGAGTATACAAAACATTAAGAACACCTGGTCTCTCCATGACAGACTGACCAGGTGAATCCAGGTGAAAGCTATGATCCCTTAGTGATGCCACTTGTTAAATCCACTTCAATCAGTGTAGATGAAGGGGAGGAGACCGGTTAAAGAAGGATTTTTAAGCCATGAGACATGGATTGTGTATGTGTGCCATTCAGAGGGTGAATAGACCAAATATTTAAGTGCCTTTGAATGGGGTATGGTAGTAGGTGCCAGGCGCACTGGTTTGTGTCAAGAACTGCAATGCTTCTGGGTTTTTCACGCTCAACAGTTTCCTGTGTGTATCAAGAATGGTCCACCACCCTAAGGACATCCATGGGCCAGCATTAGGTGTTCCTAATGTTTGGTACACTCAGTGTGTATTGTAATGAAGTTATTGTGTGTGCAGCTTGTTGTTACTAGTTACATTATCCCACCTTGGCTACTTTGATATTGTATCACAATTAAGGCAGTATTTTATTTGAACTAAACCTAAACTATGCTTTTCCTCTAGCGGGGCTTGATGTTGTTCATGGTCATAGCTAGCTGAATACTGGTCATTCTTCTCTTCACTTTACCAATTACTCTGGTTCTTTACTTTTAAATGTTCGATCGCACAGACGTTTTTTGCACTCTGACAGCCATGTTCCTTGACTAAACAGAGGGGTGCCAAGGGCTTTCCTAGATGCCATAAAATTCTCCCAAAGTGCACTTGCACACTCCCCATTATTGATTTAAAAGCATTGGATTGGTGGTTATGATGAGCACTAGCTGTATGCAGCACCACCAACTATTAATGAATTGGTTAATAGAGTACAGGAGTGCCAAATCCAACGTTGTATTGTATGGTGGTGGAGAGCATAAACTATATTTGAAGGAATCTGACTGACCCTTGGAGCAGGGCCTGGTTAAAGACCCTCCCCAAGACTGACCGGCCAATGAGAGAACAGGGGAGCTGAATGACTGACTGAGGGCATTCGATTAATCTGACCCGGGTAGGCGTGTTTTGCACCGGGTGAAAGTTGATTGTGTTCGTTTTGGCGTGAGCCAGTTGCCCCGTTTAAAGCCCATGGTGAAGTGAAGTCGGCTAGGATTCTGTGTTTTCACATGCAAAAGTGACTGCTTTTGATAAAATGCTTTATCTGCCTTTCCAATGAAAACTAGTTTGAAAGTCCAAACATGTATTATGTTATGGAAAAAGAGATGTATGTATCTGGACGATGTACCATGCTGCCTTGTTGACAACATGACCTGAAGGGCGCTCCTCTCTCACCGCTTTTTCCCAGTGTTTCCGCTGCAGTCATTTAGCTGTCGTGCTGCGCCACGGCAAAATCATTGCCACCACACTGAAAAAATATGGAACATGTACAAATATTTTGTCCGAGGCGGACTTTGAAGATGCTAGAACATCTACTTTTCCTCTTCAAACAAAATGAGTAATGGATAGAACAATCAGACAACCCCATAGTAGAATAGTTGATCTATTTACCTAGTTGGCTTGTTGTTGTTGTTCTATGCTTCTCTCAAGGCGCATTCAAGTTACAAGTGGCACAGGGAGGGAAACATGCATTCTGACAAGCAGTCAATGCACAACAATTCTTGCAACCGCAGGGAAAACAGCAGTTTTAATGGCTTTTGTTAAAAGAGCGGGATCCCAGCTTTCCATTCCTACTTTATTTATTTTTCGACTCCTAAATATGTGCGAACTGTACCATTTTAAAACCTGAGTTTTTAGCAGAGGCATGGTTAAGCACTTTACCCCTCAGCAATTAGCTGTGAGTGCATAGGGGAGAGTGGGGCTAAATGTAGCACGGGTCAATTGTAGGGTAACTTGGGGTAAAACACCACCCTACCTCAAAATAGTATTTTTTTGGAGTGTGACTTAAAAAATGGTGATGAGACAGATTACATTTTTTGTTGAGCAAGAGTAGTGGCAACCAGGGAAAGTATTGTGGGTGGGGGGGATGGTGACATGAAGTGGTTTCTTTGAGAAGTACAGACAGGGGGGATATTACCCTGGGTGGCAGGGTACCCCAAGTTACCCAACAGGTTCACTGTGTTAATGCAAGTTTTTGGTGACATAAAATTCATCAATAGGATGCCAACTAGTTAAAAGATCACATTTGAGATCTAGCTAATGATTAGCCCAATAGGGTAAGTACAGATTGCCAGCCCCATGCTTCAGCCTATTTATTTATAGCCACTATGCTGCATCAGTTAAAGTATTTTAAAATGAGACACCAAACCCGCTCACAGGATTGGTTAACTCTTGAGGTCCCTTGTGTCTCAACCAACCTAGGTAAATGACCCTTCAGTTTTACCCCCCCATGTGATAATGCTTATTGCTAATAGCATACCTGATAATATGGACCATGCATAGGTTATATGCATGGTCCAATATTTAAAATAATTTTAACAAATAATTTTACCAATATGTTATTGGGCTCATTTCTGGAGGAGGAAATTATATTTTAGATGGTGTCAGGATAATAGTATTTTCATTCATTTTGGAGTAGAATGTCCTTTTAAAAAGTAACTCTGCAACCTTTTCCCCCACTGGTACAACATTTTCTAGCCCATTCCTGTCACGGGCCATAGACTGGTGCCCCGCGGCACAGCATAATCGAATCCGCCCACAGTGTAGGTTACCTGTAGGTTACTTATGTCAGGTAAAGGTGCGGACCTATGTCAGGTCCATTTGTGTGCCAATATGAATGCAGCTCCTACAATGGTAAGTTTGAACAAGTTGTATTTGTATTATCTATATGGCTTCTATGATAGCCCAGTTGTCAAATTATGTAGGCTACAATGCAAAGAGATAATTTGGAAAAAGGTGGTGAGAACCAGAAAAGTTGAATTAGTATGTAATTAGAGTATTAGTGGTATGAAATGGCAAAATTGGAGCCTAACTGAAATTACCACTGATTGCAAGATAATATTTTCCTTTTTAAATTCATTTGGAAAAAGTAATGAGTCCTCAAATTATTCTGAATCTGTCTTACTTTGCTATCAGATAATAATACAACTGCTTATTATATAAGTGCACGAAAGTCAAAAGTATGAAAAGTATGATCGTTAAGTAACTCTAAACCTGAAGTCAAAGTTTATATATGCGATTTAAAAGAAAGAAATCAGTAACTCAAACATGTGGGGTGTGCAAAACAAAAGCATGAAGTTTGTGTGGTGCGTAAATGATGAGCGACATGGGAGTTGTTGAGATGATCATAATGAAGGTAAGTATCTCTGGCTTGTGTCCGAATACCCATAATACGTCCTAAATAGTAGCCTGTTTGAGTATGCTATAAAATCAAGTTTTATAGTTTGTGAATTTTCGAATATGCTTTAAATGCCAGGATGTTACATTCATTTCGGCTTTTCATCTAGTACAATTCGCTGCACACTTTTTGGGGAATTTCACAGCCACAATGCATTGGAAGAGGGGCTCTGCAAATTTTGATAGCTAGATCTCTTCAAGTAAACAACAAAACAACTTGGAAGATTGCCAATAACGAAGCGTCTGCGGTGGTGTTCAAATGTAAGTAGTTTTTGTTCTTAAAATGATTACAACTATTTCATCGTAGCTACATCTTTGAAAGCAATTTTCCAGCCTGCCGTGCCTTTAGCTACGTGCTTTAGTAGGACTAGAAGTTAGCGTTAGAACAGTAACGTTAGCCACAGGGTTACTTGCTGTTGAGCGACAACTTCATATTTACCTTTAGCCTAGTTAGCTAGCTAGCTAGTTTCATTGCACATAACCTGTTATGGTGAAAGTAATGGTAAGCTGCACTCGTTACACTCTTAGAAAAAAGTTCCAAAAGGGTTCTTCGGCTGTCCCCATAGGAGAACCCTTTTTAGTTCCAGGTAGAACCATTTTTCGTTTCAGGTACATATAATTCAAAAAGGTTCTACCTGGAACCACAGCCTGGTCTCAGGCTAGACATAACATAGTAAATGTAAATCCGGGATGCTCAAATTAGTATGATAAGTTACATATTGTATGGTTACATAAGACAGATGGTTACTTAAGGCAAAAAAACGAAAGTAGGGTGGTTGGTCAGGGTGGATGGGTGAACATATAATGCAAACTTCTAGCAACCCAAAGGTTGCGAGTTCGAATCTCATCATGGAGAACTTTAGCATTTTAGGTAATTAGCAACTTTTCAACTACGTACTCAAATTTACGTACAGACTAATGCAAAATACTTTGAGACCAGGTTGGGAACCAGAAGGGTTCTATCTGGAGCCAAAAAGGGTTCTTCAAAGGGTTCTCCTATGGGGACAGCCAAATAACCTTTTTAGGTTCTAGATGGCACCTTTTTTTCTAAGAGTGTACTGTTTCACCTTGGCACTCCAATTTGATAAAGTATGTGGCAGTCTAGCTACAGAAAGTTCACACAACTCTACTTTGCTCATGTTTTGGTTAATGTTGTACTTCATCTTAAGTCTTTTCAGGATCTACATGAAGGAGTGTGAGCTGGAGGGGCAGCTGTCACCTGCATGGGTGAAAAAGAAGCGGGAGAACCTTAAGCAAAAATACTTGGTACGCGACTATGTTATCTTGACATTTAAGAGGAACACCTACAGTGAGGGGAAAAAAGTATTTGATCCCCTGCTGATTTTGTATGTTTGCCCACTGACAAAGAAATGATCAGTCTATAATTTTAATGGTAGGTTTATTTGAACAGTGAGAGACAGAATAACAACAAAAACATCCAGAAGAACGTATGTCAAAAATGTTATAAATTGATTTGCATTTTAATGAGGGAAATAAGTATTTGACCCCCTCTCAATCAGAACGATTTCTGGCTCCCAGGTGTCTTTTATAGATGTAACGAGCTGAGATTAGGAGCACACTTTTAAAGGGAGTGCTCCTAATCTCAGTTTGTTACCTGTATAAAAGACACCTGTCCACAGAAGCAATCAATCAATCAGATTCCGAACTCTCCACCATGGCCAAGACCAAAGAGCTCTCCAAGGATGTCAGGAACAAGACTGTAGACCTACACAAGGCTGGAATGGGCTACAAGACCATCGCCAAGCAGCTTGGTGAGAAGGTGATAACAGTTGGTGCGATTATTCGCAAATGGAAGAAACACAAAATAACAGTCAATCTCCCTCAGCCTGGGGCTCCATGCAAGATCTCACCTTGTGGAGTTGTAATGATCATGAGAACAGTGAGGAATCAGCCCAGAACTACACGGGAGGATCTTGTCAATGATCTCAAGGCAGCTGGGACCATAGTCACCAAGAAAACAATTGGTAACACACTACGCCATGAAGGACTGAAATTCTGCAGCGCCCGCAAGGTCCCCCTGCTCAAGAAAGCACATATACAGGCCCTTCTGAAGTTTGCCAATGAACATCTGAATGATTCAGAGGAGAACTGGGTGAAAGTGTTGTGGTCAGATGAGACCAAAATCGAGCTCTTTGGCATCAACTCAACTCGCCGTGTTTGGAGGAGGACGATTGCTGCCTATGACCCCAAGAACACCATCCCCACCGTCAAACATGGACGTGGAAACATTATGCTTTGGGGTTGTTTTTCTGCTAAGGGGACAGGACAACTTCACCGCATCAAAGGGACGATGGACGGGGCCATGTACCGTCAAATCTTGCGTGAGAACCTCCTTCCCTCAGCCAGGGCATTGAAAATGGGTCGCGGATGGGTATTCCAGCAGGACAATGACCCAAAACACATTTACATTTACATTTTAGTCATTTAGCAGACGCTCTTATCCAGAGCGACTTACAGTTAGCACATACATTATTTTATCGAACCCACAACCCTGGCGTTGCAAACGCCATGCTCTACCAACTGAGCTACATCCCCTGCCGGCCATTCCCTCCCTTACCCTGGACGACGCTGGGCCAATTGTGCGCCGCCCCATGGGTCTAACACACGGCCAAGGCAACAAAGGAGTGGCCCAAGAAGAAGCACATTAAGGTCCTGGAGTGGCCAAGCCAGTCTCCAGTCCTTAATCCCATAGAAAATCTGTGGAGGGAGCTGAAGGTTCGAGTTGCCAAACGTCAGCCTCGAAACCTTAATGACTTGGAGAAGATCTGCAAAGAGGAGTGGGACAAAATCCCTCCTGAGATGTGTGCAAACCTGGTGGCCAACTACAAGAAACGTCTGACCTCTGTGATTGCCAACAAGGGTTTTGCCACCAAGTACAAAGTCATATTTTGCAGAGGAGTCAAATACTTATTTCCCTCATTAAAATGCTAATCAATTTATAACATTTTTTACATGCATTTTTCAGGATTTTTATGTTGTTATTCTGTCTCTTACTGTTCAAATAAACCTACCATTAAAATTATAGACTGATCATGTCTTTGTCAGTGGGCAAACGTATCAGCAGGGGATCAAATACTTTTTTCCCTCACTGTACGTGAGAATGATATTCATTGACTACAGCTCATTGTTCAACACCATAGTGCCCTCAAAGCTCATCACTAAGCTAAGGATCCTGGGACTAAACACCTCCCTCTGCAACTGGATCCTGGACTTCCTGACGGGCCGCCCCCAGGTGGTAAGGGTAGGTAACAACACATCTGCCACGCTGATCCTCAACACGGGGGCCCCTCAGGGGTGCGTGCTCAGTCCCCTCCAGTACTCCCTGTTCACCCATGACTGCATGGCCAGGCACGACTCCAACACCATCATTAAGTTTGCCGACGACACAACAGTGGTAGGCCTGATCATCGACAACGATGAGACAGCCTATAGGGAGGAGGTCAGAGACCTGGCCGTGTGGTGCCAGGATAACAATCTCTCCCTCAACGTGACCAAGACAAAAGAGATGATTGTGGACTACAGGAAAGCACTGAGCACGCCCCCATTCACATCGTTGGGGCTGTAGTGGAACAGGTTGAGAGCTTCAAGTTCCTTGGTGTCCACATCACCAACGAACTATCATGGTCCAAACATACCTAGACAGTCGTGAAGAGGGCACGACAAAGCCTATTCCCCCTCAGGAGACTGAATAGATTTGGCATGGGTCCTCAGATCCTCAAAAAGTTCTACAGCTGCACCATCGAGAGCATCCTGACTGGTTGCATCACCGCCTGGTATGGCAACTGCTCGGCCTCCGACTGCAAGGCACTACAGAGGGTAGTGCGTACGGCCCAGTACATCACTGGGGCCAAGCTTCCTGCCATCCAGGACCTCTATACCAGGCGGTGTCAGAGGAAGGCCCTCAAAATTGTAAAAGACTCCAGCCACCCTAGTCATAGACTGTTCTCTCTGCTACCGCATGGCAAGCGGTACCGGAGTGCCAAGTCTAGGTCCAAAAGGCTTCTCAACAGCTTCTACCCCCAAGCCATAAGACTCCTGAACAGCTGCAGGGGCTGCCACTCCATCACCCCCACCGGTCATCATCATCATCATATTCCCAAGGTGTAATTTATACATTTTCTATGGTTTTTGGTGAAGTCCTTAAAAAAAAAAAAAACCTAAATGGATTTCTGTTTTCTCATTGAAAAGTGTTTATTGTTTGTAATAAAAAAAAATATTTGAAACCGGTACATCTACTGTTGGTGTGTTTTACTTTCAACATAAAAAAATGCACTCGCACATCTGAGCTATCTTGTGTCAGGTGCATGGTAGCAATTACGTAGGTAAGTGGAAAGAAAAAAGAAACCTGCACACTGCTCTTGCTAGTATAACTTTTTTTTGATTGAAGATTACATGTCAGCCACCTTGGCTTTTTGCTCCACTAAACTAAATAAACCACATTTGGTATTATTATAATAATAATAATAATAATAATACGATTACATTTTTATAGCGCTTTTCATAACCATCTCAAAGCGCATGAAAAGCAAAAAACAAACAAGCAATACATCATCATGAGTAGCCTAGCTATAGTTGGCTAGGTCAACCAATAGATGCCAAGTCTGAGTGCATGCAGCATCCTCCAAAGATGGAGAGGGGCAGTTCATCATGGCTTGATCAGAGGAAGGTGGTCAGTGAGATGGTTGATGAAGATAGAGTCTGGTGACTATCTTGGAGAGACCCACTGGGCACAGACGTCAATTCAACATCTATTCCATGTTGGTTCAATGTAATTTCATTGAAATTACGTGGAAACAATGTTGATTCAACCAGTGTGTGCCCAGTGGGGGGCTAGCTACTCTGAAAATCAGCCTGAGTCGTATAGCCACTGGACTTCTCCTTCACAATGTATGGCACCCACAGGTAACGCCTCAGCAGCTCTGGGTGCCAGAAAGCTTACCACACACACAGTTCAGAGTAGTTACCAGTCGTCCTCATTACGAGCCCTCTGCCTCAGCACTCCATTTCTCTACTGCATCTCCCATTCCTCTCAAGCTTCAGGTGATTTTTCAATTGATAAATGCATAGGCCTACAGTACACTCAAGTTTACTCCAAATATGTCGTTCCAAATGCCAACTACTTAGCTAACGTTAGCACAAACAAATAAAAATAAAAGGTCAATTGGTGGGGCTACAGACGGTACTTTCTGGTTCATATCTAAAGTTGTACGTGATGGTACATTCACGACGACAGGGAACTCAGAAAAAACTGTCAGACTCTGAAAAATAGTTTTGCACAGGCATACAACTCGGAATTCCAATCAGAAACTCAGGCATCATCCTGGTCCATGTACGTGCAGATAATTCCCTTTCTGTATTAAAACGGAGCCATAGGGAACGAGAAAATTGACCTTTTTTTGTTTTTGTAAAGCTTTTTGCATAAACCAAAAAACAACTTCATATTTCGATTTTCACACGTGGGTGGGGTTAAATGTGGAATGCCTATCATTGGCCAAATGCACAGCCAACACTTCCTGTCCCTTCAAAATAGGAGTTCTCATTTACTTTTTCTCCATTCTATTCATGTATTAATTCATCTATTAATTTAACTCCATTGGACTCAGGCCTCCCACAGTGAACAAGCTGAAATTCACTACTTTCATTCATGTGCTTGCTCTGCCCTCATATTTACCCTCACATTTAAGTGTTTTACCATTTTATTTTCAGGACAACCATGGTTTCAAGTTAACCACAAAACAATTTCACATTAACAGTTGCATTCATGAGTTTGATCGACAAATGTCAATAAACAAATAAGGTCTGCCAAGCAAAAAATGGATTAAAAATGAATATAAGAATGCTGTAAGTACATACAGTGCCTTCAGAAAGTATACATACCCCTTGACTTGTTCCACATTTTGTTGTGTTAGAATTAATTCAAAATTGATTAAAACAATTATGATTCTCTCCCATCTACACACTAACCCATAATAAAAGTGAAAATATTTTTAGACATTTTTGCAAATGTATTGAAAATGAAATACAGAAATATCTAATTTCCATAAGTATTCACACACCTGAGTCAATAGATGTTAGTCACCTTTGGCAGCGATTACAGCTGTGAGTATTTCTGGGTAAGTCCCTAAGAGCTTTGCACACCTGAATTGTACTATATTTTCCCATTATTCTTTTCAAAATTCTTCAAGCTCTGTCAAATTGTTTGTTGATCATTGCTAGACAACCATTTTCAAGTCTTGCCATATATCTTCATGCAGATTTAAGTCAAAACTGTAACTCGGCCACTCAGGAACATTCACTGTCTTCTTGATAAGCAACTCCAGTGTAGATTTGGCCTTGTGTTTTAGGTTATTGTCCTGCTGAAAGGTGAATTCATCTTCCAGTGTCTGATGGAAAGCAGATGGAACCAGGTTTTCCTCTAGGATTTTGCCCGTGCTTAGCTCCATTACGTTTATTTTTTATTCTGAAAAACTCCCCAGTCCTTAACGATTACAAGCATACCCATAACATGATGCAGCAACCACTATGCTTGAAAATATGGAGAGTGGTGCATAGTAATGTGCTGTATTGGATTTGCCCCAAACATAACACTTTGTATTCAGGACAAAAAGTGAATTGCTTTGCCATATTTTTGGCAGTATTGCTTTAGTGCCTTGTTGCAAACAGGATGCATGTTTTGGAATATTTGTATTCTGTACAGGCTTCCTTCTTTTCTTTTAGGTTTGTATTGTGGAGTAACTACAAAGTTGTTGATCCATCCTCAGTTTTCTCCTATCACAGCCATTAAACTCTGTAACTGTTTTAAAGTCACCAATGGCCTCATGGGGAAATCCCTGAGCGGTTTCCTTCCTCTCCGGCAAATGAGTTAGGAAGGACACCTGTATCTTTGTAGTGACTGGGTGTATTCATACACCATCAGACGTGTAATTAATAACTTCACCATGCTCAAAGGGATATTCAGTGTCTGCTTTTTTATTTGTACCCATCTACCAATAAGTGCCCTTCTTAGCGAGGCATTGGAAAACCTCCCTGGTCTTTGTGGTTGAATCTGTGTTTGAAATTCACTGCTCGACTGAGGGATCTTACAGATAATGTGTGGGGTACAGAGATGAGGTAGGGTAGTCATTCATGTTAAACACTATTATTGCACACAGAGTGAGTCCATGCAACTTATTATGTGACTTGTTAAGCACATTTATAGTCCTGAACATATTTAGGATTGCCATAAGTGTCACGGATTCTGCCGAGGCTGCTCCTCCTCCTTGTTCGGGCAGGCTTCGGCGTTCGTCGTCCCCGGAGTACTAGCTGCCACCGTTGAATGTTTCTTTGTTTGATTGCTTTTGTCTGTCTATTGCACCTGTGTCCGTTTGTGTCTGATTATGTGTTCTATAAGTTGCCTGTTTTGTATTGGTTAGGTTGTGTGTTGTTTTTCGCATGTCAGTTAGTGCTGCGTGTTAGCTCTGTTTGTTGTTTTGGAGTTTACGCACAGTTTGCGTAATCGCTCGCCTCTGTGTGTTTTTGAGGCCGTTTATTGTATTTTTGCCTAGTGGTTAACTAGTAAACTTTGTTGGACTAAGCTTCGGTGTCCTGCGCCTGACTTCCACACCACACTTACATCAGCCCTTGACAATAAGAAAGGAGTTGAATACTTATTGATAGCTTTTCATTTTTTATTAATTTGTAAACATTTCACGTATTTCCACTTTGACATTATGGGGTATTGTGTGTAGGCAAGTGACAAAACATCTCAATTTAATCCATTTTAAATTCAGGCAATAACACAACAAAATGTGGAAAAGGTCAAGGGGTGCAAATACTTTCTGAAGGCACTGTACATTGTTTGCTCAGTGGAAAATGAATATCCAACTAGTCAGTGGCAACTGTGTGGAGTTTGGAATTTGTGACAGCAACTATGAGCTTATTACAGTATTATAGACACTATGTCCTTGGATTTCCTACGAACTTCTATGTAGAAGAACCTCTTACCTTCTAACGACTCGTGTGGCTTGTGAGCGTAATAGAGCAATACAGGTTACATGTTCGTGAGAGTCTGAGCTTTTCATAGATTGGTCATAATAGTTTGTAGCTCAAACCGTTCTAACTTTATAGACATTTTTGTGAGAATAACACCTCTCTAGCTCAGCCCCGTTAATCACACAGACTAATGGTTCAACTAAAAAAGGGATCAGGTGCTCGACTGAGGGCCATGAAAATCAAAAAAACATTACTTACCCCAGGATACTTAAACTGGTTACGTTTCGGCGTGAATCGCCTTCATCAGAGCCTTGCATAGGAAAAAGGTGAGAGGCAATTATATACCCTCACAGGTGAGTGTCCCGCTCGTCATGTCAATCAAACATGTCATAATGTCAATACTGTCAGTAGGAGTAGCAACTACACAGGTTATTCAAATAAGAATATGATCTTGTGGTCCTCTGTGGCTCAGCTGGTAGAGCACGGCGCTTGTAACGCCAGGGTAGTGGGTTCGATCCCCGGGACCACCCATACACAAAAATGTATGCATGCATGACTGTAAGTCGCTTTGGATAAAAGCGTCTGCTAAATGGCATATTATTATAATATTATTATTATCTTCATTCAAGATTCCTAGACATCCATTCCACTTGAATAACAAAAGACAGAGAAATAAACAAAGAAAAACTGATTTACAAAAAAGATGAGAAAGAGAGCTGTTCATTAAGACCCTTTGGCTCGACGCAATATAAGCAGTTCTTCTAAAGTGCCTCTCTGTAACAATTTCCTCACAATATTGGGTAACACTTTATTTTAAGGGGTCCTTATTATAGTGTAATTACATATGTAATTAAACTAACAAGTATTGTAATTAATTGTAATAATTCATAGTTACTGTACTAACAACATGTAACAGGTGGAAATTGCAGTCTGTAATTACAGAGGTGTAGCATTGAATGCTTGTTACCATGCTTATTACAAATGTTAAAGTTTCTGATAGCATCCAAACTCACAATTTTTCAGTACAAACCATGTTGTAAGTGTTAGCCAATTGAAAACCAACCACCTCTGACACAACTCTGCTATAAAGGGCTCTGGAGTCTGTTTTAAATACATGGAAGCTTATGAGTGATATGGCAAAAATGGGGGGTTTACATCAGTTTTTTGTTTTAATTGATATACAGTGAGGGAAAAAAGTATTTGATCCCCTGCTGATTTTGTACGTTTGCCCACTGACAAAGAAATGATCAGTCTATAATTTTATTGGTAGGTTTATTTCAACAGTGAGAGACAGAATAACAACAAAAAAATCCAGAAAAACACATGTAAAAAATGTTAGAAATTGATTTGCATTTTATTTAATGAGGGAAATAAGTATTTGACCCCCTCTCGATCAGAAAGATTTCAGGTTCCCAGGTGTCTTTTATACAGGTAACGAGCTGAGATTAGGAGCACACTCTTTAAAGGGAGTGCTCCTAATCTCAGCTTGTTACCTGTATAAAAGACACCTGTCCACAGAAGCAATCAATCAATCAGATTCCAAACTCTCCACCATGGCCAAGACCAAAGAGCTCTCCAAGGATGTCAGGGACACAAGGCTGGAATGGGCTACAAGACCATCGCCCAGCAGCTTGGTGAGAAGGTGACAACAGTTGGTGCAATTATTCGCAAATGGAAGAAACACAAAATAACTGTCAATCTCCCTCGGCCTGGGGCTCCATGCAAGATCTCACCTTGTGGAGTTGCAATGACCATCAGAACGGTGAGGAATCAGCCCAGAACTACACGGGAGGATCTTGTCAATGATCTCAAGGCAGCTGGGACCATAGTCACCAAGAAAACAATTGGTAACACACTACGCCGTGAAGGACTGAAATCCTGCAGCGCCCGCAAGATCCCCCTGCTCAAGAAAGCACATATACAGGCCCGTCTGAAGTTTGCCAATGAACATCTGAATGATTCAGAGGAGAACTGGGTGAAAGTGTTGTGGTCAGATGAGACCAAAATCGTGCTCTTTGGCATCAACTCAACTCGCCGTGTTTGGAGGAGGAGGAATGCTGCCTATGACCCCAAGAACACCATCCCCACCGTCAAACATGGAGGTGGAAACATTATGCTTTGGGGTTGTTTTTCTGCTAAGGGGACAGGACAACTTCACCGCATCAAAGGGACGATGGACGGGGCCATGTACCGTCAAATCTTGGGTGAGAACCTCCTTCCCTCAGCCAGGGCATTGAAAATGGGTCGTGGATGGGTATTCCAGCATGACAATGACCCAAAACACACAGCCAAGGCAACAAAGGAGTGGCTCAAGAAGAAGCACATTAAGGTCCTGGAGTGGCCTAGCCAGTCTCCAGACCTTAATCCCATAGAAAATCTGTGGAGGGAGCTGAAGGTTCGAGTTGCCAAACGTCAGCCTCGAAACCTTAATGGCTTGGAGAAGATCTGCAATGAGGAGTGGGACAAAATCTCTCCTGAGATGTGTGCAAACCTGGTGGCCAACTACAAGAAACGTCTGACCTCTGTGATTGCCAACAAGGGTTTTGCCACCAAGTACTAAGTCATGTTTTGCAGAGGGGTCGAATACTTATTTCCCTCATTAAAATGCAAATCAATTTATAACATTTTTGACATGCGTTTTTCTGGATTTTTGTTGTTGTTATTCTGTCTCTCACTGTTCAAATAAACCTACTATTAAAATTATAGACTGATCATGTCTTTGTCAGTGGGCAAACGTACAAAATCAGCAGGGGATCAAATACTTTTTTCCCTCACTGTATAATTTAACAGTGCATTTGACCTGGAAAGCAACAGTAGCTAAGGAGGGCAGGGCTTGAAAATGGGTGAATTATTTAATTAAGCATGACTCAAACATTTGTTATACATTAATACACAGTTATGGCTAACATTGTGAACTAGTCCTTCAGTGCTTGCCAAACTGTGAGCCTATTGAACTTGGTTGAATAATGGTTTATAAATACACTAAAATTATCATAAGACAACCTCTTCTTTCATCATGTAACCCTTGCAAGGGTTTCAAGGTTGAAGAACACTCACTTTTGGATGGGATGCATACTTATTTATCTCAGGAATTCAGGCATCATGTCAAGATCTGCCCATCTGCCCAACACACTCGATGTAAAGGCAACCTCGAACATGCCCACAATTTGTGTTGACACTGACTCATAGTGATAATGCGCATAGAACCGAGAAGGGTGTAATTGCGGACCCCAATTAGGGGCGTTTTCTGATGTCAAGTTACCATTGGTGCTCGCCCTGTTTCTTTCGTGTGGGGACAAGCATTGTAGCTAAGCCTAACCCTTTTCCTAACCTTAACCTCATTATCCTAACCTGCTACTGTATGTAAACAAATAATATTTGTTGAGATTCCCAAAAGGTCTCAGACTCCAGGATGGGAAAATGCTTTCAAGAAAAAAACAGATGAAGACACAAACGTTGTTGATTTTTTGTTGAAAAAGTGGAGAAAAAGACAAACCGGTTTTCTCTGAATTAGCTAGCTAGCTAGCTAGGCTACTCCCCATTCTATAGGCTGCACTTTTGAGTCACCACTATCCTCCCACTTGGATTATCGAGTAGGCCTATATATAATTGTTTATTCTAATTAATCAAATTATTATCCCAACAATAAAAATCCTTATTTTGTAAAAAAGATAAGGTATTTTTACATGTTGCAATAAAGTTGGCTAAAGTAGAAGCTCATATTTTGTTTGTTTTCACTTGGTAATGAGTATTAAGTAAGTATATGGTAATTACTCATAGTTATCTATATATAAACACTACCGTTCAAAAGTTTGGGGTCACTTAGAAATGTCCTTGTTTTCGAAAGAAAAGCAATTTTTTTGTCCATTAAAATAACAACATCAAATTGATCAGAAATACAGTGTAGACATTGATAATGTTGTAAATGGCTATTGTAGCTGGAAACGACAGATTTTTAATGGAATATCTACACAGGCGTACAGAGGCCCATTATCAGCAACCATCAGTCCTGTGTTCCAATGGCACGTTGTGTTTGCTAATCCAAGTTTATCCCTTTAAAAAGCTAATTGATCATTAGGAAACCCTTTTGCAATTATGTTAGCACAGCTGAAAACTGTTGTGCTGATAAAAGAAGCAATAAAACTGGCCTTCTTGAGACTAGTTGAGTATCTGGAGCATCAGCAATTGTGGGTTCGATTACAGGCTCAAAATGGCCTTTCTTCTGAAACTCGTCAGTCTATTCTTGTTCTGAGAAATGAAGGCTATTCTACGCAAAAAATTGCCAAGAAACAGAAGATCTCGTACAATGCTGTGTACTACTCCCTTCACAGAACAGCGCAAACTGACTGTAACCAGAATAGAAAGAGGAGTGGGAGGCCCCGGTGCACAACTCAGCAAGAGGACAAATACATTAGAGTGTCTAATTTGAGAAACAGGCGCCTCACAGGTCCTCAACTGGCAGCTTCATTAAATAGTACCCGCAAAACACCAGTCTCAACATCAACAGTGAAGAGGCGACTCCGGGATGCTGACCTTTTCGGCAGAGTTGCAAAGAAAAAGCCATATCTCAGACTGCCAATCTTTATCTTTTCTTTTTATTGGCCAAATTCAGGAAAATGCAAAGTATGGTTGGCAGTGTTTTGGTGGGGATTCCGTCTCTAGCACTCTTCCTTGTCTCGTGCGCCTTTACTTCTCACAGGATTGTCAGTAATAGTGAATCAATGGAGCTAGCTTTGCCCATTCAGCTAGAGCTAGCTATGCAGCATATATTTTGCCAACTAGCACAAATGTCATGTAGCAAAGAATCTCAATTGTCATTTCGTAAACCCATAGCCACACTAAGCTAATACTAGAAGACGCACACTACTAGACAGCTTCAGCCCAATCGGCGATAATAGTTTTAACAAATCGACTCGTCTGGCACTGGTTCTCTTTCCAAATACCCAGTTGTTTTGAACGCACCAAAAGTAATACGTTTTGGCTGTGGCATACTTTTTTACTAAACAGTACATGCTAAATCATTTTGTTGATTTCTGGTAGGCTATATCATGAAAATAAGTACAGCAGGTTCCAATACCATTGGAAATTAATGTTGAAAGTTACATTTATATATATTCCTAAAACTTAAGTTGAAAATGATGCTGTTGCTGCTTAGCCCAATGTCAAAACAGTTTTAAAGTGTCCAAATCAATAACCAATATGCTGAAACAGTTCGTGATATATTGAAAAAAAATATGAGCAATACGTTTATCCTAGGCTGCCTGTCATTTCATATAAATCTGATTTGTAAAAATAAATAATCACTGTAAATTCATTGGGCAGGCCTATAGTGTAAAACAGTGGTTCCCAACCTTTTTTCGGTTACTGTACCACCAAAAGAATTTGGCTCTGCCCAGAGTATCCCTGAAGTACCCCCTCATGTGCATTTTACCAGTAAGCATATGGTCTCATGAGTCTTCTCAAGTACCCCTAGTGGATAGGCCAAGTACCCCCAGGTGTCCTAGTACCACTGGTTGGGAATCACTGGGCCAATAGCTAGACTAGGCCTACAATAGCTTGTTGTACACTTATTTTGAAAAATATATAGTTACTACTACAGCTTGTTCTTTCTTGCTGAATGTAAAATACAGAAACCAAAAGAACTAGGGCGTATTCATTACGCCGATTCTGTTGCAAAATGGGGAGGGACCTACCTGAATTTGTTCAATAGAAACTCTTGTTTTGCTCTGTTTGGTTATAAATGGTTTCCGTAATGAATACACCCAGAGAGAGAGAGAGAGAGAGCGAGAGAGAGAGATCAAAATACACCATATGAGTAGCGGGGGGCCAGTATGAAAATGTATGCACTCACTAACAGTAAGTCGCTCTGGATAAGAGCGTCTGCTAAATGAATAAAATGTAGCCTGCTAATGTACCTTTCTGGACCTTGTTGACAATTGACCCATAACTGATCCAAATGGTTGGACAATCAGGCCTAGGCTGTGTGGTACTCCCCGTATATAGCTCCATTCTTGTATATTTTATTCCTTGTGTTACTATTTTATTTGTATTATTATTATTTTTAAACTCTGCATTGTTGGGAATGGCACGTAAGCAATGTTCCCTAAAGTTTTCTTCAGCATTGAGCAAATTTCAGGTCTGCTGAGCTCAATTTCTTTGCAACTTCTGCCGCATGTTTACTGTGAACACTGAGGTTGTACCGGCTTTAAGTTAGTCATAACAGTGCCCAAGTAGGCTACTGTGGCTATTTGATCATAATGTATGCCTGTCAGAGTGGCCTACCATAAAAAACAATGGAGAAAATGCATCCCATAATATTTTAACATGGAAATAGCTGTTCTGTCACTCAGCCTACAGTAGCAGGCAATGTGTGGTGTTCCATGTAGGCCTACATTCCATGAGACTTTTGAAAAAAACATGAAGGGATGGACATTAACCTGTTTATCCACTTGTCCTTCAGAAAAGGAGGTGACTGAAAAAAAAGTACGATCTTTGTCCCCATGTGCAGTTGCAAACCGTAGTCTGGCTTTTTTATGGCGGTTTTGGAGCAGTGGCTTCTTCCTTGCTGAGCGGCCTTTCAGATTATGTCGATATAGGACTCGTTTTTACTGTGGATATAGATACTTTTGTACCTGTTTCCTCCAGCATCTTCACAAGGTCCTTTGCTGTTGTTCTGGGATTGATTTGCACTTTTCGCACCAAAGTATGTTAATCTCTAGGAGACATAACGTGTCTCCTTCCTGAGTGGTATGACGGCTACGTGGTCCCATGGTGTTTATACTTGCGTACTATTGTTTGTTGTTTGATGCAAGAAACTTTACATAAGTATTTGATACATCAGAAAAGCAGAACTTAATATTTGGTACAGAAACCTTTATTTGCAATTACAGAGGTCATACGTTTCCTGTAGGTCTTGACCAGGTTTGCACACACTGCAGCAGGGATTTTGGCCCACTCCTCCATACAGACCTTCTCCAGATCCTTCAGGTTTCGGGGCTGTCGCTGGGCAATACGGACTTTCAGCTCCCTCCAAAGATTTTCTATTGGGTTCAGGTCTGGAGACTGGCTAGACCACTCCAGGACCTTGAGATGCTTCTTACGGAGCCACTCCTTAGTTGCCCTGGCTGTGTGTTTCGGGTCGTTGTCATGCTGGAAGACCCAGCCACGACCCATCTTCAATATTCTTACTGAGGGAAGGAGGTTGTTGGCCAAGATCTCGCGATACATGGCCCCATCCATCCTCCCCTCAATACGGTGCAGTCGTCCTGTCCCCTTTGCAGAAAAGCATCCCCAAAGAATGATGTTTCCACCTCCATGCTTCACGGTTGGGATGGTGTTCTTGGGGTTGTACTCATCCTTCTTCTTCCTCCAAACACGGTGAGTGGAGTTTAGACCAAAAAGCTCTATTTTTGTCTCATCAGACCACATGACCTTCTCCCATTCCTCCTCTGGATCATCCAGATGGTCATTGGCAAACTTCAGACGGGCCTGCACATGCGCTGGCTTGAGCAGGGGGACCTTGCGTGCGCTGCAGGATTTTAATCCATGACGGCGTAGTGTGTTACTAATGGTTTTCTTTGAGACTGTGGTCCCAGCTCTCTTCAGGTCATTGACCAGGTCCTGCCGTGTAGTTCTGGGCTGATCCCTCACCTTCCTCATGATCATTGATGCCCCACGAGGTGAGATCTTGCATGGAGCCCCAGACCGAGGGTGATTGACCGTCATCTTGAACTTCTTCCATTTTCTAATAATTGCGCCAACAGTTGTTGCCTTCTCACCAAGCTGCTTGCCTATTGTCCTGTAGACCATCCCAGCCTTGTGCAGGTCTACAATTTTATCCCTGATGTCCTTACACAGCTCTCTGGTCTTGGCCATTGTGGAGAGGTTGGAGTCTGTTTGATTGAGTGTGTGGACAGGTGTCTTTTATACAGGTAACGAGTTCAAACAGGTGCAGTTAATACAGGTAATGAGTGGAGAACAGAAGGGCTTCTTAAAGAAAAACTAACAGGTCTGTGAGAGCCGGAATTCTTACTGGTTGTTAGGTGATCAAATACTTATGTAATGCAATAAAATGCAAATGAATTTGCTTAAAAATCATACAATGTGATTTTCTGGATTTTTGTTTTAGATTCCGTCTCTCACAGTTGAAGTGTACCTATGATAAAAAATTACAGACCTCTACATGCTTTGTAAGTAGGAAAACCTGCAAAATCGGCAGTGTATCAAATACTTGTTCTCCCCACTGTATATGGCAATGGTCTATTTGCATGTAGGGCTACTGCAGCTCTGATTGGTTATGGTGCACCGGTCTGTGTAGAGTATGGGCCTGAGTCGTGCCTGTCAATCCAATAGAATCCTACTCCATTGCACTCTGCATACAAGAAAATATCTTGCATAGTTTGTTTTGTTTCTGTATGTTGCATTGAAAGTGGCTAGTATTGTGTTGATTCGATCACAATTCCCACAGTAAAGGGAAACGTTGATAGTGTCAACTAAAGGGGATAACTAGAAAGTTGAGTGAAGTTCAATCTCGTTGCTTCTCTGCAGGGGCTGATATTTCTTCTGCGCGGCAGTCCCGGGGGAGCTGTGCACCCGCGCACAGCTTAGAGGGAGCATTGCTCTTAGAGGGAACATTGTTCATAAGCATGCATTTCACGGTAAAGTCTACACCAGTTGTATTCAGTGCATGTGACATAAAATTAGATTTCGATTTTATGCAGTTATTCTGGCATGAAGTATTCAAAACAGGACATTTGAATCACTAATCAGAGGGCTAATATCAATACTATGCATGCCAGTCTCTCTTGGCTAAAAGTAAAGGTGAGACTGACTGCATCACCTTTTGTTTTAATATAAAACGCATTAATGTGTTAAATTCCTAATTGTTTGCATAGTCAAATTACACACAGCACTGACACACACACTTACCTCACCAGCTATGTGTGACGTTTTCCATTTATGTAGTTCTGTCCTTAAGCTGTTCTTGTCTTAATGTTCTGTAATATGTCATGTTTCATGTTTCGTGTGGACCCCAGGAAGAGTAGCTGTTGCAATCGCCACAGCTAATGGGGATCCTAATAAAATAAAATACCAAAATTCAAATTAGCCTACATCACTGCAGTTTACAACCCAAGCCAATAATTGTTTACTCACTTGATAACAATAATACTTTCCTCATTGTTGTTGTTGTAGCCTAGGTAGGATAATATTATTGTCTAAAAACGTAGGCCTATTCAATATTGGAGCTTTGCGTGCCCGACTACTGCAGAGTGCAGCCTGGAGGAACGCACAGATTTGCCATTTGATAATCTAACTTTTTTTTATTGCACTTTGACAGGTAAGTATTTATAGCCTGTGATATTTAGCTAATGAGTAGCCTAATATCTAGCTAATATTTAGCTTATTCAGCTACACAACTCTAGCCTCTCTCTTCCAGCTATTCCCTTGCACAATAGGCTATACACTCTTAGAAAAAAGAGTTCCAAAAGGGTTATTCAGGTGTCACCATAGGAGAACAATTTTTGGTTCCAGGTAGAACCCTCAGTGGAAAGGGTTCTACATGTAACCCAAAAGAGTTCTAACTGGAACCAAAAAGGGTTATTCAAAGGGTTCTCCTATGGGGACAGCCGAAGGACCCTTTTAAGTTCTAGATAGAAAAAAAAGGTGCTAAGAGTGTAGGCTACGGACGCAAGACTCTCCGCTATTCCTCTTCTCATGAAATCCCAGGAAATGCTATAGGCTACAAAATCTATAGGAGGTGCATTTTTGTATACTAGGCTTAATAGGCTTTTTGTGGAGAGAAGCAGGCTTGCTCTTGCTTAATGTAAAATAGGCCTAGGCCAAATGAACAGTCGGGGAAAGTTGCGGAGAGAGAGTGCATCACTGGCCAGTCCAGTGATGATAACGTTATTGCACTGATGTATTAAGTGGTTGCAGAGGACAGAGTGACGAGCACAGAGAAAAAGATCCAAACGAATTGACATCCATTAGAAATATGGAAATCACTTGCAAACCACATGAGCAAGGAGGCAATAAATGATATGATGCTTATCTGCAGGAAGTAAAAATACAATAATAATAAAATAAAAATAAATATATATATATTTAATAAAAAAAATTTTTTGGGGGGGGGGGTATTAATACAGCAGTGTGATTTGATAGAAACCACGACTGCAACATTGATAGCCTAATAAAAAGTGATTTAATATTCCCTGCTATTTGGTTTTAATTATCATTTTGGAGGGGGAGGGTTACGTTTTAAAAAATGTATGCTCGGGGAGGGCCAGGTAAATTGTTTCTCATAAAGATATTTTGCTTAAAGATGCACTATGCAGAAATTGCTCCGCCATTTCCTGATTGCTAAAATTCGAATAGTTCACCTAATTTCAGTTTACAAAACAAGCAAGTATAGTGTAGAGAATCATTGTACCATCTAAACCGCTATGAAATATATTTTCCATAACCAAACATTTTGTATTTTCAGCTGTTTGAAGCTGGTGTACAAAACCTAAAGTAAAGTCCGGGAAGCATAGAAAAAGCACACATAGAACAGATCTACCGCTTCTTGGACTTGCTTTCAATGATAATGACAGATCTATAACTTACATTTCTATGTGAATTTGGTTGGATCGCCCAAAAAGTTACATATTGCAGCTTTAAACTAACACTATTCAAAGACCACATGGAAAGTTGGAATAACCTATACATGCTTGGTTAGATGAGAACTTATAAAAGGCTTATATGTATATTTTGGAATGTCTGATGTTGATTTCGAGATGCTGCCATCACGGAAAAGAGAGCAAACCACTTTTTCTGATAACTTCAACGAATCACGACGCGGCATAGGATATCAACAGTGACAACGGTTGGCTGCTATTTAAGTGATTTGTTTGCCTGTCAAATCCATGTATTGGTGTGGACCTGGCTTTCGGGCTTTAGCGCTGCTGCGATTGTAGTAAAATTATAGTCAACTGAATGCGCCACTTAGTTCATACAGCTGTGGTGCCACTTCTCAGAATGGTGCTATGTCTTGCAAGATCACTTAATGATCAGTTAGTATTCTACATAACAAACCAGGGGTGTAGGCATGGGTGGTTTTGGGTGGACACAGGCCCACCCACTAGGGAGCCAGGTCCTGCCAGGCCCACCCAATCAGATTGAGCAAAAACAAAAAAAAGTGTACATTTATAATTTTTAAAAACACTTAGCCCCTGTAGCAAACGGAATGTAATAGCATAGATAATGCTAGGCTACTGCTATACAAAATACACCATGTAATTTCTAATGACATTTTAGGATGATTCTGCTGAAATGTTGCATTTTTTCTCTCATTCGGACAGAACTCAACAGCACATGCCATAGGCTAAAATATGCTTTGATTGAAACAGAATACAGGCGGCTGTGTTTAACTCCATCTGCTCTAAAATTCGAGAAAGCTACTTAGCCTACATCATTTAAGAAGATCGAAATGCATATTCCCATGAAACTGATTGGGATCAAATGGTTGGCATGCAGCATGGATGTTGGACTTGTATAACGTGTAGAATTATTATTCACGATAATAAAATAGGCCTAATTTTGTGTTTTAGGATTTTAGAAATATAACATTTTCACTAATAATAATAATAATATGCCATTTAGCAGACGCTTTTATCCAAAGCGACTTACAGTCATGCGTGCATACATTTTTGTGTATGGGTGGTCCCGGGGATTGAACCCACTACCTTGGCGTTACAAGCGCCGTGCTCTACCAGCTGAGCTACAGAGGACCACACTAAGCCATGTGTATGTCACGGTTTCGGCCGAGGCTGCTCCTCTTCCTTGTTCGGGCAGGCTTCGGCGGTCGTCGTCTCCGGAGTACTAGCTGCCACCGTTCTATGTTTCATGTTCTTTTGGTTTTGTCTGTTCATAACACCTGTCCCTTATTTGTGTCTTAATTGTTCTCTTATTTAGTTTGTGTGTTTGGGTCAGGTGTTATGCGTGATTGTTTGTTGTCAGACTGCCTCTGTATGGTCTATTTTCTCTCGTTGTTGGCTTGTCCCGAGAGTTCGCACTGCGTGCGCTTTTCATGTGTATTTTCGCACTGTGTTGTGCGTAATTGTTTTGCGCCACCCGGTTGGGTTGGCGACTATTTTGTTCACGTGTTGAACAGTAACATAAAAGACGGTTGAAGTCATCCTGGTTCCTGCGCTTGATTCCTTTCCACTCATCTACACACACCACTCTGACAGAATCACGCATCTTCACCATGGAATCAGCAGGAGCGACCGCACCGACAGCCGAGATGGCTGAACGTCTTCGTGGTCAGGAGGACCGCATCAACCAGGTCTGTCATGCTCTGGAGGGGGTGATGAATACTCTGCACCGATGGGAGACCAGCGGGGTTCCCACACCTCCAAGAACCGAACCAGCCCCATCGGTCAGCCCCCCTGTCTCATCTCCGGAACCTAGTGGGATTCGGCTCTCGCTCCCGAGGGCGTACGACGGCTCCACTGCCGGGTGTCAAGGATTCCTGCTGCAGGTGGAGCTCTACCTCGCCACCGTACACCCGGCACCCTCGGGACACGAGAGCGTCTCAGCCCTCATCTCCTGTCTCACCGGCAAGGCGTTGGAGTGGGCCAACGCCGAGTGGAGGAGAATGGACGCCGCTACCACGAACTATGCGGAGTTCTCCCGCCGCTTCCGTGCTGTGTTCGACCATCCACCGGAAGGGAAGGCGGCGGGGGAACGTCTATTCTACCTCCGACAGGGGATGAGGAGCGCCCAGGACTTTGCCTTAGAGTTTCGGACCCTAGCGGCTGATGCAGGGTGGAATGAGCGGGCCCATATCGACCATTTCCGCTGCAGCCTCCGGGAGGACGTCCAGCGAGAGTTGGCGTGCAGGGACACGTCGTTGACGTTCGACCAGCTGGTCGACATGGCCATCCGGCTGGATACCCTGCTCGCCACCCGTGGGCGCCCCGGAGGGGGGGGTTCGCCCATTCCACTCTCCAGCACCTCCGAGCCGAGCCCTATGGAGCTCGGAGGTGCTGGCGCTAGGGAACGGAGGAGGAGGAGCCCGAGGGGACCCGGCCCTTGCACCAACTGTGGTCGTGGAGGGCACACCGCGGCTAGGTGTTGGGGCGGGTCCTCCAGTGAGGGAGATGGCAGGTCACGCATTGGGGGGTCCCCCCAGGTGAGTAGGCGCCCTGCTTACCCAGAGCTTTCTGTCGTGCACCTAACCTTGCCTGTTTGTTTCCCACAGGTTGCACCTCGTTCCCAGCATAAGGCGCTGGTAGATTCAGGCGCAGCTGGGAATTTTGTAGATCGCCAGTTCTGTATAGAGTTAGGGATTCCCCTCCTTCCAGTGGATAAGCCTTTCCCCGTCCATGCCCTAGATAGTCGTCCGTTAGGGTCTGGGTTGATTAGGGAGGTCACAGCACCCATTCAGATGACGGCGCAGGAGGGTCATGAGGAGAGAATTCAGCTCTATCTGATTGACTCTCCTGTGTATCCGGTAGTGCTGGGTCTTCCCTGGTTGATGACTCATGACCCTATGATTAGGTGGCGAGAGAAAGCTCTTAAAGGGTGGTCTGCTCAATGTGAGGGGCGGTGTCTGGGTGTTTCCATAGGGGCGACCTCGGTGGAGAGTCCGAATCTAATGCCAGCACTGCAGATTCCCCCCGAGTATGAGGATTTAGCACTGGCGTTCAGTAAGACTAGGGCGGCGCAGCTGCCGCCTCATAGACGGGGGGATTGTGCGATAGATCTCCAGTCAGGAGCAGCTCTCCCGCGGAGCCATGTGTATCCCTTGTCTCAAGAGGAGAGAAAGGCTATGGAGACATACATCTCTGAGTCTCTTAGACAGGGATACATACGGGCCTCCGTTTCACCCGCTTCCTCAAGTTTCTTTTTTGTGAAGAAAAAGGATGGAGGTCTGCGCCCGTGTATTGATTACCGCGGTCTCAATCAGATCACAGTGAAGTACAGCTATCCACTTCCTCTGATTGCGACTATGACGGAGTCACTGCACGGTGCGCAGTTCTTTACAAAATTGGATCTTAGGAGCGCATATAACTTGGTACGCATTCGAGAGGGCGATGAATGGAAGACAGCGTTTAGCACGACTTCCGGACACTACGAGTATCTAGTCATGCCATATGGGTTGATGAATGCTCCCTCAGTCTTCCAATCCTTCGTCGATGAGATTTTCCGGGACATGCAGGGACAGGGAGTAGTTGTGTACATCGACGACATTCTGGTGTATAGTCCTACCCGTGCTGAGCATGTAGCCCTGGTGCGCCGAGTATTGAGGAGGCTGTTGGAGCATGACCTATATGTCAAGGCAGAGAAATGTCTGTTTTTCCAGAAGTCGGTCTCCTTTCTGGGTTACCAGTTATCTGCGTCAGGGGTGAAGATGGAGGTAGACCGGGTGTCAGCTGTGCGTAATTGGCAGACCCCAACCACTGTGAAGGAGGTGCAACGGTTCTTGGGTTTTGCGAATTATTACCGGAGGTTTATCCGGGGTTTTGGACAGGTGGCAGCTCCCATAACGTCTCTGTTAAAGGGGGGTCCGGTGCGCTTGCGGTGGTCAGCTGAGGCGAACAGGGCATTTGGGAGACTAAGGGACCTGTTTACCTCGGCGCCGGTGTTGGCGCATCCGGATCCCTCTTTACCGTTCCAAGTAGAGGTGGACGCGTCAGAGGCCGGGATAGGGGCCGTTCTGTCCCAGCGTTCTGGCACTCCACCTAAACTCCGTCCCTGTGCGTTCTACTCAAAGAAGCTCAGTCTGGCGGAGCGGAATTATGACGTAGGAGACAGGGAGCTGTTAGCCGTGGTACAGGCCCTAAAGGTGTGGCGGCATTGGCTCGAGGGGGCTCAACACCCTTTCCTCATTCTAACTGACCATCGTAACCTGGAGTACATCCGGGCAGCTAGGAGACTGAATCCTCGCCAGGCTCGCTGGACTATGTTCCTAGCCCGGTTTGTGTTTAAGATCACATACATCCCTGGGTCCCAGAACGGGAAGGCAGATGCTCTGTCTCGGCGGTATGACGCAGAGGAGAGGTCAGTTGAGTCCACGCCCATACTACCGGAGTCTTGTCTGGTTGCTCCGGTGGTGTGGGAGGTTGATGGTGAGATCGAGCGGGCGTTACGCACCGACCCGAGTCCTCCACAGTGTCCTGTGGGTCGGACGTACGTTCCGCTCGAGGTACGCGATCGCCTCATTTGTTGGGCTCATACGTCCCCCTCCTCTGGCCATCCGGGTATCGGCCGGACAGTGCACTGCCTTAGCACGAAGTACTGGTGGCCAACGTTAGCTAGGGATGTGAGGATTTATGTCTCCTCCTGTTCGGTGTGTGCCCAGTGTAAGGCGCCCAGACATTTGCCCAGGGGTAAGTTACAACCCCTGCCTATTCCACAACGACCCTGGTCCCACCTCTCGGTGGATTTTGTTACCGACCTCCCCCCCTCACAGGGGAATACTACCATCCTGGTCGTTGTGGATCGGTTCTCTAAGGCCTGTCGTCTCCTTCCCATGCCGGGTCTACCCACTGCCCTACAGACCGCTGAGGCTCTGTTCACCCATGTCTTCCGGCATTACGGGGTACCCGAGGATATAGTGTCTGACCGAGGCCCCCAGTTCACCTCTAGAGTGTGGAGAGCATTTATGGAACGGTTGGGGGTTTCGGTAAGCCTTACCTCGGGGTACCACCCGGAGAGTAATGGGCAGGTTGAACGTGTCAACCAGGATGTGGGTAGGTTTCTGAGGTCATACTGTCAGGGCCGGCCGGAGGAGTGGGCGAGATATGTGCCCTGGGCCGAGATGGCACAGAACTCTCTTCGCCACTCCTCCACCCAACTAACCCCTTTTCAGTGTGTGTTAGGGTACCAGCCGGTTCTGGCACCATGGCATGAGAGCCAGATCGAGGCCCCCGCTGTGGATGAGTGGGTGCGGCGCTCGGAGGAGACGTGGGACGCTGCACACGTCCATCTGCAGCGTGCCATACGTCGACAGAAGACGAGCGCCGACCTACACCGCAGTGAGGGGCCAGTGTACGCACCTGGAGATCGAGTCTGGCTCTCAACCAGAAACCTGCCCCTCCGCCTGCCCTGCCGGAAGCTGGGTCGGCGGTTTGTGGGGCCATTTAAAGTCCTGAGGAGATTGAACGAGGTGAGTTATAGGTTAGAACTACCTGTTGATTACAAAAATATTAACCCCTCGTTCCATGTGTCTCTCCTCAGGCCGGTGGTAGCTGGTCCACTCCAGGACTTTGAGATTGAGGAGACTCCTCCGCCCCCGTTGGACATCGAGGGGGCTCCGGCGTACACCGTGAGGTCCATCCTGGATTCTAGACGCCGGATGGGGGGTCTTCAATATCTCGTGGAGTGGGAGGGGTACGGCCCGGAGGAGCGGTGCTGGGTGCCAAGGAGGGACGTCTTAGACCAGTCCCTACTGACCGATTTCCATCGGGGTCATCCTGCGCGCCCTGCTCCGCGTCGTCCGGGTCGTCCCCGAGCTCCGGGTCGGCGCACGGCTGGAGCCGCGCGTCAAGGGGGGGGTACTGTCACGGTTTCGGCCGAGGCTGCTCCTCTTCCTTGTTCGGGCAGGCTTCGGCGGTCGTCGTCTCCGGAGTACTAGCTGCCACCGTTCTATGTTTCATGTTCTTTTGGTTTTGTCTGTTCATAACACCTGTCCCTTATTTGTGTCTTAATTGTTCTCTTATTTAGTTTGTGTGTTTGGGTCAGGTGTTATGCGTGATTGTTTGTTGTCAGACTGCCTCTGTATGGTCTATTTTCTCTCGTTGTTGGCTTGTCCCGAGAGTTCGCACTGCGTGCGCTTTTCATGTGTATTTTCGCACTGTGTTGTGCGTAATTGTTTTGCGCCACCCGGTTGGGTTGGCGACTATTTTGTTCACGTGTTGAACAGTAACATAAAAGACGGTTGAAGTCATCCTGGTTCCTGCGCTTGATTCCTTTCCACTCATCTACACACACCACTCTGACAGTGTAGACATAGGCAATCATGTAATTTGGATGATGCAATGTATGTATATTCTAAAATGATTTTATACAATAGGCTACATGTCGGTACCAACTTTCATTCCGAAATGATGACACAATAATATTTTTCTTTGCTCCGGTATGCTACCTAGAAAAATAGCACTACACCACTGGTTATGATAAACGTAAAGCAATTGCTATGTGTTGTCAACTGGGGCGGCAGGTAGCTTAGTGGGGCGGCAGGTAGCTTAGTGTTTAAGAGCGTTGTGCCAGTAACCGAAAGGTCGCTGGTTCTAATCCCCGAGCCGACTAGGTGAAAAATCTGTCTGTGCCCTTGAGCAAGGCACTTAACCCTAATGGCTCCTGTAAGTCGCTCTGGATAAGAGCGTCTGCTAAATGACAAAAAAACAAAAAAATAACTGATAATTCCAGCACCGTTTTGATTGGAACAGTGTCATTGCGCTGCTTTGAGACAAGCATGGGAACTCCTCTTGATAAATCAATAAATGTCAGATTTTTGTTTTTCACTGAATCTCCTTTGGATATTTGGTTACAATTAGGCCTACACACACACACACACATTAGGCCTATAGCCTACCTGATGAGATTCCCTGATGTTTTCCTGAACTTTCTAATAAACATTTTTACAAATAACGACCTCCCAATATCCGTCTGTACCTGAGAGTAAACATCATTGATCATGATTGAGAACAACAGAGGACTAATCACGCTCCCCTGTGGTGTACCGTTATCCACCAGGTAGCTGCCTGATAAAGACTTCCCCACCCTCACCTGGATAGACCTTCCAAACAGGAAATCCTTTATCCAGTTCTATGTTCTTCCTCCTACCCCATAATATCAAGCTTGATTAACAACCACTCCTTCCGCATCATATCATACGCCTTCTCCACATCAAAAAAGACAGCTACAACAGTCTCCTTGTTCACCTGAGCCTTCCTGACCTGTGCTTCTAAGCTGAGCACTGGGTCCATAGTTCCCCTACCCTTCCTGAACCCACTCTGATGTGGCAATACTAGCCCTCTGCTCTCCAGGAAGTAAGTTAGCCTCTCCGTAATCATACGTTCCATAATCTTACATACATGTGATGTTAAAGCTATTGGTCGATAGCTTGTTGGCCTCGTTGGGTCCTTCCCTGGCTTCCGGATTGGTACCACTACTGCCTCCTTCCAACTGCCTGGTAGTTTCCCCTGCTCCCACACTCTGTTGTACAACACCAATACCTTATCCAGTGCCTCATCACTAAGATGGGCCAACGTAACATAGCACACCTCATCTTTCCCAGGTGAAGTTAACCCAGCCTTACCTATTGCTCTTTTCACCTCTGCCCTGGTAAATGGTGCATTCAACGCATAATTTACATCCTACCTCCTATCCAGCACTCCAAGATGCTCCTCTCTCATGCTCTCTCTCCCCCTCTGCCCCTCCTCTGACAAATTTTCCAAGCTATGCACTTGGACAAATGCTTTGGCCATCATCTCTGCCTTCTCCTCATCTGTTACTGCCACATCCTCCGCACTTGTCAACACTAGATAATCCCACTCCCTTCTGTCCCCACTCATCCTCTTAATCATCCCCCACACTTCTCCCACAGGTGTCGCCCTTCCAATGGTGTCACAGAACCGATGCCAACATCACCTCTTTGCCTGTCGGATAGTTCTCCTCACCATGGCCTGGGCCTGCTTATACTGAATCAGATGTTGGAAGTTATGCGTCCTTTTCAGTACTCTAAATGCCCTGTTCCTACTCCTCACCATTGCCCCACACTCCTCCGTCCACCATGGGACTGCATTCCTCCTCCTCCTCCTCCCTGAACTCTTAGATATAGCCTCAGTAGCTGCCCCCAATAACGCTGTTCTCACCCAGTTATTCATACTATTCACATCCCCTCTCATATCCACCTGAGCCATCACCTGCTCACTCAGCTCCTGAAACTGATCCCACTTTGCCCTTCCAAACACCCACCTGCCTACTCCATCCACTAACACCTCCTCCTCCCTCCGGCCTACTGTGCATACTATGGGGTAATGATCACTCCCTACTGTCGACTCCTCCCATACCTCCCACTCACAGATTCCTGCCATCGCACTAGACACCAGAGTGAGGTCCAAGGCAGACTCTTTCCCTGTGGATACCTCAATCTTGGTCCCTCTGCCATCATTCAGGCACACCAGATCTTTCATTTCTATCAGATGTTCCATCACTTGGCCATTTCAATCCAACCCCCCCCCCCCCAAACATGTTGTGGGCATTAAAATCCCCACACCACATTACCTTACTTCTTTCCTGGCCCTCCACCCTCTCTAGCACTTCCAGGTCCAATATCAGACACGGATTATAGTAGTTCACTACCACTAGTACCCCTCCTCTCAACCACACCTCCACCACTACATATTCCTGTTCAATACCTTTGCCTTGCATCCTGTAGGGAAGTCCTTGCTTTATGAAGGTGGCACATCCCCCCCTCCCCCTACATCTCTGTCCCTACGAACCACTACATATCCCTGTATGATAAACTCCACAGTCGGTTTGAGCCATGTTTCCTGCACACAAATCACATCAGGCTTAGCTAGCATATCTACAATGAACTGTTTGAACTCCTGTCCATTAGTCAACAGGCTTTGAGCATTCCACTGTAGTACTACCACCATAACTAAGTTCCAGTAATACATGACTCCACCCTTGGCTGATTGATGTCATGTCGAACCTCTTCCCATGTCAACCCTGTCATACTCAGATGTCTCCCAGCCGTTTTCACTATTAGCTTCATCCTCTCTGTTTTAGACTACTTTATCAGTGCTATTGATAGCTCCTGCTATGAACGTCACCAGCTTTCTCTTTTCTATGTATACCATATCGTCGCTCACCTGCCCCGTAATCCCTGGTCTAGATGCTCCTACCCATCTCTCCCTTGAACCTGTATCTCCCTGGACCTGGACCACCCTCACTGCCTCAGCATATGACACCCTTCTCTCTACTCTCACTTGTTGCACCTCCACTGCCTGCTTCATAGCCTCACACTCACTATATGCCACACTATGAGCACCCCCACAGCTGCAGCACTTTGGTTGTACACCATCTCCACACTTCCCATATTCATGCTCCCCTCCACACCTGGCACACCTCTTTTTCTCTTTACAGGCTGTTGCCACATGCCCAAACCTCAGGCAGTTATAACATCTTAAAGGCTTCGGTACATAAGCCCTCACATAATAACTCATATATCCTATGGTTACTTTATTTGGCAGTACCCGGTCCTTGAAATGTAACAGAATAGACGTGCTATCTACCCTAACTCCACCCCTTGTTGCTTGCAATCGTTGAACATTCACTAGAACGCCTCCTCTCAAATTGTTGCTTACCTCTTTAGTGCTAACACTCACAGGCACTCCTGCTATCACCCCTTTAATCCACTGCTTCCCTGCTTGATCAGTCCAGCTGCTCGACACCACCTTACACTTCCCTATTTGCTTCACTCTGAGAGCTTTTTCCCTCTGTGCCATGTCCTTACATAACACCAACAAGCTCCCATCTCTTAACACTTTAGCATTGACAACATCCCCAATCAACTCTTTTATCACAGCCGTCAACCTTATCGGACTCATCGCCCCAACTCCCCCTTCCTCCCTAAACTTCAGAATCACTTTATGCTCCTCCTCACCTCCATGCTCCCCTGGCGTCTAATATTGCCCTTCCTCTGCACTTTCTGCCTCCGAACTTCCGCTAGCGTTGGAAACTAGGTTGCTCTCCTCAAACTTCCTTTTCTGCCTCCATAGACCTCTCGCTCCCCTTCAAACCCCTCCTCCCTTTCTCTCCCGCTTTCTTTTTCTCTTTCTTACTCCCTCCTTTATTTGTACCACTATGCTCCATACTGGCTTCACTTTCTTCTCCATCACTATCTCCTACCATCTCTGACCCAGTCACAGCACAGCCGTGCCGAACCGGAGCCTACTTACAGACATTGCGTCTTACAAAGCTTATAAAGAAGGATGTTGAAGGATTGTAACTACTCTGTTACACTTGCACATCTTACACATTGCTTCTCTTCTGAAACGGCTTCCTGTCACATGACACAAACAGGTAAATTCTACACTGCTGCACTTAAACTGCCACTAGGGGGTGATAAACAACTAACAGGTCCAGAACAAGGCCTACCTACACAATAACCTCATATGGGGTTACTGACCACAATCCATTCAATTAATAAGAAGAAGTGTTGATTATTTGACCTTGGGGAGAGCACAGCGCATGGAGGAAAGATAGTGCTGCAGGAAGGGATGCTGGAAGGGCAGCAGATAAATTGAAATCAATTAGCCAAATTCTAGAATTACTCATGTGTCTTCAGAAATGAATAAAATCATGAGATCATAATTTAGCCACAGATCTTTTTTTGCTGTAGATTGTGTTTTGTCACATTACGAGCATATAGGCCTACAGTCGGGAATCCCGCTATTGGGAAGCCTGCGCGGCACATATCAAACAGCTGATTGTTGAGTTGTGGCTGTCAATGAACAGCAGGCAGCAGCTAAAAGGTATTTTGAAATATTTCAAAATACAATTACACAAAAAAACAGCTTGGATAAGTGATTGTCACTGGAAAGTTGGTGGACTATAGTTTCCTCCTCATATTGTAGACCTAAGATCTGTGTATCCACTCTTCATTGCCCTATGCTATTGGTTGCATTTAAGACATTGGTCGTTCGTTTTATTGATCTCAGTATGCCAATGTCAGAGTAGCTTGTCATTTTGTGTGGTATAAAAATATTATTGTAATGTCTCCAGTCATTCCTAGAACTGTAGGAACTCTGACCCACAAACCCCTCAGCCTCTGGTGTTCAGGACTGAGGCCCGAATGTTATGAAAATCTGGTGACGGCCCTGGTATGTGGCCATCGACATTTATAGAGAGAACACCCTGAACTTTCTGTGCCATTTAATTTACACTGCGTTCTAAATCCTGCGCACCCCAGCGCATGTGACAAAATCAACGGTACAAAACCAAAGATATTGATCTGTTTTAAGCAATCAATTTTATGTCATTGTGATGAGTATAAACGTTTATACTAACATCACCCATTTGAAATAAAAATTGTGTAATTCCATTCAAATTTTATGGGGTGAAAATGCAAGCTTGTGTAAGGTAGTAACGCAAACTGTCCACATGAATTAATTAGGGAAATTAGTGCTATGTAAAACCATTTAATATGGAAAAATAATTCAACATGTCAATTTAAGATGATATATATATGTTGAAGTCGGAAGTTTACATACACCTTAGCCAAATACATTTAAACTCAGTTTATAACAATTCCTGACATTTAATCCTAGTAAAGATTCCCTGTTTTAGGTCAGTTAGGATCACCAATTTATTTTAAGAATGTGAAATGTCAGAATAATAGTAGAGAGAATGATTTATTGCAGCTTTTAATTATTTCATCACATTCCCAGTGGGTGAGAAGTTTACATACACTAAATTAGTATTTGGTAGCATTGCCTTAAAATTGTTTAACTTGGGTCAAACGTTTTGGGTAGCCTTCCACAAGCTTCCCACAATAAATTGGGTGAATTTTCCATTCCTGCTGACAGAGCGGGTGTAACTGAGTCAGGTTTGTAGGCCTCCTTGCTCACACACGCTTTTTCAGTTCTGTCCACACATTTTCTATAGGATTGAGGACAGGGCTTTGTGATGACCACTCCAATACCTTCACTTTGTTGTCCTTAAGCCATTTTGGCACAACTTTGGAAGTATGCTTGGGGTCATTGTCCATTTGGAAGACCCATTTGCGACCAAGCTTTAACTTCCTGACTGATGTCTTGAGATGTTGCTTCAATATATCCACATCATTTTCCTTCCTCATGATGCCATCTATTTTGTGAAGTGCACCAATCCCTCCTGCAGCAAAGCACCCCCACAGCATGATGCTGCCTCCCCCGTGCTTCACGGTTGGGATGATGTTCTTCGGCTTGCAAGCGTCCTCCTTTCTCCTCCAAACATAACGATGGTCATTATGGCCGAACAGTTCTATTTTTGTTTCATCAGACCAGAGGACATTTCTCCAAAAAGTACGATCTTTGTCCCCATGTGCAGTTGCAAACCGTAGTCTGGCTTTTTTATGGCGGTTTTGGAGCAGTGGCTTCTTCCTTGCTGAGCGGCCTTTCAGATTATGTCGATATAGGACTTGTTTTTACTGTGGATATAGATACTTTTGTACCTGTTTTCTCCAGCATCTTCACAAGGTCCTTTGCTGTTGTTCTGGGATTGATTTGAACTTTTTGCACCAAAGTATGTTAATCTCTAGGAGACATAACGTGTCTCCTTCCTGAGCGGTATGTGTCACGGGAGCTGAAGGTGGGTGTGGTGCAGGAATCAAGCGCAGGACGCAGAAACTAAGTCCAAAAGACTTTAGTGAAATATTCACGTAGTACACGAGCCCAACAAGCCCGGAGGCGAAATAAAGGCGCACACAAGCGTCAAACAAAAGGCGCACTAACATGTGCGAAAAACCTCTCCAAACAACGGAGGGAAACACGTAGCACAGAACACCAAACAGAAGCGTAATCACACACACAACACCTGACACATACAACGAGAACTAAATAGGACACTAATGAAGACTAACTAGAAACAGGTGTACAACATCAAGACCAAACCAAACGAACATGAAACATACAACGGTGGCAGCTAGTACTCCGGGGACGACGACCGCCGAAACCTGCCCGAGCAAGGAGGAGGAGCAGCCTCGGCCGAAACCGTGACAGTATGACGGCTACGTGGTCCCATGGTGTTTATACTTGCGTACTATTGTTTGTTGTTTGATGCAAGAAACCACTTTACATAAGTATTTGATACATCAGAAAAGCAGAACTTAATATTTGGTACAGAAACCTTTATTTGCAATTACAGAGATCATACGTTTCCTGTAGGTCTTGACCAGGTTTGCACACACTGCAGCAGGGATTTTGGCCCACTCCTCCATACAGACCTTCTCCAGATCCTTCAGGTTTCGGGGCTGTCGCTGGGCAATATGGACTTTCAGCTCCCTCCAAAGATTTTCTATTGGGTTCAGGTCTGGAGACTGGCTAGGCCACTCCAGGACCTTGAGATGCTTCTTACGGAGCCACTCCTTAGTTGCCCTGGCTGTGTGTTTCGGGTCGTTGTCATGCTGGAAGACCCAGCCACGACCCATCTTCAATGCTCTTACTGAGGGAAGGAGGTTGTTGGCCAAGATCTCGCGATACATGGCCCCATCCATCCTCCCCTCAATACGGTGCAGTCGTCCTGTCCCCTTTGCAGAAAAGCATCCCCAAAGAATGATGTTTCCACCTCCATGCTTCACGGTTGGGATGGTGTTCTTGGGGTTGTACTCATCCTTCTTCTTCCTCCAAACACGGTGAGTGGAGTTTAGACCAAAAAGCTCTATTTTTGTCTCATCAGACCACATGACCTTCTCCCATTCCTCCTCTGGATCATCCAGATGGTCATTGGCAAACTTCAGACGGGCCTGCACATGCGCTGGCTTGAGCAGGGGGACCTTGCGTGCGCTGCAGGATTTTAATCCATGACGGCGTAGTGTGTTACTAATGGTTTTCTTTGAGACTGTGGTCCCAGCTCTCTTCAGGTCATTGACCAGGTCCTGCCGTGTAGTTCTGGGCTGATCCCTCACCTTCCTCATGATCATTGATGCCCCACGAGGTGAGATCTTGCATGGAGCCCCAGACTGAGGGTGATTGACCGTCATCTTGAACTTCTTCCATTTTCTAATAATTGCGCCAACAGTTGTTGCCTTCTCACCAAGCTGCTTGCCTATTGTCCTGTAGACCATCCCAGCCTTGTGCAGGTCTACAATTTTATCCTTGATGTCCTTACACAGCTCTCTGGTCTTGGCCATTGTGGAGAGGTTGGAGTCTGTTTGATTGAGTGTGTGGACAGGTGTCTTTTATACAGGTAACGAGTTCAAACAGGTGCAGTTAATACAGGTAATGAGTGGAGAACAAGAGGGCTTCTTAAAGAAAAACTAACAGGTCTGTGAGAGCCGGAATTCTTACTGGTTGTTAGGTGATCAAATACTTATGTCATGCAATAAAATGAAAATGAATTACTTAAAAATCATACAATGTGATTTTCTGGATTTTTGTTTTAGATTCCGTCTCTCACAGTTGAAGTGTACCTATGATAAAAAATTACAGACCTCTACATGCTTTGTAAGTAGGAAAACCTGCAAAATCAGCAGTGTATCAAATACTTGTTCTCCCCACTGTATATGGCAATGGTCTATTTGCATGTAGGGCAACTGCAGCTCTGATTGGTTATGGTGCACCGGTCTGTGTAGAGTATGGGCCTGAGTCGTGCCTGTCAATCCAATAGAATCCTACTCCATTGCACTCTGCATACAAGAAAATATCTTGCATAGTTTGTTTTGTTTCTGTATGTTGCATTGAAAGTGGCTAGTATTGTGTTGATTCGATCACAATTCCCACAGTAAAGGGAAACGTTGATAGTGTCAACTAAAGGGGATAACTAGAAAGTTGAGTGAAGTTCAATCTCGTTGCTTCTCTGCAGGGGCTGATATTTCTTCTGCGCGGCAGTCCCGGGGGAGCTGTGCACCCGCGCACAGCTTAGAGGGAGCATTGCTCTTAGAGGGAACCTTGTTCATAAGCAAGCATTTCACGGTAAAGTCTACACCAGTTGTATTCAGTGCATGTGACATAAAATTAGATTTCGATTTTATGCAGTTATTCTGGCATGAAGCATTCAAAACAGGACATTTGAATCACTAATCAGAGGGCTAATATCAATACTATGCATGCCAGTCTCTCTTGGCTAAAAGTAAAGGCGAGACTGACTGCATCACCTTTTGTTTTAATATAAGAAGCATTAATGTGTTAAATTCCTAATTGTTTGCATAGTCAAATTACACACAGCACTGACACACACACTTACCTCACCAGCTATGTGTGACGTTTTACATTTATGTAGTTCCGTCCTTAAGCTGTTCTTGTCTTAATGTTCTGTATTATGTCATGTTTCATGTTTCGTGTGGACCCCAGGAAGAGTAGCTGTTGCAATCGCCACAGCTAATGGGGATCCTAATAAAATAAAATACCACAATTCAAATTAGCCTACATCACTGCAGTTTACAACCCAAGCCAATAATTGTTTACTCACTTGATAACAATAATACTTTCCTCATTGTTGTTGTTGTAGCCTAGGTAGGATAATATTATTGTCTAAAAACGTAGGCCTATTCAATATTGGAGCTTTGCGTGCCCGACTACTGCAGAGTGCAGCCTGGAGGAACGCACAGATTTGCCATTTGATAATCTAACTTTTTTTTATTGCACTTTGACAGGTAAGTATTTATAGCCTGTGATATTTAGCTAATGAGTAGCCTAATATCTAGCTAATATTTAGCTTATTCAGCTACACAACTCTAGCCTCTCTCTTCCAGCTATTCCCTTGCACAATAGGCTATACACTCTTAGAAAAAAGAGTTCCAAAAGGGTCATTCGGCTGTCCCCATAGGAGAACCATTTTTGGTTCCAGGTAGAACCCTCAGTGGAAAGGGTTCTACATGTAACCCAAAATAGTTCTAACTGGAACCAAAAAGGGTTATTCAAAGGGTTCTCTTATGGGGACAGCCGAAGAACCCTTTTAAGTTCTAGATAGAAAAAAAAGGTGCTAAGAGTGTGGCTACGGACGCAAGACTCTCCGCTATTCCTCTTCTCATGAAATCCCAGGAAATGCTATAGGCTACAAAATCTATAGAAGGTGCATTTTTGTATACTAGGATTAATAGGCTTTTTGTGGAGAGAAGCAGGCTTGCTCTTGCTTAATGTAAAATAGGCCTAGGCCAAATGAACAGTCGGGGAAAGTTGCGGAGAGAGAGTGCATCACTGGCCAGTCCAGTGATGATAACGTTGTTGCACTGATGTATTAAGTGGTTGCAGAGGACAGAGTGACGAGCACAGAGAAAAAGATCCAAACGAATTGACATCCATTAGAAATATGGAAATCACTTGCAAACCACATGAGCAAGGAGGCAATAAATGATATGATGCTTATCTGCAGGAAGTAAAAATACAATAATAATAAAATAAAATAAATTATATATATATATATATGTATATTACTCACAAAATTAGTGCACTGGACCTTTACTAGTCCTGTATTAGCAGACCGATATAGCCATCTGTAGAACGGGCAAAACAAAAAAAATGTGTGTGGGGGGGGGGGGGGGGGGTATTAATACAGCAGTGGTTTTCAACCACGGATTGATTTGATAGAAACCACGACTGCAACATTGATAGCCTAATAAAAAGTGATTTAATATTCCCTGCTATTTGGTTTTAATTATCATTTTGGAGGGGGAGGGTTACGTTTTTAAAAAATTATGCTCGGGGAGGGCCAGGTAAATTGTTTCTCATAAAGATATTTTGCTTAAAGATGCACTATGCAGAAATTGCTCTGCCATTTCCTGGTTGCTAAAATTCGAATAGTTCACCTAATTTCAGTTTACAAAACAAGCAAGTATAGTGTAGAGTATCATTGTACCATCTAAACCGCTATGAAATATAGTTTCCATAACCAAACATTTTGTATTTTCAGCTGTTTGAAGCTGGTGTACAAAACCTAAAGTAAAGTCCGGGAAGCATAGAAAAAGCACACATAGAACAGATCTACCGCTTCTTGGACTTGCTTTCAATGACAGATCTATAACTTACATTTCTATGTGAATTTGGTTGGATCGCCCAAAAAGTTACATATTGCAGCTTTAAACTAACACTATTCAAAGACCACATGGAAAGTTGGAATAACCTATACATGCTTGGTTAGATGAGAACTTATAAAAGGCTTATATGTATATTTTGGAATGTCTGATGTTGATTTCGAGATGCTGCCATCACGGAAAAGAGAGCAAATCACTTTTTCTGTTAACTTCAACGAATCACGACGCGGCATAGGATATCAACAGTGACAACGGTTGGCTGCTATTTAAGTGATTTGTTTGCCTGTCAAATCCATGTATTGGTGTGGACCTGGCTTTCGGGCTTTAGCGCTGCTGCGATTGTAGTAAAATTATAGTCAACTGAATGCGCCACTTAGTTCATACAGCTGTGGTGCCACTTCTCAGAATGGTGCTATGTCTTGCAAGATCACTTAATGATCAGTTAGTATTCTACATAACAAACCAGGGGTGTAGGCATGGGTGGTTTTGGGTGGACACAGGCCCACCCACTAGGGAGCCAGGCCCTGCCAGGCCCACCCAATCAGATTGAGCAAAAAAAAAGTATACATTTATAATTTAAAAAAACACTCAGCCCCTGTAGCAAACGGAATGTAATAGCATAGATAATGCTAGGCTACTGCTATACAAAATACACCATGTAATTTCTAATGACATTTTAGGATGATTCTGCTGAAATGTTGCATTTTTTCTCTCATTCGGACAGAACTCAACAGCACATGCCATAGGCTAAAATACAGTGGGGAGAACAAGTATTTGATACACTGCCGATTTTGCAGGTTTTCCTACTTACAAAGCATGTAGAGGTCTGTAATTTTTATCATAGGTACACTTCAACTGTGAGAGACTGAATCTAAAACAAAAATCCAGAAAATCACATTGTATGATTTTTAAGTAATTAATTTGCATTTTATTGCATGACATAAGTATTTGATCACCTACCAACCAGTAAGAATTCCGGCTCTCAAAGACCTGTTAGTTTTTCTTTAAGAAGCCCTCCTGTTCTCCACTCATTACCTGTATTAACTGCACCTGTTTGAACTCGTTACCTGTATAAAAGACACCTGTCCACACACTCAATCAAACAGACTCCAACCTCTCCACAATGGCCAAGACCAGAGAGCTGTGTAAGGACATCAGGGATAAAATTGTAGACCTGCACAAGGCTGGGATGGGCTACAGGACAATAGGCAAGCAGCTTGGTGAGAAGGCAACAACTGTTGGCGCAGTTATTAGAAAATGGAAGAAGATCAAGATGACGGTCAATCACCCTCGGTCTGGGGCTCCATGCAAGATCTCACCTTGTGGGGCATCAATGATCATGAGGAAGGTGAGGGATCAGCCCAGAACTACACGGCAGGACCTGATCAATGACCTGAAGAGAGCTGGGACCACAGTCTCAAAGAAAACCATTAGTAACACACTACGCCGTCATGGATTAAAATCCTGCAGCGCACGCAAGGGCCCCCTGCTCAAGCCAGCGCATGTCCAGGCCCGTCTGAAGTTTGCCAATGACCATCTGGATGATTCAGAGGAGGAATGGGAGAAGGTCATGTGGTCTGATGAGACAAAAATAGAGCTTTTTGGTCTAAACTCCACTCGCCGTGTTTGGAGGAAGAAGAAGAATGAGTACAACCCCAAGAACACCATCCCAACCGTGAAGCATGGTGGTGGAAACATCATTCTTTGGGGATGCTTTTCTGCAAAGGGGACAGGACGACTGCACCGTATTGAGGGGAGGATGGATGGGGCTATGTATCGCGAGATCTTGGCCAACAACCTTCCCTCAGTAAGAGCATTGAAGATGGGTCATGGCTGGGTCTTCCAGCATGACAACGACCCGAAACACACAGCCAGGCTAACTAAGGAGTGGCTCCGTAAGAAGCATCTCAAGGTCCTGGAGTGGCCTAGCCAGTCTCCAGACCTGAACCCAATAGAACATCTTTGGAGGGAGCTGAAAGTCCGTATTGCCCAGCGACAGCCCCGAAACCTGAAGGATCTGGAGAAGGTCTGTATGGAGGAGTGGGCCAAAATCCCTGCTGCAGTGTGTGCAAACCTGGTCAAGACCTACAGGAAACGTATGATCTCTGTAATTGCAAATGAAGGTTTCTGTACCAAATATTAAGTTCTGCTTTTCTGATGTATCAAATACTTATGTCATGCAATAAAATGCAAATTAATTACTTAAAAATCATACAATGTGATTTTCTGGATTTTTCTTTTAGATTCCGTCTCTCACAGTTGAAGTGTACCTATGATAAAAATTACAGACCTCTGCATGCTTTGTAAGTAGGAAAACCTGCAAAATCGGCAGTGTATCAAATACTTGTTCTCCCCACTGTATGCTTTGATTGAAACAGAATACAGGCGGCTGTGTTTAACTCCATCTGCTCTAAAATTCGAGAAAGCTACTTAGCCTACATCATTTAAGAAGATCGAAATGCATATTCCCATGAAACTGATTGGGATCAAATGGTTGGCATGCAGCATGGATGTTGGACTTGTAAAACGTGTAGAATTATTATTCACGATAATAAAATAGGCCTAATTTTGTGTTTTAGGATTTTAGAAATAGAACATTTTCACTAAGCCATGTGTAGACATAGGCAATCATGTAATTTGGATGATGCAATGTATGTATATTCTAAAATGATTTTATACAATAGGCTACATGTCGGTACCAACTTTCATTCCGAAATGATGACACAATAATATTTTTCTTTGCTCCGGTATGCTACCTAGAAAAATAGCACTACACCACTGGTTATGATAAACGTAAAGCAATTGCCATGTGTTGTCAACTGGGGCGGCAGGTAGCTTAGTGGGGCGGCAGGTAGCTTAGTGTTTAAGAGCGTTGTGCCAGTAACCGAAAGGTCGCTGGTTCTAATCCCCGAGCCGACTAGATGAAAAATCTGTCGATGTGCCCTTGAGCAAGGCACTTAACCCTAATTGCTCCTGTAAGTCGCTCTGGATAAGAGCGTCTGCTAAATGACAAAAAAACAAAAAAATAACTGATAATTCCAGCACCGTTTTGATTGGAACAGTGTCATTGCGCTGCTTCGAGACAAGCATGGGAACTCCTCTTGATAAATCAATAAATGTCAGATTTTTGTTTTCACTGAATCTCCTTTGGATATTTGGTTACAATTAGGCCTACACACACACACACACACATTAGGCCTATAGCCTACCTGATGAGATTCCCTGATGTTTTCCTGAACATTCTAATACACATTTTTACAAATAACGACCTCCCAATATCCATCTGTACCTGAGAGTAAACATCATTGATCATGATTGAGAACAACAGAGGACTAATCACGCTCCCCTGTGGTGTACCGTTATCCATCAGGTAGCTTCCTGATAAAGACTTCCCCACCCTCACCTGGATTTACCTTCCAAACAGGAAATCCTTTATCCAGTTCTATGTTCTTCCTCCTACCCCATAATATCAAGCTTGATTAACAACCCCTCCTTCCACATCATATCATACGCCTTCTCCACATCAAAAAAGACAGCTACAACAGTCTCCTTGTTCACCTGAGCCTTCCTGACCTGTGCGTCTAAGCAGAGCACTGGGTCCATAGTTCCCCTACCCTTCCTGAACCCACTCTGATGTGGCAATACTAGCCCTCTGCTCTCCAGGAAGTAAGTTAGCCTCTCCGTAATCATACGTTCCATAATCTTACATACAAGTGATGTTAAAGCTATTGGTCGATAGCTTGTTGGCCTCGTTGGGTCCTTCCCTGGCTTCCGGATTGGTACCACTACTGCCTCCTTCCAACTGCCTGGTAGTTTACCCTGCTCCCACACTCTGTTGTACAACACCAATACCTTATCCAGTGCCTCATCACTAAGATGGGCCAACATAACATAGCACACCTCATCTTTCCCAAGTGAAGTTAACCCAGCCTTACCTATTGCTCTTTTCACCTCTGCCCTGGTAAATGGTGCATTCAACGCATAATTTACATCCTACCTCCTATCCAGCACTCCAAGATGCTCCTCTATCATGCTCTCTCTCCCCCTCTGCCCCTCCTCTGACACATTTTCCAAGCTATGCACTTGGACAAATGCTTTGGCCATCATCTCTGCCTTCTCCTCATCTGTTACTGCCACATCCTCCCCACTTGTCAACACTAGATAATCCCACTCCCTTCTGACCCCACTCATCCTCTTAATCATCTCCCACACTTCTCCCACAGGTGTCGCCCTTGATCCCACTTTGCCCTTCCAAACACCCACCTGCCTACTCCATCCACTGACACCTCCTCCTCCCTCCGGCCTACTGTGCATACTATGGGGTAATGATCACTCCCTACTGTCGACTCCTCCCATAACTCCCACTCACAGATTCCTGCCATCGCACTAAACACCAGAGTGAGGTCCAAGGCAGACTCTTTCCCTGTGGATACCTCAATCTTGGTCCCTCTGCCATCATTCAGGCACACCAGATCTTTCATTTCTATCAGATTTTCCATCACTTGGCCATTTCAATCCAACCCCCCCCCCCAAAACATGTTGTGGGCATTAAAATCCCCACACCACATTACCTTACTTCTATCCTGGCCCTCCACCCTCTCCAGCACTTCCAGGTCCAATATCAGACACGGATTATAGTAGTTCACTACCACTAGCACCCCTCCTCTCAACCACACCTCCACCACTACATATTCCTGTTCAATACCTTTGCCTTGCATCCTGTAGCGAAGTCCTTGCTTTATGAAGGTGGCACATCCCCCCCTCCCCCTACATCTCTGTCCCTACGAACCACTACATATCCCTGTATAATAAACTCCACAGTCGGTTTGAGCCATGTTTCCTGCACACAAATCACATCAGGCTTAGCTAGCATATCTACAATGAACTGTTTGAACTCCTGTCCATTGGTCAACAGGCTTTGAGCATTCCACTGTAGTACTACCACCATAACTAAGTTCCAGTAATACATGACTCCACCCTCGGCTGATTGATGTCATGTCGAACCTCTTCCCATGTCAACCCTGTCATACTCGGATGTCTCCCAGCAGCTTTCACTATTAGCTTAATCCTCTCTGTTTTAGACTACTTTATCAGTGCTATTGATAGCTCCTGCTATGAACGTCACTAGCGTTCTCTTTTCTATGTATACCATTTCGTCGCTCACCTGCCCCGTAATCCCTGGTCTAGATGCTCCTACCCATCTCTCCCTTGAACCTGTATCTCCCTGGACCTGGACCACCCTCACTGCCTCAGCATATGACACCCTTCTCTCTACTCTCACTTGTTGCACCTCCACTGCCTGCTTCATAGCCTCACACTCACTATATGCCACACTATGAGCACCCCCACATCTGCAGCACTTTGGTTGTACACCATCTCCACACTTCCCATATTCATGCTCCCCTCCACACCTGGCACACCTCTTTTTCTCTTTACAGGCTGTTGCCACATGCCCAAACCTCAGGCAGTTATAACATCTTAAAGGCTTCGGTACATAAGCCCTCACATAATAACTCATATATCCTATGGTTACTTTATTTGGCAGTACCCGGTCCTTGAAATGTAACAGAATAGACGTGCTATCTACCCTAACTCCACCCCTTGTTGCTTGCAATCGTTGAACATTCACTAGAACGCCTCCTCTCAAATTGTTGCTTACCTCTTTAGTGCTAACACTCACAGGAACTCCTGCTATCACCCCTTTAATCCACTGCTTCCCTGCTTGATCAGTCCAGCTGCTCGACACCACCTTACACTTCCCTATTTGCTTCACTCTGAGAGCTTTTTCCCTCTGTGCCATGTCCTTACATAACACCAACAAGCTCCCATCTCTTAACACTTTAGCATTGACAACATCCCCAATCAACTCTTTTATCACAGCCGTCAACCTATTCGGACTCATCGCCCCAACTCCCCCTTCCTCCCTAAACTTCAGAATCACTTTATGCTCCTCCTCACCTCCATGCTCCCCTGGCGTCTTATCTTGCCCTTCCTCTGCACTTTCTACCTCAGAACTTCCGCTAGCGTTGGAAACTAGGTTGCTCTCCTCAAACTTCCTTTTCTGCCTCCATAGACCTCTCGCTCCCCTTCAAACCCCTCCTCCCTTTCTCTCCCGCTTTCTTTTTCTCTTTCTTACTCCCTCCTTTATTTGTACCACTATGCTCCATACTGGCTTCACTTTCTTCTCCATCACTATCTCCTACCATCTCTGACCCAGTCACAGCACAGCCGTGCCGAACCGGAGCCTACTTACAGACATTGCGTCTTACAAAGCTTATAAAGAAGGATGTTGAAGGATTGTAACTACTCTGTTACACTTGCACATCTTACACATTGCTTCTCTTCTGAAACGGCTTCCTGTCACATGACACAAACAGGTAAATTCTACACTGCTGCACTTAAACTGCCACTAGGGGGTGATAAACAACTAACAGGTCCAGAACAAGGCCTACCTACACAATAACTTCATATGGGGTTACTGACCACAATCCATTGAATTAATAAGAAGAAGTGTTGATTATTTGACCTTGGGGAGTGCACAGCGCATGGAGGAAAACATAGTGCTGCAGGAAGGTGTGCTGGAAGGGCAGCAGATAAATTGAAATCAATTTGCCAAATTCTAGAATTACTCATGTGTCTTCAGAAATGAATAAAATCATGAAGTACTACACCAGAGATCATAATTTAGCCACAGATCTTTTTTTGCTGTAGATTGTGTTTTGTCACATTACGAGCATATAGGCCTACAGTCGGGAATCCCGTTATTGGGAAGCCTGCGCGGCACATATCAAACAGCTGATTGTTGAGTTGTGGCTGTCAATGAACAGCAGGCAGCAGCTAAAAGGTATTTTGAAATATTTCAAAATACAATTACACAAAAAAACAGCTTGGATAAGTGATTGTCACTGGAAAGTTGGTGGACTATAGTTTCCTCCTCATATTGTAGATCTGTGTATCCACTCTTCATTGGCCTATGCTATTGGTTGCATTTAAGACATTGGTCGTTCGTTTTATTGATCTCAGTATGCCAATGTCAGAGTAGCTTGTCATTTTGTGTGGTATAAAAATATTATTGTAATGTCTCCAGTCATTCCTAGAACTGTAGGAACTCTGACCCACAAACCCCTCAGCCTCTGGTCTTCAGGACTGAGGCTCGAATGTTATGAAAATCTGGTGACTGCCCTGGTATGTGGCCATCGACATTTATAGAGAGAACACCCTGAACTTTCTGTGCCATTTAATTTACTCTGCGTTCTAAATCCTGCGCACCCCAGCGCATGTGACAAAATCAACGGTACAAAACCAAAGATATTGATCTGTTTTAAGCAATCAATTTTATGTCATTGTGATGAGTATAAACGTTTATACTAACATCACCCATTTGAAATAAAAATGGTGTAATTCCATTCAAATTTTATGGGGTGAAAATGCAAGCTTGTGTAAGGTAGTAACGCAAACTGTCCACATTAATTAATTAGGGAAATTAGTGCTATATAAAACCAATTTAATATGGAAAAATAATTCAACATGTCAATTTAAGATGATATATATATGTTGAAGTCGGAAGTTTACATACACCTTAGCCAAATACATTTAAACTCAGTTTATAGCAATTCCTGACTTTTAATCCTAGTAAAAATTCCCTGTTTTAGGTCAGTTAGGATCACCACTTTATTTTAAGAATGTGAAATGTCAGAATAATAGTAGAGAGAATGATTTATTGCAGCTTTTATTTATTTCATCACATTCGCAGTGGGTCAGAAGTTTACATACACTCAATTAGTATTTGGTAGCATTGCCTTATAATTGTTTAACTTGGGTCAAACGTTTTGGGTAGCCTTCCACAAGCTTCCCACAATAAATTGGGTGAATTTTCCATTCCTGCTGACAGAGCGGGTGTAACTGAGTCAGGTTTGTAGGCCTCCTTGCTCACACACGCTTTTTCAGTTCTGTCCACACATTTTCTATAGGATTGAGGACAGGGCTTTGTGATGGCCACTCCAATACCTTCACTTTATTGTCCTTAAGCCATTTTGGTACAACTTTGGAAGTATGCTTGGGGTCATTGTCCATTTGGAAGACCCATTTGCGACCAAGCTTTAACTTCCTGACTGATGTCTTGAGATGTTGCTTCAATATATCCACATAATTTTCCTTCCTCATGATGCCATCTATTTTGTGAAGTGCACCAGTCCCTCCTGCAGCAAAGCACCCCCACAGCATGATGCTGCCTCCCCCGTGCTTCACGGTTGGGATGATGTTCTTCGGCTTGCAAGCTACCCCCTTTCTCCTCCAAACATAACGATGGTCATTATGGCCAAACAGTTCTATTTTTGTTTCATCAGACCAGAGGACATTTCTCCAAAAAGTACGACCTTCGTCCCCATGTGCAGTTGCAAACCGTAGTCTGGCTTTTTTATGGCGGTTTTGGAGCAGTGGCTTCTTCCTTGCTGAGCGGCCTTTCAGGTTATGTCGATATAGGACTCGTTTTACTGTGGATATAGTTACCTTTGTACCTGTTTCCTCCAGCATCTTCACAAGGTCCTTTGCTGTTGTTCTGGGATTGATTTGCACTTTTCACACCAAAGTACGTTTGCAGAATGCGTCTCCTTCCTGTCGGTTGTTTTGCTCTACGACACCCACAAGCCTCACAAGACTCGTCTGAAGGTAACCCGGTACCAGTTAAAAATAATAATAGCAGTACAGTGCCCTCCATAATTATTGGGAGAGTAAAGTATTTTTTCTTCTTTTGAAATCAAACAATGACTATGAGTTTAAAGTGCAGACTGTCAGCTTTAATATTTTCATCCATATCGGGCACTTTTTGTACATTGTCCACCCATTTTATGGTAGCAAAGTATTGAGACAAATTCAATTATATTTGTATTAAGGTAGTTCAAAGTTAAGTATTTGGTCCCATATTCATAGCAATGACTACATCGAGCTTGTGTGTGTGTGGGTGGGGGGGGGGGGGGGGAACTTTCTCACTCGTCATTATTCACGAATCATTCAGGATTATCCGTAATCATTGTAGCATCCAATTTCATATACAGTAGAAGTGTTTAGAAACATATTATATTCTTATTTACAGTAAAAGTGACTCCAAAATAACACACTACATTATAAGGCATCCAGACCTTATGAAAGTATACCCGTAATCTTGTAATAAATCAAATCTAGTGATAAATAAATTGACATTTCTGCCATCCATTGTGGGACGATAATCAACCTTCCAATTAATGGCAATGCATTTCTTAGTCGCTATAAATGCTAGGTTACACAGTTTCTTCTGATAACAGTCTCCAGTATCAACATTTCCAAGCAAACAAAAACAGGGAGAAGGGAGAATCTGTAGACATGCTGAGATAAAAGAACATACTCTTTGCCAGAATTCAGCCAGCCTTCACAAGAGCATAACATATTGAAATATGTCCCCCACAATGAACAACTACTGAACACAATTACTGACCACAACCACATAACTACTGACCACATTTAATAGCCACACCACCTGACTACAACTACTGACCACAATTACTGAGCACAACCACACAACTACTGACCTCAACTAATGACCACAAATACTGACCACAACCACTGACCACAACCACACAACTAATGACCATAACTTCTGACCACAACTACTGACAAACACCACACAACTCCTGACCACAACTCCTGACCGCAACTACTGACCACAACCACTGACCACAATTACTGACCACAACCCCACAACTACTGACCACAACTCCTGTCCACAACTACTGACCACAACTACTAAACTGCTGACCCCAACTAATGACCACACAACTACGGAACCACATAACTACTGTCCAGAACCACACAACTACTGACCACAATCACACAACTATCTCCACAACCACACAATTACTGACCACAACTACTGATCTAACCTACTGACCACAACCACACAACTACTGAACACAACCACACAACTACTGACCACACATCTACTGACCACTACAACTGCAAACAACTCCTGACCACAACTACTGACCACAACCACACAACTACTGACCACAACTACTGACCATAACTACTGACCATACCTACTGACCACAACAACACAACTAGTGACCACACAACTACTGAACCACAATAATATTGACCACAACTACTGACCACAACCACACAACTACTGACCACAACTAATGACCACAACTACTGACCACAACCACACAACTACTGATCACAACAACACAACTACAGACCACAACTCCTGGCCACAACTACTGACCACAACCACACAACTAATGACCACAACTACTGACCACAACCACTGACCACAATTACTGACCACAACCACACAACTACAGACCACAACTACTGACCACAACCACACAACTACTGACCACAATCACACAACTACTGACCACAACTACTGACCATAACTACTGACCATACCTACTGACCACAACAACACAACTACTGAACACAACCACACAACTACTGACCACACATCTACTGACCACTACAACTGCAAACAACTCCTGACCACAACTACTGCGCACAACCACACAACTACTGCGCACAACCACAAAACTAGTGACCACACAACTACTGAACCACAAAAATATTGACCACAACTACTGACCACAACCACACAACTACTGACCAAAACGAATGACCACAACTACTGCGCACAACCACAAAACTAGTGACCACACAACTACTGAACCACAATAATATTGACCACAACCACACAACTACTGACCACAACTACTGACCACAACCCCACAACTACTGACATCACAACTACTGATCACAACTACTGATCACAACAACACAACTACAGACCACAACTCCTGGCCACAACTACTGACCACAACCACACAACTACTGACCACAACTAATGACCACAACTACTGACCACAACCACCGACCACAATTACTGACCACAACCACACAACTACTGACCACAACCACACAACTACTGACCATAACTACTGACCAAAACTACTGACCACTCTTGTTGATATTAAAGTAAAGTTTCAAACAAAAATATGTGAGCAGCATTAGGTGAAAATGGATGAGAAATACTCCTACTAGACAGATGGAAATATATACTTTCTGGAAAATGTACCTGTTAGTGTATCAATAGCATCAGTCTGGCCATTCTCTCATCAACCTGAGAGACATTTCAAAACAAACATTCCGGAATTCCTGTTTCTTATGATGTGAAAAAATCAAGAGCAGTGGTGTAGAGGGTAAACGAAAAATTAATTGAAACTATATGAATATGTACTGTAGACAAACAGTGGTTATGTATAGGATGATCCGGCAGAATCTATTCTTCCTCAGCAGTTGACTGTATGTCGTTATTCTACACAAGATTAAAACAATCATGAATGAGCATCATTAGGTTAATATGAATGAGAAAACATATTGGACAAATGCAACATGTTTTCAGGGAAAGTATACTTTTCAAACAGTTTAACAAGATAGGCAGTTTTCATTTTTTTTCTCATGTATTACTTTAATCAGAGTATAGACAAACATTTTGTCTTTCTCATTTTCTTCCACTACCACAAAAATAACTTTTAAAGAGCTTTAGCAAGCTCCACAACTTGTGGTCCTCTGTAGCTCAGCTGGTAGAGCACGGCGCTTGTAACGCCAAGGTAGTGGGTTCGATCCCCGGGACCACCCATACACAAAAATGTATGCACGCATGACTGTAAGTCGCTTTGGATAAAAGCGTCTGCTAAATGGCATATTATTTATTATTATTACTTGTAAAGTTACCATCTAGTTATACCTCATTGTTTGAATCACAGCCCTGCCAGACTGATATCCATGCAGCGTTTAATGTAAGCTTGTGGGATCAGGCGGCTTTGTGAGGCTACAGGGGTCCTGAAAATCCAAAATCAAATATCTAAATGATCCTTGGTATGTTAGCTTAGTAGAAAGCCAGCCCCGGGCCCTTAGACCTTAGGGGGTTAAAACATGTTGTATGTTGTGTTCCAGTCACAGAGGTCTTGGATTGACAACACCTTCTGCAAGAGAGAGTGTATTAAATTCATCCCATCACGTCGAGACATACACAGGTGAGCTGGAATTGGTATTTGCTGAACAATGTCAAAATGTCATATGATAGTAGTGCTGGAATTATGATTTTTACCATGGTAAGCAGAAATGTCTGGTTTTTGAAAAAGCGAACTTTTGGCAACCATACTAACTGTTCCAGGAAAACTCTAGGTATGTGGTTATGTTGCTGATGTATAATTTCCTGTTTATTGCAGATGTTCAGTCCCTCCTCGATTCTGTGACAGCAGAATTCGTAGCAAAATCATAAATTCCCTGCATGTTGTGCGAGGGCTTGCTTATTTGACCAACCATATTTGACCGCATAAAACAGTCAAATCTTCGCAATATTATTACATAAAACGGACCCATTGCCGCAGTACAAGAAGAGGGCTCGCAATTTCAACCAATCACCTCACATTTACAGCATAATATGGTTCAATCAAGCCACATGCTAACAAATGTTTTCCCACGTCAGCACATGTTTGTGACAAATTTGACAAAATCTTTGCATATTGCCTTGCAAAATGTCATAATTGAAGAAGCGAAATCTGTGGAATCCTGGAGGGACTGGATGTTATCCAGGGTGTCAAGTATGCCAAAACCTAATAAGGTATGACTTTACTATGTGTGTGTGTGTGTGTGTGTGTGTGTGTGTACATGTGTGTGTGCGTGTGCATGTTTTGAGAGTGAGATTTCCCATTTTAGTGTAAAAGTAAACTAACAGACAGTAATTCCATGTATACTATCATGACATTTATAGAGACAGTAAATCATTTTTGTGCTAATGTTTTACAACTGGAAATGTTTGAGTTTTTCCTCTCTCCCTACCTCCCAGATGCTGCTGTGGACGTCTGGTCGGGGAGCACATCTGGCTGGAGACTGGCCCCTTCATGTCCCACTGGCCTGGACCCCAGGCAGAACAGGAAGAGAGGTGGTCAGTGGAGTGTCACACACAAGCCAGTGCCACCGATGCCTACGGAACCATTGACTTCCAGGACAGCGCTGAACGTAACTGCCATGCCAAGGTCTGTAGCAATTGCTGCATTCATGTGCTAGTCGGAACTAGGAAACTCAGAAATATCCAACTGGGAAACTGGGGGTGCAACGATGCTACCAGGGTTTCCCACTTGTATTTCCCACTTGGAAGCTTGTTAGGAACTGTTATCTCATATTCATGTGGTTGACCATGCTTTATGTGATGACTGTGCAGTACATTCGTGTTGCGGTCAATGCCGAAGCTGAGGCTCTGCTGCAGCTGATGCTGAGGGAGTGGCAGATGGAACGGCCTAAACTACTGCTGACTGTCCACGGGGGGACAGAGAACTTCCCTCTCCCCCTCAAGGTTAGACAGGCCTTCAGCAAAGGCCTGATCACCGCAGCCCAGAGCACTGGAGCCTGGATACTCACAGACGGCATCAACACAGGTGTGTGAAATAACGCAGATTAATTTTGCACTGGGGCTTTAAGACAGTAAGCATGTGTGGATGTGAGCGTCTGTGTGTGTGATTTTGGCTCACTTTACATGTATTATACTGTGTGTGTGGGAGGGGGTGTATTACGTTTATATGTGTTGTATGTACACTACCAGTCAAAAGTTTTAGAACACCTACTCATTCAAGGGTTTTTCTTAATTTTTACTATTTTCTACATTGTAGAATAATAGTGAAGACATCAAAACTATGAAATAACACATATGGTATCATGTAGCAACCAAAAATGTGTTTAAAAAATCAAAATATATTTGAGATACTTAAAAGTAGCCACCCTTTGCCTTGATGACAGCTTTTCACACTCTTGGCATTCTCTCAACCAGCTTCACCTGGAATGCTTTCCCAACAGTCTTGAAGGAGTTCCCTCATATGCTGAGAGCTTGTTGGCTGCATTTCCTTCACTGTGCGGTCCAACTCATCCCAAAGCATCTCAATTGGGTTGATGTCGGGTGATTATTGAAGGTGGCTCTGCCCATGTGTCAATATTGCCACATATCTAAACAATTACTTAGGTAATATTGGTAAATTATCCTTATGCCATGTCCCTTCTTTTGAGACTGACCCTTGCTTCTTTATCGCTCCGCCCACTTCTTTTGTCTATGATGGCGGCTAAATTCGACTTTCATTCAGTTCAGAATCAATAGTAATACAATCAATCAATCCCTTATCTTGCAAAAACACTAATGTTTAGTTTAAACTCTGTTCAACCCGGCTCTCTTTCCACTTTGTTTGAGGAGAGGCAAAAGGCCACAGTCTGGTTTCAGTCTCTGATAAAGTAGGACAGCCATGGATTAAAGTAAGAGCGAGCAATTCGACCCTAGGGCAGATTCCCACTTCACCCACACACATAGTGAAATGACCCAATTAAGTTATTTGCCTAGCAACAAAGAATTCTAGCTCTCTGTTTGTGATTAACCCAGTTTTATCTCATAGTCCACTAAATAATCTCCCTCATCACTATGTTTCTGAGTCAAGACCAATGTCATATATCCCTCCCTACAGTCTACCGTTTGGGTAAAAGGCCTGTCATATCTAGGAAAAGCTAAGACTGTTTGGGAAGTGAGCAACTTTTTTATCTCTATAAATTGTTCCTTCGCCTCGGAGTTCCAAATGATTTTATCATGGCCTGCCATTGCCTTCCCATAGATAAGATCACTTTATTTACCAGTATGCAGTGCATAATGGGGTACCCAAGCTCTACAGTAGTTTATAATTCCCAAAAAGCTCATCATTTGTTTCTTGTTTAACGGTTTTGGTGCTTCAAGTATAGCAGTTTTCCTGGATGAGTTTAACGTTCGCCCCTCCTGAGTTATGGTATGTCCTAAGTAAATCACCTTGCTCTGCCAGAGTTGAAGTTTCCTTTTGCTACCTTTGTATCCCTGTTCTGCCAGAAAGGTTAACAATTGGAGTGTATCTTTCTTACATCCCTCTTGAGTGGGATTAGCCAATAGAATATCATCTACATAAATTAAAATGTGGCTTCCTTCCAGAGGTTCAAACTTTCCCAATGTGGCCATCAAATATTCAGTTCCCTTCACTTACTTCCCCTCTATTCCTATTTTCTATTCCAATTTTACAATAATTATATTTTGTTAGTTTTTTCTCCTGAACTTCCTCTACTCTCAACCTCTCCGATCATTTTCATGATGTCCATCCGGTTTGCTTCTATACGCCATATCTTTCACAAAAGCTCCCAAACTACAACCTATATACTTATTATGGACACAGTATGCTTACATTATTAGTTATCTTGTTATTATTTGTTGTTAGTTGTTATTAGTCACATCCTTCAATTCCATTCAACACCTCCCATCTATCCTTTAACACCATCCATATAGGATTTGTATTTGCCATATATATTTCTGTACTGTGATGTCTTACAAAAGTTCTGAACCTTTCTATTCTCATTGTTTCTACAGATTGTGAATTGAAAATAAACATTTTTGCTAAAAGTATTATTATGTTATTGATCGATTGACTATGACTTTTCAGATCACCCAGTAATGCTATCTGCAAGGTTAGCACCAGGTAAAAATTGCAATCCTTTAGCCATTCCTGGACCTGTGTCCAAAAACAAGCTACAAATGGACAGTACCAAAACAAATGATCTAATGATTCTGTCTCTTCGCAGCAAAATCTGCAGAGCTGGGAAGATTGTATCCCCCATATAAATAACATTCTGTTGGTAGCAAAAGTTTTGAATCCGGTGTCGTTTTGCGTATCAGTTCATAAACACTATGCCATGGGATCAGTACGTCAAAAATCTCTTCCCAACTATTTTGCAATCTATATGGGATGGCTGTCAATCCTTTGGTCCTTAAGAAACTGATATACTTTTTTATTTATCACAGTTTTCCTTAACCAATGATGTTCTTTAATGCAAGGCCGACAGACAAGTTCCTTACTGTCTCCCCCTTCCACTTTCCTCTTCCATTTTTGCGGTAAGGCTGCAATTATTTGGTTGTAATTTTGGGTAGAGCAGACATTTCCATATGTTTTTGTTAGCTGCATGTGTGACATAACTCCACCAGTCCTACCAATGATATAATTTACAAAGATTATACCTTTTTTTATTTTTTTATTTGTCAAAAAAATTAGTTTTACAATGGAATATTTTTTTCTCATATAATTAAAAAAAACTGTTCGCTAGTGAGATCATTTATTTCCTTTGGGATATGTATTCCGAGTATATCCACATCACCATCAGACCATTTTATTGGTAAACTACATGGTAATGTAAAAATTGTATTTTTTAGTGATCCAATACGTAATATAGTACATTTGTCATAATTTGGTTGTAATCCAGAGAGGAAGAGAAAATGTATCTAGATCCTCTATGAGGCTGTGAAGGGATTCTAGTTGTGGATTTAAAAGAAAACATGAATCATCAGCGTACAATGACACCTTTGTTTTTAAGCCCTGGATTTCTAATCCCCTGATATTATTGTTGGATCTGATTTTAATAGCTAACATCTCGATGGCCACAATAAATAGATATGCCGATAGTGGACAACCTTGTTTCACTCCTCTTGACAGTTTAAAACTTTCTGAGAAATAGCCATTATTTACTATTTTACACCTAGGGTTACTATACATGATTTTGACCCATTTTATAAGACATTCTCCAAAATTGAAACGCTCCAGGCATTTATATATAAACCCCAGTCGTACTTTATCAAATGCTTTTTCGAAGTCTGCTATGAATGGCAGGCCTGGTTTCCCAGATTTTCCATAGTGTTCTATTTTTTCCAATACTTGCCTTATATTATCTCCAATGTATCTTCCATGTAAAAAACCTGTCTGATTAGAATGAATAATATCTGACAATACCTTTTTAATTCTATGCGCTATACATTTTGCTAGAATTTTTGCATCACAACACTGAAGTGTAAGGGGCCTCCAATTTTTTATTTTATATTTTCCACTTGTATCCTTGTCATGAATGTCTGTGGAATGCGGTAGGCCAGAGTCAAGCGCAGGACACAGAATGAAATGAAAATCTACTTTACTGTATAGTAAAGAAACAAGCAAAACCTCCAACACAGGGAGGAGCAAACCCGCTCACAAACGACATTCGAAACAAGTAACATACACGCACAACACACAGTGGGCGCGAACAGGTTAAATAGGGAAGGACATAATACCATAATGGGAAACAGGTGTGCAACACTAGACAACAACCAGATGAACATAGAAACATGAAACATAGATTGGCAGCAGCTAGTATTCTGGTGACGACGAACGCCGAAGCCTGCCCGAACCAGAAGGAAGGGCAGTCTCGGCAGAACCCGTGACAGTACCCCACCACCTGACACCGGCCTCGGGGACGGCCAGGAGGACGCGGCGCGGGCGAGTCGGATGATTTCGATGAAATTCTCTCAACAAGGAGGGATCGAGGATATCCCTCCTAGGAACCCAGCACCGCTCCTCTGGACCGTACCCCTCCCACTCCACGAGATACTGCAGGCCCCCCATCCGACGCCTCGAATCCAGGATGGAACGGACCGAGTACGCCGGTGCCCCCTCGATGTCTAGTGGGGGTGGATGAACCTCCCGTATCTCAGATTCCTGGAGTGGACCAGCCACCACCGGCCTGAGGAGAGACACAAGGGGTTAATGCGATAATTAGTAGGAAGCTGTAACCTATAACATACCTCGTTCAATCTCCTCAGGACTTTAAATGGGCCCACAAACCGCCTACCCAACGTCCGGCAGGGCAGGCGAAGGGGCAGGTTTTGGGTCGAGAGCCAGACCCGGTCCCCCGGTGCATACAAAAAAAAAATAACAAAATAAAAAATAACAAAATAAAAAGAAATAATAATTTAAAGTGTAAAGTAAAGTGGTGATCCGACTGGCTATAAGGTGAATGCACCTATTTGTAAGTCGCTCTGGATAAGAGCGTCTGCTAAATGACGTAAATGTAAATGTAAATGTATTACGCCGGGGCATCACTGCGGTAGGGGTCAGCGCTCGCTTTCTGCCGCCTGATGGCTCGCTGCAGGCGTTCATGGGCAGCGTCCCCGGTCTCCTGCGAGCGCCAAACCCACTCGTCCACTGCAGGTACCTCGATCTGGCTCTGATGCCAAGATGCCAGGGCCGGCTGATAACCTAACACACACTGGAAAGGAGTGAGGTCAGTTGAGGAGTGGCGGTTGGAGTTTATTGCCATCTCTGCTCAGGGTAGGAAAAACGACCACTCCCCTCGCCCGTCCTGGCAATACGACCTCAGAAACCTACCTACCTCCTGGTTGATTCTCTCCACCTGCCCGTTACTCTCGGGGTGAAAACCTGAGGTAAGGCTAACCGAGATCCCCAACCGTTCCATGAACGCCCTCCAAACCCTTGAGGTGATTTGGGGACCCCGATCAGACACTATATCCTCAGGCACCCTGTAGTGCCGGAAGACGTGTGTAGATAGGGCCTCGGCAGTTTGTAGGGCCGTAGGGAGTCCGGGCAGAGGAAGGAGGCGACAGGAAAACCGATCCACAACGACCAAGATGGTTGTGTTCCCTTTTGAGGGAGGAAGATCAGTCATAAAATCCACCGATAGGTGGGACCACGGTCGTTGTAGAACGGGTAGGGGGTGTAATTTCCCTCTGGGCAGGTGTCTAGGAGCCTTACACTGGGTGCACACCGAGCAGGAGGAAACATAAACCCTCACGTCCTTAGCTAAGGTGGGCCACCAGTACTTCCCACTAAGATAGTTCACTGTCCGACCGATGCCAGGATGACCAGAGGAGGGTGACGTGTGAGCCCAATAGATCAAACGATCGCGGACCTCCAGCGGTACGTACATACGACCCTCTGGACACTGGGGAGGAGTGGGTTCGTTACGCAATGCCCGCTCGATGTCCGCGTCAACCGCCTCCGTGTCATACAGTTGGGACAGAGCATCTGCCTTAGCGTTCTGGGAGCCTGGTCTGTAAGAAAGGGTGAAAACAAAACGGGTGAGAAACATGGACCACCTTGCCTGGCGAGGGTTTAACCTCTTCGCCGCTCGGATGTAGTCCAGATTGCGGTGGTCAGTCAAAATTAGAAAAGGGTGTTTAGCCCCCTCAAGCCAATGTCTCCACGCTTTCAGGGCTTTGACCACAGCCAACAGCTCCCGGTCCCCCACATCATAGTTGTGCTCTGCCGGGCTGAGCTTCTTCGAAAAGAAAGCACAGGGGCGGAGCTTGGGTGGCGTGCCCGAGCGCTGAGAAAGTACAGCGCCCATCCCAGCCTCGGACGCGTCCACCATCAATAAAATTCCCAGCCGTGCCTGAATCTACTAGTGTCTTATGCTGGGAATGGGGGGAAAACTCTGGAAAAACAATATCAATACACAGATTAGCAACAGGGGGCTCTGGGTGAGTCGGGTGCCTACTCACCTGAGACGGTCGACCAGTGGTCTGCCTGCTGCCTCGACCTCCTGAGGACCCTCCCCAGCACTGACCAGCAGTGTGTCCTCTGCGGCCACAGTTGGTGCAGGGAACGGTCCCTTTCCCCATCTCCCTAACAGCAGCACCTCCGAGCTCCATGGGGGTAGGCTCGGAGGTGCTGGGGGATGGAATGGACGGCCCCCGATAAGAACGTCCGCGGGCTGCCAACAGGTTATCCAACCTGATGGACATGTCCACCAGTTGGTCCAGGTTGAGATCGGTGTCCCTGCAGGCCAGTTCCCGACGGACGTCCTCCCTTAAGCTGCAACGATAATGGTCGATCAGGGCCCTCTCATTCCATCCCGCGCTGGCTGCTAAAGTTCTCCAGCGCAAACTCCTGCACGCTCCTCATCTCCTATCATAGGTGGAACAGACGTTCACCCGCCGCTCTACCCTCTGGTGGATGATCAAATACCGCCCGGAAGCGGCGGGTGAAATCCTCGTAGTGGACAGTTCTCGCGTCTATTCCTCCCCAATCGGCGTTGGCCCATTCAAGCGCCTTCCCCGATAGACAGGAGATGAGGGCGGACACGCTCTCGTATCCCGAGGGCGCCGGGTGAATGGTGGCCAGGTGGAGCTCTACCTGGAGGAGAAATCCCTGGCACCCGGCAGGTGTACCGTCATATGCCCTCGGTAGCGAGAGCCGAATCCCACTGGACCCAGGTGGCGGAGTGGTGACCAGTGTTGTAGGTGGTTGAGTGGTTGGAGATGGTGACGGGATACCACCTCTCTCCCATCGTTCCATCGTCTGGAACACTCGTTCCATGGTGACACCGAGAGTCTGAATCATCATCTCTTGTCGTTGGACTCGTTCTTCCATCATCTCAGTTAATCCGGTTGTTACTGCTGACTCCATAGTGGTGCGTGTTTCTGTCATGAATGTCTGTGGAATGCGGTAGGCCGGAGTCAAGCGCAGGACACAGAATGAAATGAAAATCTACTTTACTGTATAGTAAAGAAACAAGCAAAACCTCCAACACAGGGAGGAGCAAACGCGCTCACAAACAACACTCGAAACAAGTTACAAACACGCACAACACACAGTGGGAGCAAACAGGTTAAATAGGGAAGGACATAAAACCATAATGGGAAACAGGTGTGCAACACTAGACAACAACCAGATGAACATAGAAACATGAAACATTGATCGGCAGCAGCTAGTATTCCAGTGACGACGAACGCCGAAGCCTGCCCGAACCAGAAGGAAGGGCAGTCTCGGCAGAACCCATGACAATCCTGTTTCAGTAATAATGAGAACAGACCTTCTTCTTGAGTGTCAGATAATCTACCATTTACATAGGAGTGGTTAAAATATGCTAATAACGGTCCTCTTAGTATATCAAAAAAGGTTTGGTATACCTCGACTGGTATGCCATCCAACCCTGGAGTTTTCCCGAACTTAAAGTCTTTAATTGCATCCAGAAGTTCATCCTCTGTAATTGTCACCTTCACATGAGACTTTCTGTGTGGTTGTTAATTTTACATTATCAATAGAAAAAAAATCTCTACAATTAGCTTCAGTTATAAATTCCTTTGTCCTAGTAAAAAATAAATTATCATCCAATAGGCTTTGATTACATTTCCAATATCCTCGTTCACCTGGAAATTCAGTAAGAGTAATGTATATGCCAATTATATGATGGTCCGACCGCATTCTGTCCCCTATCAACACTTTTTAAACTTTTGGTGCCAACGAGAATGAGATAAGAAAGAAGTCAAGACGACTAGCTTGATTGAGTCTCCGCCATGTATCTCACTAGATCAGGAAATTTAAGCCTTCATATACAGTGGGGAGAACAAGTATTTGACACACTGCCGATTTTGCAGGTTTTCCTACTTACAAAGCATGTAGAGGTCTGTAATTTTTATCATAGGTACACTTCAACTGTGAGAGACGGAATCTAAAACAAAAATCTAGAAAATCACATTGTATGATTTTTAAGTAATTCATTTGCATTTTATTGCATGACATAAGTATTTGATACATCAGAAAAGCAGAACTTAATATTTGGTACAGAAACCTTTGTTTGCAATTACAGAGATCATACGTTTCCTGTAGGTCTTGACCAGGTTTGCACACACTGCAGCAGGGATTTTGGCCCACTCCTCCATACAGACCTTCTCCAGATCCTTCAGGTTTCGGGGCTGTCGCTGGGCAATACGGACTTTCAGCTCCCTCCAAAGATTTTCTATTGGGTTCAGGTCTGGAGACTGGCTAGACCACTCCAGGACCTTGAGATGCTTCTTACAGAGCCACTCCTTAGTTGCCCTGGCTGTGTGTTTCGGGTCGTTGTCATGCTGGAAGTCCCAGCCACGACCCATCTTCAATGCTCTTACTGAGGGAAGGAGGTTGTTGGCCAAGATCCCGCGATACATGGCCCCACCCATCCTCCCCTCAATACGGTGCAGTCGTCCTGTCCCCTTTGCAGAAAAGCATCCACAAAGAATGATGTTTCCATCTCCATGCTTCACGGTTGGGATGGTGTTCTTGGGGTTGTACTCATCCTTCTTCTTCCTCAAAACACGGCGAGTGGAGTTTAGACCAAAAAGCTCTATTTTTGTCTCATCAGACCACATGACCTTCTCCCATTCCTCCTCTGGATCAAGGAGAACAAGTATTTGACACACTGCCGATTTTGCAGGTTTTCCTACTTACAAAGCATGTAGAGGTCTGTAATTTTTATCATAGGTACACTTCAACTGTGAGAGACGGAATCTAAAACAAAAATCTAGAAAATCACATTGTATGATTTTTAAGTAATTCATTTGCATTTTATTGCATGACATAAGTATTTGATACATCAGAAAAGCAGAACTTAATATTTGGTACAGAAACCTTTGTTTGCAATTACAGAGATCATACGTTTCCTGTAGGTCTTGACCAGGTTTGCACACACTGCAGCAGGGATTTTGGCCCACTCCTCCATACAGACCTTCTCCAGATCCTTCAGGTTTCGGGGCTGTCGCTGGGCAATACGGACTTTCAGCTCCCTCCAAAGATTTTCTATTGGGTTCAGGTCTGGAGACTGGCTAGACCACTCCAGGACCTTGAGATGCTTCTTACAGAGCCACTCCTTAGTTGCCCTGGCTGTGTGTTTCGGGTCGTTGTCATGCTGGAAGTCCCAGCCACGACCCATCTTCAATGCTCTTACTGAGGGAAGGAGGTTGTTGGCCAAGATCCCGCGATACATGGCCCCACCCATCCTCCCCTCAATACGGTGCAGTCGTCCTGTCCCCTTTGCAGAAAAGCATCCACAAAGAATGATGTTTCCATCTCCATGCTTCACGGTTGGGATGGTGTTCTTGGGGTTGTACTCATCCTTCTTCTTCCTCAAAACACGGCGAGTGGAGTTTAGACCAAAAAGCTCTATTTTTGTCTCATCAGACCACATGACCTTCTCCCATTCCTCCTCTGGATCAAGGAGAACAAGTATTTGACACACTGCCGATTTTGCAGGTTTTCCTACTTACAAAGCATGTAGAGGTCTGTAATTTTTATCATAGGTACACTTCAACTGTGAGAGACGGAATCTAAAACAAAAATCCAGAAAATCACATTCTATGATTTTTAAGTAATTAATTTGCATTTTATTGCATGACATAAGTATTTGATCACCTACCAACCAGTAAGAATTCCAGCTCTCACAGACCTGTTAGTTTTTCTTTAAGAAGCCCTCCTGTTCTCCACTCATTACCTGTATTAACTGCACCTGTTTGAACTCGTTACCTGTATAAAAGACACCTGTCCACACACTCAATCAAACAGACTCCAACCTCTCCACAATGGCCAAGACCAGAGAGCTGTGTAAGGACACCAGGGATAAAATTGTAGACCTGCACAAGGCTGGGATGGGCTACAGGACAATAGGCAAGCAGCTTGGTGAGAAGGCAACAACTGTTGGCGCAATTATTAGAAAATGGAAGAAGTTCAAGATGACGGTCAATCACCCTCGGTCTGGGGCTCCATGCAAGATCTCACCTCCTGGGGCATCAATGATCATGAGGAAGGTGAGGGATCAGCCCAGAACTACACGGCAGGACCTGGTCAATGACCTGAAGAGAGCTGGGACCACAGTCTCAAAGAAAACCATTAGTAACACACTACGCCGTCATGGATTAAAATCCTGCAGCGCACGCAAGGTCCCCCTGCTCAAGCCAGCGCATGTCCAGGCCCGTCTGAAGTTTGCCAATGACCATCTGGATGATCCAGAGGAGGAATGGGAGAAGGTCATGTGGTCTGATGAGACAAAAATAGAGCTTTTTGGTCTAAACTCCACTCGCCGTGTTTGGAGGAAGAAGAAGGATTAGTACAACCCCAAGAACACCATCCCAACCGTGAAGCATGGAGGTGGAAACATCATTCTTTGGGGATGCTTTTCTGCAAAGGGGACAGGATGACTGCACCATATTGAGGGGAGGATGGATGGGGCCATGTATCGCGAGATCTTGGCCAACAACCTCCTTCCCTCAGTAAGAGCATTGAAGATGGGTCGTGGCTGGGTCTTCCAGCATGACAACGACCTGAAACACACAGCCAGGGCAACTAAGGAGTGGCTCCGTAAGAAGCATCTCAAGGTCCTGGAGTGGCCTAGCCAGTCTCCAGACCTGAACCCAATAGAAAATCTTTGGAGGGAGCTGAAAGTCCGTATTTCCCAGCGACAGCCACGAAACCTGAAGGATCTGGAGAAGGTCTGTATGGAGGAGTGGGCCAAAATCCCTGCTGCAGTGTGTGCAAACCTGGTCAAGACCTACAGGAAACGTATGATCTCTGTAATTGCAAACAAAGGTTTCTGTACCAAATATTAAGTTATGCTTTTCTGATGTATCAAATACTTATGTCATGCAATAAAATGCAAATTATTACTTAAAAATCATACAATGTGATTTTCTGGATTTTTGTTTTAGATTCCGTCTCTCACAGTTGAAGTGTACCTATGATAAAAATTACAGACCTCTACATGCTTTGTAAGTAGGAAAACCTGCAAAATCGGCAGTGTATCAAATACTTGTTCTCCCCACTGTATTGTCAAAGAAGTGTGGATCAAAATTATTTGGTCCATAAGGTTAATGAGCCATATCTGTTTATGGTCCAATAACATATTTAAAATAATCCATCTACCTTGTGTATCTATTTGGACAATTTGCACATTCGGATCGAAATTACTATTAATTAATATCATCACCCCTTTTGAATTTCTTTGCCCATGGGAGAAGTATATTTCGCCCCCCCCCCCATTCCTTTTCCCACGCAACTTTATCTAGAATTGTTGAATGAGTTTCCTGTAAACAATAGATATTATATTCCTTCTCTTTGAGCCATGTAAATATTGTTCTTCTTTTGTTATTATCAACTAAGCCATTACAATTATAACTGGCTATACTTATTTCACCATACACCATAATGAGATACAAGTTTCAAGTCTATTTATCATTATATATGTTTGTAAATTTACCAATAAAAAATACCGTAATGTTTGAGTGTCCATATAGCTGTACCGTGATATTTGCATTGCTACTAAGTAACTTTTCAATTGTTCTCCACTAATTCCCCCGCTAAAGCCCCTCCCCATTCCAAGTTGAGCCGTCATCCCAGTGATCGGCATCCCACCCACGTCCCTCCGGATCCCTAGGGCCCCGAGAGGCCAGGACCCATCCATCGAAAACAGCACACAGTGCCACCCACAAAACAGAAGCAGATGAACCGCCAAAAGCATTTCCAATGCTGTCACCTCTATATATATATATATATATATATATATATATATATATATATATCTATTTAAAATATATATCTATTCAAATATCCTGCATATCTTATTTTCCATCATTATCAATTAATATGCGTAACAATGTCGGCAGTTCATGCGCAGGATGTCAACATACAACCCGGATTGCCATTGTATGACATTTAATTTATTGACAAGCAGGGGCGGTGTGTTCAATAGGGCGATATGGGCGACGCACTGCCAAACGGGAAAAGGAAGGGATTTTTTTTCTAATCAATTATATCACGGCAACAGTAGTTCAGTGTTCTAATCTAGACGTCTGATCTGCCAGCCACTAAATGTCCAATCAGGCTAAAGTCGTGCTTCAAATGTCCCCGCCCGTTTTGGGGCGATTTCAGTCAGGTTGAAAATCGCCCAGAAGTCTCTCATAGCCTCTAATGTAAAATTTTTTTTTTTCAAATTTCAGGAGCTTTCAATACAATCTCTATGGGTTTCTGAGGGCTTGCACTTACGCGCTTTCGTCATACGTAACGTAACGTAACCATGAACGTAACTAAGAAACTACTCTTTCACCCTGAAGGCGGCATGGCAGACAGCACCGCTTGGACAGCGACTGGTGTAACCGACATGCACCATCTTTCAGAAAAGATTAAGAAAAATGAGCTGTCAAAGACCCACATTGATAGCTGTTTGAGATTGTCTGCTTTAGGGAGAGTGAATATTGCCACTCAACTGGATGAGGGATACAGGCTAGCTGTCCGCCGCCACAACGATGAGGTTAGCAACAGCAGAGTTGTGAACACTGTCTACGAGAATCGAGACGACCTCATAGAATGTTTTGAAGCCATCCGGACGGGTTCATTGGGTTCATTTGACCAGCCCACCGTACCAGAAGCTACAGAAGAAGGACATCGATGCTGTCTTTATCAAACGTGCCCTCGACAGCTTCGCAAGCAGTGTGCAGGCCATAAGGTAAGATAAAGATTAAACAATATCATTCGATCTTTCTCAAAGCAGAGCTTTATTTGAAAATGTATGCATGAAAGGAGACTGCATTTGTGTTTGAAATTACATTATTCTCATTATATATGGCCAGTGGTGTAATCTATCTTATTTTATATACTATGTGTACTGTACAGTGGTGCTCATAAGTGTATGAACACATTCTAAAGCTGACTAAAAAGAGGAATAAAAAAATAAAAAAATCATCTTTTGGAAATTGATCTTAATGACTTAATTAAAAAAGTTGGAAAATCCAACCTTTAAGGACACCAATTTTCTTTTCTTTTTTATTCCTATTTTTAGTCAACTTTAGCATGGGATCATAAGCTTATGAGCACCACTGTATACTGTGCTGAACATCCAGGCTATGTGAGACACAAAGGCTAACTTAAACACTAAAGACTTTATGCATCCCTGCCCATTTTAAGTGGAACTGAAGTATTTGTACTATACATGGATACATTGCATATACCTGTGCATCACATAGACAACAATACTGTACAAAGCCAACAAACACATTGGTCTGTTTGCCTTCAGGGACTCCTCTCAACAGCAGCTGCAAGAAGCAACAGGAGCCAAAAGACCCAGAACAGCTTTGAGAGAAGAGGAGAAGCAGAGGCTGTCTGAAGAGGTCTGCAACACCATCCTGGATCACACCAAAGAAAGGTTCTCTTTCTCTGGCCACCTTGTGAGTGCTACCTTACTGCAAGCAGACATGTTTGAAAGGTACTGCCATTCAAAAAAATAAAAAATCTGTTCATGTTCATTTTTACAAATCTATACAATTGGCCAGAATATGGTTGTTCATATTTACAAATCTATACAATTGGCCAGAATATGGTTGTTCATTTTTACAAAGCCATACATATTGTTTATGCAGTGTTGAGGAATGTGAAAGAACACCCTTGATTATTTTTACTGTGATAACTTATTTTGCTTTTGTAAGCCAACACTTTTGAGATCAGTCAATAAATGCTTCTGGTATTGACTTATATGCTGCCCCTGTCTTCATGTTGTTGCTGGACATATCTTTTTAAAAATGTGTGTAGGTCACCTAAATCATCAGAAAAATTGCCCCCCCTGAGAATTTTTTCAGGAGCCGCCTCTGCTTAACGCCACACCCTTCCAAACACAAAAATGCACACCACATGGTTGACTGCGGAGGAAATGGGCCGAGCGCGCAAACGCACCTGCATCCCACACCTGCCGCAAGGGGGAAAGGACGCCATGGAAAACACAGGACCAACCACAACAACCGCCCGCCAAAACAACAATTTCCCGCCAATTAGTTGTATTTGAAGATCTATTATTCTGTTTGTTATCTTTTCTTGTTATATCTTTTTATCCTTTTTTAACATACTATACTTACTATAAATGTTCTTTAATATTACATTCCCTATCATTGCTAGTATTTGGTGTTCCCTCTATTCCTGTTACCTTCCACTCTCTTTCTATTTTTGTTCTGTCATTTCTGTCTGTCGCGGTACTGTCTTTGTCTGTCATTCCTTGGAAGAGCTTTACACTCCCTTGCCATGTGTCCTGTTTTGTCACAATTAAAACACTCTATCGTCTGATCCTGTCCATTTTTTCCATTCTCTGTTAGGTCCCTTTCCCTTAAAGCTCCCTTTATGCTGATCTTCTATTTCCCCGAGAGTCGCTATTAGATACTCTTCGTCTACAGCCCACTGTAAAATAACTCTGTCCCCCCTTCCTGGGGTCCAGTCTCCCTTCACAGCTGCCCAATCCTTTCCTACCACTTGTCTGACTGCTCGTTCCAGCTCTTTTCTCAGTCTGTCTACATCCTCCCTACGCTCTCTCTCTGTCTCTCGCTTTCTCTCTCTATCTTGCTCTCCCCCTCTTCCTAATCTTTACTGGTCTCTCCCCTCCCCCCCACTGCTCCTTCCTCCTCCAACATTCCGGCTTGGCCGTCATATGGCGGGGGAGATGCGGGGACCTGTCCTAATCTTCTTCTACACACAACAACCTCATAATTTGGATTCTCTTTTGGATTCTCGTTTTTCATATTCTGCAACATGTTTCATAATCTTCTCAGAGCCTAACAGTTTCTCCCCTCCCTGGGTTGGAGGCCTATTTCCTCTTATTGGTTTCACAGTTGTCACAAGTTGTCTGTCGACAGTTCTCCTTCTCCTTTGTTGTCTGACCTAACTCCTACTTATATTGCTAAACAATGTCATAATCTTAACGTGTCCTACGCACACACATTACTAGATTATAGTCTTATATTTCTAATACATTTCACACCGTTATATAGTTTCAGGGTGGAATACTTTAGTCACTACTTTTAACATTAAAAAGTATTCTATCAGGAGGCCAGGTCATCTGATGCAACACTCCATCACTCTCCTTCTTGGTCAAATAGCTCTTACACTTACATTTATTATTATTATTTATATTTATTATATTACACAGCCTGGAGTGTGTTGGGTCATTGTCCTCTTGAAAAACAAATGATAGTCCCACTAAGCGCAAACCAGATGGGATGGCGTATTGCTGCAGAATGCTGTGGTAGCCATGCTGGTTAAGTGTGCCTTGAATTTTAAATAAATAACTGATAGTGTCACCAGCAAAACACCCCCACACCATCACACCACCTCCTCCATGCTTCACGGTGGGAACCATACATGCAGAGATCACCCATTCACCTACTCTGCATCTCACAAAGACACGGCGGTTGGAACCAAAAATCTCAAATTTGGACTCACCAGACCAAACCAGAATTTCTGAGGCTGGTAACTCTAATGAACTTATCCTCTGCAGCAGAGGTAACTCTGGGTCTTTCTTTCCTGTGGCGGTCCTCATGAGAGCCAGTTTCATCATAGCGCTTGATGGTTTTTGCGACTGCACTTGAAGAAACTTTAAAAGTTCTTGAAATGTTCCGTATTGACTGACTTTCATGTCTTAAAGTAATGATGGACTGTCGTTTCTCTTTGCTTATTTGAGCTGTTCTTGCCATAATATGGACTTGGTCTTTTACCAAATAGGGCTAACTTCTGTGTTCCACCCCTACCTTGTCACAACACAACTGATTGGCACAAATGCATTAAGAAGGAAAGAAATTCCACAAATTAACAGGCACACCTGTTAATTGAAATGCATTCCAGGTGACTACCTCATGAAGCTGGTTGAGAGAATGCCAAGTGTGTAAAGCTGTCATCAAGGCAAAGGGTGGCTATTTGAAGAAAATGTGTTTAACACTTTTTTGGTTACTACATGATTCCATATGTGTTATTTCATAGTTTTGATGTCTTCACTATTATTCTACAGTGTAGAAAATAGTAAAAATAAAGAAAAACCGTTGAATGAGTAGGTGTGTCCAAACTTTTGACTGGTACTGTATGTAAATGGACTGAGTATACGACCCTTCCTAGGTGTGTCCCAGTATGTAGGGGAGGCTGTGAAAGCATACGGCACCCATTGCCGCAGGAAGAGGAACGCTGTAGGGGTCACGCCCTGGGGCGTAATTGACAACCACAGTGACCTTATAGGGAGAGATGTGAGTGTTGTTCTCTGTTAAGATATCAGTGCATTTAAGGAAAGTTTCAAATGAACCTTTTACTGCAATGGGCTAAATCAGGGTCACACAGAGTGTTTCTTGGTAGTATTAAACAAATCTACTTTGAAACAAAAGTATACACCTCACACATATGGTTATGGGCTTAAAAAAGAAGACACCTCTACCATGTCAGATATAGAGTTGAAATGTATTCAATTTATAATTTGCATCCCAATATTACACGTTATATACATCACAGAAGACTGAACTATAACAAAACCATTTGACATAGAAACACTGGATTGTCGGCGGCTTTTAAAAAATAATGTTGATTATTTATGAAATTATGAAAAATATTAATAACATTCCACCCATGAGGCCACTAGGTAATTTGACTGCAGGAAAGGGCTACATCATGCGTCCACATTATAAGAAGGATTGCTGTATTTTTTGCACAGATCTGTACTCATTTTTGCCACGAAAATGTCACCTTTTATCTCCCTTGAGTTGCCATATGCTCTCACTTTTCCGCTTGGACTATCCCAAATCCTCTTCTATTTTCTCTCTGGCCTGCTTTCTGACCTGTTTTCTGATACCTAAACCAGGTGCTCAGGCCTTACCAGCCCCTGAGAAACCCCTTGAGTAAGACGGTGTGTTTGAACAGCCTGCACTCCCACTTCCTGTTAGTGGACGATGGAACTCTGGGAAAACATGGCTGCCAGCTGGGACTCAGGAGGAAGCTGGAGAGACACATTCAACTGCAGAAGATCCATCCTAGTGAGTATGTGTGTGGCTGTGTGAATGTGTCGATCTGTGTGTGTGTGTGTGTGTGTGTGTGTGTGTGTGTGTGTGTGTAAGAAAAAGAAAGATTGCAATGTGTGTGTGTGTGTTTGTGTGTGTGAGAGTATTGTAATACACGTGTGTAACAGTGTGTGTGTGTGTGTGTGATGTATCTATCTCTGGCAGGGCTTAACCAGGGTGTGCCAGTGGTGTGTGTGGTGGTGGAGGGCGGCCCTGGAATTGTGTCCATGGTGCTGGACTATGTGAGCAGTGTGCCCCCCGTGCCTGTGTTCGTCTTCGAGGGATCAGGCCGGGCGGCTGACTTGCTGGCATTCTTACACAAACAGACCACTATGGATAGGTGTGGAGTGACACTGTAGTCATCTACAGTATATGTTTTTTTCAGGTTTTCGCTCTCAAAATCACACTTTAATTACACAACAATGATAAAACCAAATCAGGAGACCACTTCTGTGATTTTTTTTGTTGTTGGTGTAGTTACCCGTTAATTCAAGTGAATGCACCTAGCACTGTTGTTTGGTTAGCAGCGTTTCTGTGGCGCACACATGTGATGAAGTTTGCAAAACAAATGCCCACTGGGTTGATGCAAATAATCATGATATCATTCTGCCAAGTAGGCATAGGCTTCATTTCATAGTTCACATTTAATTGAGAAGGTTTTTGGGAAAGCCTTTCCATCTACCCGAAGGCTTTCATTAACATCGCAATATTTTTTCCTGTTCCATAGTTTTTTGGTTGTGGCAGCAACAATTTAGCAGCGGCGGTGCGCCCACCCCAAAGTAAAACATATTTTCACATGACCCTTCCCTTGCACTCTGAAATAAATTGAACACCTTCCCCCCTCATAGAATTAACTCAAAATAATATTTTCAACCACAAATAACAAAAACTGTGTTTAGGTGCATCCTGTTTCCATTGATCATCCTTGAGATGTTTCTACAAGTTGATTGGAGTCCACCTGTGTTAAATTCAATTGATTGGACATGATTTGGAAAGGCACACACTTGTCTATATAATGTCCCACAGTTGACAGTGCATGTCAGAGCAAAAACCAAGCCATGAGGTGGAAGGAATTGTCCGTAGAGCTCCGAGACTGGATTGTGTCGAGGCACAGATCTGAGGAAGGGTACTTAAACATTTCTGCAGCATTGAAGGTCCCCAAGAACACAGTGGCCTCCATCATTCGTGAATGGAAGAAGTTTGGAACCACCTAGATTCTTCCTAGAGCTGGCCGCCAGGCCAAACTGAGCAATCAGGGGAGAAGGGCCCGATGGTCACTTCCAGAAGGACAACCATCTCTGCAGCACTCCACCAATCAGGCCTTTTTGTAGAGTGGCCAGATGGAAGACACTCCTCAGTAAAAGGCCAATGACAGCCCGCTTGGAGTTTGCCAAAAGGCACCTAAAGGACTCTCAGACCATGAGAAACAAGATTCTCTGGTCTGATAAAACCAAGATTGAACTCTTTGGCCTGAATGCCAAGCGTCACGTCTGGAGGAAATCAGGCACCGCTCATCACCTGGCCAATACCATCCCTACGGTGAAGCATGGTGGTGGCAGCATCATGCTGTGGGGATGTTTTTCAGTGGCTGGGACTGGGAGACTAGTCAGGATCGAGGGAAAGATGAATGGAGCAAAGTACAGAGAGATCCTTCATGAAAACCTGCTCCAGAGCGCTCTGGACCTCAGATTGGGGTGAAGGTTCACCTTCCAACAGGACAACGACCCTAAGCACACAGCCAAGACAACGCAGGAGTGGCTTCGGGACAAGTCTTTGAATGTCTTTGAGTGGCCCAGCAAGAGCCCGGACTTGAACCCGATTTAACATCTCTGGAGAGACCTGAAAATAGCTGTGTAGCGACGCTCCCCATCCAACCTGACAGAGCTTGAGAGGATTTGCAGAGAAGAATGGGAGAAACTCCCCAAATACAGGTGTACCAAGCTTGTAGCGTCATACCCAAGAAGACTTGAGACTGTAATCGCTGCCAAAGGTGCTTCAACAAAGTACTGAGTAAATGGTCTGAATATTTAACGTAAATGTGATATTTCAGTTTTTAGTTTTAATACATTCGCAAAAATGTCAAAAAACCTGTTTTTGCTTTGTCATTATGGGGTAATGTGTGTATTGTGTGTTTAATCCATTTTTGAATAAGGCTGTAACATAACAAAATGTGGTAAAAGTGAAGGGGTCTGAATACGTTCTGAATGCACTGTATACACAAAGATTTTTGACTGGGATTGCACAATAAAGTTGTGGTCCCTATTTTTTTAACATAAATACATATACAATTACATAGATACAGACACATTACAGAGATAGAGACAAACAAAAACTCAACCTCAAGATGAGTATGAGGGGGGTTTAAATACAATTCTTACAAGCTTGTTTGGCTGGTAGCTTATTCTTTAGATGTTTGGGGCTGCTGGTGAACCGTGATATGCAGGCATAATCAAAGTGACACTGGACTAGCGCACTTGCCAGATTATTTAAGGTGTCTATAGCTAGGTTTCCATCCAATTGGCGACAGATTTTCATGTGAATATTCTAAAATCTTCATAAAAACAATATGCCATTTCAGAGTTTCATTTAGGAAAATGTGTTGCTGGACAACATGACAGTGAACATTTTAATTTACCGGATATTTGTGAACTTTTACGGACATCCATATGCATTCAGATATTGTTAGATATAGGTGTAACTCTGGTAGGCCTGAAACAGTCTTCCTCACCTCAAGTTCAACTGTCGGAGTCAGTTGGAGTGCCAGTGCGCACTGCCTTCATATCATAGGCCTGTAGTAGCTAAAGCTTAGTAATAGTGTCATGACTTCCTCCGAAGCTGCCTCCTCTCCTTGTTCAGGCAGGCTTCGGCGTTAGTCGTCACCGGCCTTCTAGCCACTGCCGCTCCTCATTTCACCATTCCATTTGTTTTGTCTTGTTTATTACACACACCTGGTTCATACCCCCTCATCAGTACCTGTATAAGTATTCCCTCTGCCCCCCATGTCTTTGTGTGTGATTGTTTATTGTGGAGGTTACTATAGGTCGGTGGAGCTACAGTGGGGGGGAAAAAGTATTTAGTCAGCCACCAATTGTGCAAGTTCTCCCACTTAAAAAGGTACACGTCAACTATGACGGACAAAATGAGAATTTTTTTTCCAGAAAATCACATTGTAGGATTTTTTATGCATTTATTTGCAAATTATGGTGGAAAATAGGTATTTGGTCAATAACAAAAGTTTCTCAATACTTTGTTATATACCCTTTGTTGGCAATGACACAGGTCAAACGTTTTCTGTAAGTCTTCACAAGGTTTTCACACACTGTTGCTGGTATATTGGCCCATTCCTCCATGCAGATCTCCTCTAGAGCAGTGATGTTTTGGGGCTGTCGCTGGGCAACACGGACTTTCAACTCCCTCCAAAGATTTTCTATGGTGTTGAGATCTGGAGACTGGCTAGGCCACTCCAGGACCTTGAAATGCTTCTTACGAAGCCACTCCTTCGTTGCCCGGCGGTGTGTTTGGGATCATTGTCATGCTGAAAGACCCAGCCACGTTTCATCTTCAATGCCCTTGCTGATGGAAGGAGGTTTTCACTCAAAATCTCACGATACATGGCTCCATTCATTCTTTCCTTTACACGGATCAGTCGTCCTGGTCCCTTTGCAGAACAACAGCCCCAGAGCATGATGTTTCCACCCCCATGCTTCACAGTAGGTATGGTGTTCTTTGGATGCAACTCAGCATTCTTTGTCCTCCAAACACGACAAGTTGAGTTTTTACCAAAAAGTTATATTTTTTGGTTTCATCTGACCATATGACATTCTCCCAATCCTCTTCTGGATCATCCAAATGCACTCTAGCAAACTTCAGACGGGCCTGGACATGTACTGGCTTAAGCAGGGGGACACGTCTGGCACTGCAGGATTTGAGTCCCTGGTGGCGTAGTGTGTTACTGATGGTAGGCTTTGTTACTTTGGTCCCAGCTCTCTGCAGGTCATTCACTAGGTCCCCCCATGTGGTTCTGGAATTTTTGCTCACCGTTCTTGTGATCATTTTGACCCCACGGGGTGAGATCTTGCGTGGAGCCCCAGATCGAGGGAGATTATCAGTGGTCTTGTATGTCTTCCATTTCCTAATAATTGCTCCCACAGTTGATTTCTTCAAACCAAGCTGCTTACCTATTGCAGATTCAGTCTTCCCAGCCTGGTGCAGGTCTACAATTTTGTTTCTGGTGTCCTTTGACAGCTCTTTGGTCTTGGCCATAGTGGAGTTTGGAGTGAGACTGTTTGAGGTTGTGGACATGTGTCTTTTATACTGATAACAAGTTCAAACAGGTGCCATTAATACAGGTAACGAGTGGAGGACAGAGGAGCCTCTTAAAGAAGTTGTTACAGGTCTGTGAGAGCCAGAAATCTTGCTTGTTTGAAGGTGACCAAATACTTATTTTCCACCATAATTTGCAAATAAATTCATTAAAAATCCTACAATGTGCTTTTCTGGAAAAAAAATTCTCAATTTGTCTGTCATAGTTGACGTGTACCTATGATGAAAATTACAGGCCTCTCTCATCTTTTTAAGTGGGAGAACTTGCACAATTGGTGGCTGACTAAATACTTTTTTCCCCCACTGTATATTGTATTTTGTATCGCCGGGATATTCACCCATGTGCCTTGTTTTCTCCAGTGCGCCGTTTTACCGCACTGTAGTGTTTTACGCATTGCTGCGTACCGCTGTATTACCGAATAAACCATTTATTCTGTGATTTACCCTCCTGCGCCTGACTCCGTCCAAAATCACCCGCTACAGAATCACACACCCAACAGCATGGAGTCAGCAGGAGTGGAGAATGTGCTTGGAGTCGTGGAGCGGGTCCGGGAGCATGCCAACATGCTAGCCAGCTTGGGCGAAGCGATGGATCGGGTTATCCAGGTTGTCCAACGCCTGGAGAGGAGAGGACCCTACCCTTCGGGACCAGCTTAGCGACCGGATCCAGCCACCCACACCCCAGCGCCCAGAGGTATTCACCTATCTCGACCAAGGGAGTACGACGGGACAGCGGCCCGCTGCCAGGGATTCCTCCTGCAGCTGGACCTCTATTTTTCCACCATCAGTCCGGCTCCATCGGAGCGGCAGAAGGTGTCCGCCCTCGTCTCCTGCCTCTCTGGGAAAGCCCTGGAGTGGGCCAACGTGGTCTGGAGTGAAGGAGGAGACGCGTTGGTCAACTACGGGGTGTTTACTCACCTCTTCCGGGCAGTCTTCGATCATCCCCCCGAAGGTAGAGAGGCGGGCGAGCGTCTGGTCCATCTGAGGCAGGGTACGAGGACAGCGCAAGACTTTGCCCTGGAGTTTAGAACTCTAGCGGCTGGGTCCGGGTGGAACGAGCGGGCCCTCATCGACCACTTCCAATGCAGCCTGCGTGAGGACGTCCGAAGGGAGCTAGCCTGCCGGGATACCACGTTGACTTTCAACCAGCTGGTGGACAAGGCCATCCGGTTGGACAACCTGCTGGCTTCTAGAGGACGTCCTGGAAGGGGCCTACCCATTTCACCCCCCTTCAACCCGGATTACGTTCCGATGGAGCTGGGTGGTGCAGTGATCCGGGAGAACGGAGGGCGACAGATCCTGTGTCACTCTTGTGGCAAGAGAGGACATTCTGCTGCACGCTGTTGTCAGAGTTCTTCTGGGTCTGGAGGTGGCAGGCAGGGCACTCTCGTGTCACCCCAGTTAGCGCAAACCCACACTTGTTCAGAGCCCTCTGCTGCGCACTTCACCATACACGTCAACTTCTCTGATTACACGGTAGTTCCCCAGTGTAAGGTGCTGGTCAATTCAGGCGCAGCTGGGAACTTTATGGACAGGTCTTTAGCTAATAGTCTAGGTATCACATTGGTTCCCCTACCCATTCCATTGCCCATCAAAGCAGTTGACAGTCGACCATTAGGGTCAGGTTTTGTTAGGGAGGTTACAGCACCAGTCACGATGATGATGCAGGAGACCCGTATGGAGCAAATCACCTTTTATATTATTTTACATTTTAGTTATTTAGCAGACGCTCTTATCGAGAGCGACTTACAGTTAGTGAGTGCATACATTTTTCATACTATTGAGTCCCCTGATTTCCCTGTTGTGTTGTGTTTTCCCTGGCTCGCACTACATTACCCCACCTTTTCATGGCCGCAGAAGGTTCTCACGGGGTGGTCGCGAGAGTGTAAGGGTAGGTGTCTAGCTGTTTCCATTGGTGCAACCACGGTAGAAAGTCCAGACACTACCTCCATCGTGCGCATTTCCCCCAAATACCTCGACTTGGCACACACGTTTTCCAAAACGCAGGCCACCAAATTACCACCCCATCAGGCGGGGGATTGTGCGATAAACCTCCGGTTAGACGAAGTGCCTCCCAGGAGTCATGTACATCCCCTGTCGCAGGCTGAAACGGAGGCTATGGAGACATACGTCTCCGAGTCCCTGCGCCAGGGGTTCATACGTCCCTCCACTTCGCCCGCCTCCCCGCGTTTCTTTTTCGTGAAGAAGAAAGACGGAGGTCTGCGCCCTTGCATTGATTACTGGGCACTTAATCAAACTACCATTCGCTATAGTTACCCTCTACCCCTCATCTCCTCTGTTATCAATTCAATGCATGGGGTGCGCTTCTTCACGAAATTAGATCTCCGGAGTGCGTACAACCTGTTGCGTGTCCGGGAAGGGGACGAGTGGAAGACAGCATTCAGCACAACCACGGGGCATTATGAATACCTGGTGATGCCGTACGGGTTGATGAATGCTCCATCAGTCGTCCAGTCCTTTGTGAACGAGGTGTTTCGGGACATGCTTGGTCACGGCGTGGTGGTCTACATCGAAGACATTTGGTGTATTCCGCTACACGCGCCGAGCATGTGTCCCTGGTTCGCAGAGTGCTGGGCAGACTGTTGGAGAATGACATATATGCCAAGTCAGAAAAGTGTCTGTTCTTCCAACAGTCCGTCTCCTTCCTCAGATACCACATCAGCACCTCAGGTGTGGAGAAGGAGGGAGACCGCATTTCAGCCGTGCGTAATTGGCCGACTCCAACCACGGTAAAGGAGGTGCAGCGCTTTATTGGCTTTGCCAATTACTATCGGAGGTTTATCCAGGGCTTTGGCAAGATCAGCCCCGGTATTGGTCAATCCCGATCCATCATTACCGTTCGTAGTGGAGGTGAATGCATCCGAGGTAGGGATAGGCGATGTCCTATCCCAATGCTCGGACACGCCACCCAAGCTCCACCCCTGTGCCTGCTTCTCTAAGAAGCTCAGACCGGCGGAGCAGAACTACGACGTTGGTGATCAGGAGCTGTTGGCTGTTGTCAGAGCCCTGACCGCGTGGAGGCACTGGCTCAAGGGGGCGAAACACCCTTTCCTTGTCTGGACTGACCACTGTAACCTGGGGGACATCCGGGCAGCGAGGAGGCTGAACCCTCGCCAGGCCAGGTGGGCCTTGTTTTTCACCCGGTTGGATTTCACGCTGTCATACATACCAGGCACTAAGAACGTGAAGGCAGAGGCACTGTCACGGCTGTACAACACAGAGGAGAGGCCCATAGACAACACCCCAATACTCCCGGCCTCCTGCATTGTGGCGCCGGTAGTATGGGCGGTGGACGCGGACATAGAGCGGGCGTTACGCACAGAGCCATCTCCACCTCAGTGCCCAGCTGGGCTGCGGTACGTGCCGCCTCTTGTCCATGATCGTCTTATCTATTGGACACACACGTCCCCCTTCTCTGGTCACCCAGGTATCGGCCGTACAGTGCGCTGCCTGACCCGGAAGTACTGGTGGCCTACCTTGGCTATGGACGTGAGAGTGTATGTCTCCTCCTGCTCGGTGTGCGCCCAAAGTAAGGCACCTAGGCACTTTCCAGCGGGTAAGTTACATCCCTTACCAGTTCCACATCGGCCATGGTCCCACTTGTCAATTGACTTCCTCACTGATCTTCCCCTCTCTCAGAGTAACACCACCACCTGGTCATTGTGGACAGCTTTTCTAAAGCCTGCCGCCTCCTTCCTCTGCCCAGTCTCCCCATGGCCCTGCAAACTGCGGAAGCCCTGTTTACTCGCGTCTTCCGGCACTACGGGGTGCCAGATGACATAGTGTCTCACCGGGGTCCCCAGTTTACGTCCAGGGTCTGGAAGGCGTTCATGGAACGTCTGGGGGTCTCGTCAACCTGACCTCTAGGTTTCACCCAGAGTCTAATGGGCAGGTGGAACGGGTGAATCAGGATGTGGGTAGGTTCCTGCGGTCCTACTGCCAGGACCGGCCAGGGGAGTGGTCGGTGTTCTTTCCATGGGCCAAATATGCCCAGAACTCTCTCCGCCACTCCTCCACTAACCTATCTCCATTTCAATGTGTTTTAGGTTATCAGCCGGTCCTGGCACCGTGGCATCAGAGCCAGACCGAAGCTCCTGCGGTGGATGACTGGTTTTGGCGTGCGGAGGAGACGTGGAACGCTGCCCATGTCCAACTCCAGCGCGCTGTGCGTCGCCAGAAGGCCAATGCTGACTGCCACCGCAGTAAGGCCCCGGTCTTTGTACCGGGTTGTCATGACTTGCCCTCATTGGCTGAGGATCAAGAATTCCTGATAGGCAAAGGTTTGAACACCCCCTTTCCTGGGGGCCAGTTTTATGACCGGTTGTTTCTCTTCCTTGCCATGATGTATTGGGAGAAAGGACCCCTTTGTTAACAAAGGAAGTCTTCCCGCTAAAACCCCAACATCCAAAAGTGGATAATGAAACAACATTCCTACTTAAAAGTATGTGGGAAATGGTTGAGGGGACTTAAAGTACAATCATGTCAAATTCGTTACCATGTTGTGATGTCAATAAAGACGGTGGAACAGCATAACTGTATCTCTGGGGGAGTACACTTCCCAGTTAGGGTTGCATCTATTTGTTGTATAAAACGAATGATTAAGTATAATAATACTTTTGTGAAGATAACAATGTGATTTTAGCATTCTAGATGAGATGATTGTTTTCCATATTGATTTGTTCTCAGTCAGTGGACACGCCCAGATGAGCACAAACATGATCGAATGCCCCTTTTACCCCAAATGCATAAAAAGCCTTTTGACCAAATTCACTTCAGACCAGCAGACGTGGAGCGTGAGCTAAACGTTGCATATGGTTAGACTAGAAAGACCAGAAAACGTGAGACGTTAGTCCACACGTTTGAAATTGAGAAACTCTGAAACTCTCAACTTCAACACGAGGTGAAGAAAATGCACTAGACTTTATCATTTCAGTCTGCAGCTGGCATGTATAGTCATCTAGAGAACTTTCACTAAAGACACAAGCTAGAGGACAACCGCTGGTACATCTGAAGTATCCATTCTAACCACCACTACGACCAGAAACTCTACCAAGGACATTGAGATCTCTGGTGGGCAAACCAGAGTCCTACATCATCAACTCAACTATCGAGGACAGCAACACGTAAATACATGTTGCATTTCTAATCCGAATGAGCGTTATTATGGTGCATAAGTATTATGATTACTGTGAGCATAGTTTCCAAAGTAACTACGATAGTTTGAATCTCTGTCTCTCCCTTCCACTCTGACCCTCCTTCTACCCAAGCATTCATGCTAATGTTAGTCCAGTCCACTAGGGACCTGTTTTCATTGTATTACGTTAGTAATCAATAACCTATGTGTGTGTGTTTGTATTGTGTTATTATTTAGTTAGTTAGTAAATAAATAATGAAGCCAATTTGTGTATTGTTGATTGATCAATAAGGTTAGGGTTTTTGCAGGTTCAAGGATTACGCGACGTTCAGAATGAGACTGATAAGAGGTAATTATTTCACAAGTGACTGTTATCGATATATATAACATATATATCTTCTAAGAGTTTAATTCGGGAGATGTTAACTTGTTAAACAACTTATTCCGTGGTGCCCCAAATTCCTAATGAGTTAATTGTTGCATGATTAATTTAATCGAGTGACAATTAAACATAGTTAGGCGATTCGATAAATAACAGTCATACATTAAAGTAAGTCACGTCACGACAGGGTGATCGGGTCTGGCTTTTGACTCGGAACCTGCCCTTCCGCCTGCCCTGCCGGAAGCTGATCCCGCAGTTTGTGGGACCGTTCAAAGTCCTGAGGAGAGTAAACAAGGTTACGTATAGGTTACTACTCCCTCCAGATTACCGTATTAACCTCTCGTTTCACGTGTCTCTCCTCAGGCCAGTGGTGGCTGGTCTGCTCCAGGAGTCTGAGGTGCGGGAGGTCCCTCCACCCCCTTCTGGACATCAAGGGGACCCCGGAGTACTCTGTCCGTTCCATCCTGGATTCGAGGCGTGGGTGGGGGGCCTTCAGTACCTCGTGGAGTGGGAGGGGTACGGTCCGGAGGAGCGGTGCTGGGTCCCGGTGAGGGATGTCCTCAATCCCTCCCTGTTGCGGGATTTCCACTGTCACCATTCGGCTCGCCCTGCTCTGCGTCCTCCTGGCCGTCCCCGAGGCCAGTGTCGGCACGCTGCTGGAGCTGTGCGTCAAGGCGGGGGGGGGGGGGGGGGGTACTGTCACGACTTCCTCCGAAGCTACCTCCTCTCCTTGTTCGGGCAGGCTTCGGCGTTCGTCGTCACTGCCGCTCCTCATCTCATCATTCCATTTGTTTTGTCTTGTTTATTACACACACCTGGTTCATACCCCCTCATCAGTACCTGTATAAGTATTCCCTCTGCCCCCATGTCTTCGTGTGTGATTGTTTATTGTGGAGGTTACTATAGGTCGGTGGAGCTATATTGTATTTTGTATCGCCAGGATATTCACCCGTGAGCCTTGTTTTCTCCAGTGCGTCGTTTTACCGCACTGTAGTGTTTTACGCATTGCTACGTACCACTGTATTGCCGAATAAACCATTTATTCTGTGATTTACCCTCCTGCGCCTGACTCCATCCAAAATCACCCGCTACAAATAGCCACACCATACCGAACCTTCACAAACGTTTCTAAACATTATTAGGGTAATATCAAAAGTAAGTCAAGCCATTGTCCATGGGAAAAATACGAGCAGAAGAGAAAATCTAAACTAGGGAAAAAATGCACTACCCTCCCCTGTGCCCCCCAAAAAACCACACAACCCTGCACAAAGCAACAACAAAAAATTGGGACAACCCTCCCCTATTTTGGATCACTCCTCCCCAACAGTAAATTTCGAGCTGTCCCTAACCCAGTGGAAGGCCCAGAGTTTTTCCTGGTCAGGTCACAGGTTCAGGAAAATCTCAGGGCTCTACTCATGTGCATCCGTAGCTCTGTAGTCAGTGTGTATGCGGTACACTGTATGTAGGTGTATAGAGGCATAACACAGGCCGTTTTCTGGGCCAAAACATGACAAACATTTGAACTGAGAGGAAGAGGAAGCTAGATAATCAGACCTCATATCTTAGCATGTGGTCGGGCCAAATGGACCCATGTTGTTGGCCTGTGTCTTACCTCACTGGTGTATCAGTCTATACTTACTGTTGGTACTGTGTACAGGCAGCTGGACACAGACATCCAGGAGGACTTTCTTCTGAGGATAGGGGGCATGTTTGGTCTGGAGAGAGCAGACGTCACCCAGCTCTACAACCTTCTGATGGAGTGTATGGACTACAGACAGTCTGTGAGTAATTTGACTGTGGGCCGGTTGCCTACTCATGGACTAAAATGCACTTTCAATTGAGATTCTCCTTTAAAGAATGATTTAGGCTTAACCTGGGTCTAGGAAACCATCCCGTCCATGTTCAGTTCATGATTATTTTCTACCTTTCAACAGGCTCCCAGGCTTAGTATAATATTTACATAAAGGGTGGAAATCCAATGACTGTTGTTCACTGCATAGAACTATTTCTATCTTTATAAAACACAGATAACAATCTTCGACTCGGAATCCGAAGATCAACAGGAGGCAGACTGCGCCATTTTGACAGCCACACTGAAAGGTACCCCTCCTCCTGTCCTTTATGCTTGTGTCTTTCACTGGAATGTGTGTTGTCATTCAGTGGATACTCAGATGAGACTTGACCCAGTCATGTCGTGCCTAGGGCTGTGGTGGTCATGACATTCTGGTGATTGTCAAGCAAATAACTGCCGGTCCGGTAATTGACCGTTAATTAACATAAACACATTTAGCATTTCCTGGCTTCCATGCATAGCCTACAAGCCACTGATGCAGACCTTTGGAACATCTACATTTCAAAAAGTCTAATAAATCCATTAAATATAGCCTATACCATCACAATAAATCCATTATTTATTTTAGACAGGTATAAAGAAACATGATATGAAGATAATGTAGCTTATTTCAGAAGAACAGAATAGCATACTCTGAGTTGTCTTTATGTTAGGCCCTGATCTGGCTATGCCATGTGGCTGTGGGCTACACTATTTAATTTAGCAGACAAGTTATGCTTAGAATGCCGTGGCATTATTTTATAGTATTTTATAGTATGAAGAATACAATTAAACATAGCTGAATAAAATATAAATTATATTTTCTCCAAACGATTTGAGGGAGTGCACAAATGTGGCTAGTCTGTGTTGAGCGGTTAACAAAGAATCAGGTCCTCCTACATTTTGAGTTATTTATTCAACTTTAGTTGTGACACAAACGTTGGGCTATATGTTTTGATATTTCATTCTAAGGCTGCATGATGCGACTCTAATAATGATTAGAAAAAAGACGCATGAAAGGCATGAGCTCTGCTTTGTTTTTTTGCGCAGGCTGTACTCGCTTCATCAGTCTCTCATTCACAATTTGACAAGAACTTGATAATTACTCAAATTTCCCAGCAGCATCGCCTTTGTGTGGCCTGTGTGCCCTTGGATTGAATATAATCATTAGAATTCCCTTCTCTCACTCACGTCTCTCTCAGATATCTCAATTCTTATTAGCCAATGCCCTTCACGTGATTGGGTCCTTCTCGCAGGCATCTCAGGTCCTTCTCACAGGCTACAAGTGAAGACAGACACATCGGGGATGCAACTGCGCGCGTCCTTATCGAATTCCGAGGCGCATATTGAAAGATGTTGGAGGAACTATCCACTATTTACTTTTTACTTTTCGTCAGCCAACAAGATGAGTAGGCCTAACGAACAGCAAAATCAATAGCGTATGTCAATCTACTATCCCCCATAGTACAAATGTTGACCTATTCTATTGGTCAACTTGTCCTTCTGTGCGAGAAATAAATATTCCAAACATAGTCTGGGACAGTTATGCGATCCGATAGATCCCAAATTAATACAACCACTGGCATCAAAAAAACATTTAAAAGCAATGAGGCTGATGCAACAGATCAGAATGTTTAGCTTAAAATGTTGATAAACTATTAGGCTATTTCTTCACATTATAAGCACAGCAATGTGCACTCGGCAGTAGGCTATAAACGCAAATGTTCCAAATTGCAATCAATTACTGGGAAAACACCATTCTCAAAAGTGACCGCAAATGCGATTATGCATGAAATGCTTTATTATAAAGGTGTATTCTTATGGTGAAAATTATCTTCCCCAAACTTGAAACTCGTCTGTCCTCGGTAGCAACACTCACTACCGAGTTCCAAACTGCCTCTGGAAGCAACGTCAGCACAATAACTGTTCGTCAGGAGCTTCAGGAAATGAGTTTTCATGGCTGAGCAGCTGCACACAAGCCTAAGATCACCATGCTCAATGCCAAGCGTTGGCTGGAGTGGTGTAAAGCTCGCCGCCATTGGACTCTGGAGCAGTGGAAACGCTTTCTCTGGAGTAATGAATTACGCTTCACCATCTGGCAGTCCTATGGATAAATCTGGGTTTGGTGGAGACCAGGAGAACGCTACCTGCCCCAATGTATAGTGCCAACTGTAAAGTTTGGTGGAGGAGGAATACTGGTCTGGGGCTGTTTTTCATGGTTCGGGCTAGGCCTATTAGTTCCAGTGAAGGGAAATCTTAATGCTACAGCATACAATGACATTCTAGACAATTCTGTGCTTCCAACTTTGTGGCAACAGTTTGGGGAAGGCCCTTTCCTGTTTCAGCATGACAATGCCCCTGTGCACAAAGGAAGGTCCATACAGAAATGGTTTGTCAAGATTGGTGTGGAAGAACTTGACTGGCCTGCACAGAGCCCTGACCTCAACCCCATCGAATACCTTTGGGATGAATTGGAACGCCGACTGTGAGCCAGGCCTAATCGCCCAACGTCAGTGCCGACCTCACTAATGCTCTTGTGGCTGAATGGAAGCAAGTCCCTGCAGCAATGTTCCAACATCTAGTGGAAAGCCTTCCCAGAAGAGTGGAGGCTGTTATAGCAGCAAAGGGGGGACCAACTCCATATTAATACCCATGATTTTGTAATGAGATGTTTGACGAGCAGGTGTCCACATACTTTTGGTCATGTAGTGTATATCATTCACAAGTGATAGGCTAATATTGTCACCCATCAGACTATTCTTGATTTAATCTTGTCTTTACATATACTAAATAACATTTTTATGAAATTTGTTCTGATTTCGAATGGACCATTATAATGCACCTGTTTTGAAACAGGGGCAGGGGAAAAAATTACATTTCATCTAGGCACTTAAATAGCAAATGGAGGACACTTTTCCCGTGGTTCATTTTCATGCCAGTCAGGTAGGCTGCACTCCTGTTGTAAAGAGAAGCAATGTGCTTAATATTAGGAACGTTGAGAAATAAATATAGTAGGCCTGGCCTATAGAAAGCTGATGGGATCCTCCTCTTTTTAACAGAGGCCATCAAAACTTTGTTTTCTCACGGAATTGCATAGCCTATAGAAATGTTGTGCAACATGAGCTCATGGGCTCTGATGAAGTGTTTGATTAGATTTTGATTATATTTGCATTGATGTCAGAGTGATTAGAGGGACAATAGAGTGCTGAGTACCAGGCAGTTAGCAAGTTTGGTAGGCTACTAATGGCCATCAGCAGCATCAGACCTTGGAGAAGCCTGTAACTAAATAAACCTATACATGATCTGTTTGTAAGTCGCTCTGGATAAGAGCGTCTGCTAAATTACGTAAATGTAAATGTAAATGTACAAAATTGTGAGTTAGGCAGGGCGAATGTTGCGTTAGGATCGGCCCACAGTCATTGACAGATTTTGTGATGATTGACAGGTACCAAGGCATCTCCGGTGGAGCAGCTCAGTACAGCTCTGGCTTGGGACAGAGCAGACGTGGCTAACAAACACATCCAAGTGTACGGCCAGTACTGGCAGGTAACACAGACAAGGAGGCAGCCAGGGCAAGGCTACCCATTGTCATTGATTTTATGTTTAATTTTTGTTAAAACATTTTTATTCAGGAAGTAAAATGGAACTGCTGTGTTTGATGGTATGACAGTCATGCTTGATGGTGGTGGTTGTTGTCTGTCAGGTTGGCTCATTGGAGCAGGCCATGCTGGATGCTCTCGTCATGGACCGTGTTGGCTTTGTCAAACTGTTGATCGACAACGGTATGACCATGAACCGCTTCCTGACCGTGTCACGTCTGGAAGAGCTCTATAACACGGTACTGACTTGATCACTTTCTCTCTCTTGTCATCTTTTCAGCTCTGTATTTATGAGTTACAATATATTGTATGCTGTACATAAAGGAGCAATTCTGTGTTTTCATATTGACAGTACAGTGGCTATTAGCTTACTCATATATCACAATTGCCATAGCAGTGGTTTTAATTGCAATCACAATAATACAGTGTAAGTATCTCTTTGGTTGTTTGGTTTTCCAATTGTTTGAATATGTTTTGTAGATCACATAGCTCTTTGTCATTAGTCCAGCTGTGGATGGTCTTTCCAGTTATAAACAATATTCAATAATTCATTACATTTTTAATAATGTAGCTCCATAAGGAGACAAGTAACAACATATATGATCATATAAAATTGTGGAAGTTTGTTTTCTGAAAGTTTTTTAATCTGGTCTACCACTTCATTCCATAGGAACAAATGTATTATAATCCAGATTACTAGCCATTTAAATATTATTCTGGTTGGCATTTGGCATTTGGTTATTTCTGAGTTGATTGTGGATAATGAAGAGATGACATGTCATTATTTCGTATAGCAACAGGGACCAACAGACAATTTCCTCCATCAACTTGTGGAAGATGTGAAACAGGTGAATACTGTTGAACATGGAACATTAGTGAAAATGTAAGGTTTTCGTATGTGTGTTTCTACAGTATTTGTTTGTGGAAATATTTATGTTTCAAATACTCAGGTGTGTGTGCGTGTGTTGTTGTGTGTGTATGTGTGTGCGTTTGTGTGTAGAACCATATACCCAAAGGATACAGATACTCCCTCATAGACGTGGGGCAGGTGATTGAGTATCTGATAGGAGGAGCCTATCGGAGCACATACACACGGAAACACTTCCGGGCCTACTATAAACGCCTACAAGCCCACTCTATGGTAAGAGACCATGGTCGCGTTTCAGGCCGACTATTTTGAAGTTGCCTGCCAGATGTCACAGTGTCTGGATAGGTATTTAACCTAGGCCTATCAACTGACCGCATCATATGATATATGTTGTGTTCCCCTGCTCAGACGTTGCATGCATCAACCAATGGTTGCGTGCCAAGTCATCGACTGTGCTGTCGGGCACCATGTTGCTATAACATACACTGAGTATACCAACCATTAGGAACCTTCCTAATATTGAGTTGCACCCCTCCCTTTTGCCCTCAGAACAGCCTCAATTTGTCAGGGCATGTCAAAAGCATTCCACAAGTATGCTGGCCCATGTTGACTCCAATGCTTCCCACAGTTGTGTGAAGTTGGCTGGATGTTTTTTGGGTGGTGGACCATTCTTGATACACACAGGAAACTGTTGAGTGTGAAAAACCCAGCAATGTTGCAGTTCATGACACAAACAAGTGACATCAATAAGGAATCATAGCTTTCACCTGGATTCACCTGGTCAGTCTATGTCATGGAAAGAGCAGGTGTTCTTAATGTTTTGTATACTCAGTGTGTGATGTGGTTAGCAGATAGGCCTACATAAAATACCTATCCAGGTGTTTTAAGATCTGGAATGCGTCAGCAACATCTTGGCAGAGGAACACGACCATAGTAATGTAGAGCCCCACTATTCAGTCGATGACATGGCACACAGCCATTGGATGCTGCATGCAGTGTGACTACAATGTAGTTGGTCTACAACACAGCCCATGTTAAATGTCTGTATACAGTACACGCACGGCAAGATATTACCCTTGGCCCTCAAGCAGTGGACACCAATGGACACCAATAATATAGCAGTATTTTTTGTTGTTGTTATGGTTTTCGTTTGTTATGTTTTTGTTTTGAAATGTAACCTTGTGTACTTTGTACTGATTTGAGTGGCCATCATTTCCAGGACACTGGACTGGACAGGACAGTTCAGGACCCCGGACCAAACAGGGCAGCCTGCACCATCAACCCACCCCAAAGTCCTAACAGCAGTCCGTCATGCCCACCCGTCTTCCACACTGCTCAGCCCTACAAACGCAAGGTCTGTGAAAGATCTGGGACCAGCACAAACAGATCTGGGACTAGGCTAACTTGTCTCCTACAAACGCAAAGTCTTTTAAAGACTCTTGTCTCCACTCACACACTGAAACACACACACAGGCTATTGATTGCTAGTATATTCTGTGGCTACAAATACCCCCTGTGTATTAGTGTTCTCATTGACTGGCTGCCTCTCCCCTCCCTCCTCTCTCTCCTCTCTCCCTCCCTCCCTCCTCTCTCTCCTTTCTCTACAGGAGAGATCCATGGTGCCCAGGGAACTGAAGGAAGCCCATCAGCAGAGCTCCAAGCTGGGCGACTCTTCTCTGGTTGTGTTCAACTTCAACGACCTGTTTGTGTGGGCCGTGCTGCAGAGACGCCAGCAGATGGCGCTATTCCTGTGGCAGCACGGGGAGGAGGCCATGGTCCGGGCTACGGTGGCCTGTAAGCTGTACCGTGCCATGGCCCACGAGGCTCAGCAAAGCAACATGGATGACAACACGACGGAGCAACTCAAAACCTACTCGCTGTCAGTGTTTCCTTGTACACATGTTGAAATGTTTTTTTTTGTATGTTGTTTCAGCAGAGTGGACTTTTGTGGTTGTGTTACTATGTTTATGAGTGCGTGTTTTCCGGTCTGTGTTTCTCAATGTTCGTCTGTTGTGGAATGGATGGCTGCAGGGACTTTGGTCAGCTGGCTGTGGATGTGCTGGACAATGCCTTCAGGCAGAACGAGCGCATGGCCATGAAGTTGCTGACCTCGGAGATGGAGGCCTGGAGCCACTTCACCTGCCTGCAGATGGCCATGTCCTCCCAGCTCCGCCCCTTCGTCTCCCACTCCTGCACCCAGATGCTGCTCACCGACCTGTGGACTGGTCGCCTCAACATGAGGAAGAACTCCTGGTTCAAGGTGAGGGTCTCAAACTCATTTTGTCTTCTGTATTGCCTTGGCCTCAAAAGCCACGGGCCGTACATACTAAGACAACCGCAGATCACATTAAATCAGATAATGGGCCGTATCTGGCCTAAGGGCCACCAGTTTGAGTGTTCAAGGCACCTTGCCTCCTTTTATGATTCTGGAAAGTAATGTAAAGCCAGTGCACCTCAATGTTCTTTCCATGCTGAGATTGAATGACAGCATAAATAAGCATTAGTTCAAGTGTATTCTTAGTCTATTAATATGATTAGTCTATAAATAGTATATTATTAGTCTATTAATATTATTAGTCTATTAATATCAGTCGATGTTGTGCTGTTCCAGCAGTTACACCTCAGATTAGATGTTTGTTTTTGTGTCTCAATCTTGTGTGTGTGTGTGTGTCAGATCATCCTGAGCATCCTCATGCCCCCTGCCATCCTGCTACTAGAGTTTAAGAGCCAGGCGGATATGTCCCATGTGCCCCAGTCCCAGGAGGCTTTGCAGTTTGTTTGGGACACGGGGAGACCAGAGGCAGACCAGGAGGAGGGGCATACAGTAACTAAGGTGCCAAAATGTACACCGTACACCAGTCGCTCTGAATTTCAGTCCTTCAGATTCCTGTCATGTAGGTTGGTATTCTAATGTGAGATTGTTGATACCATGGTCGTTTTTATTAGGCATCAAATGGAAGAAAATGGACTGAAACAAGGAGGGGCTCATTATTGATTTCCGTTGCAAAACGTTTTCTGTTGTGTGCCCTAATGAACGTGGCCCTGATCTCTTGGTGCTCTGAAGGATGGCCAGTATGTGGAGAAGGGGTCAGCGTGCTGGGAGAGGATCTCAGACCCCGTAGCTGACACAGTCACACCCGTTACCACTCAGTGTCTCTTCTGGACCAGGAGGCTGTACGAGTTCTACAACGCTCCTGTCGTCAAGTTCATGTTCCACACGGTGAGCTAGCAGCATGCACCCACCCCACTTCTCTGTTAATCACTGTCATTTCTCCCATACAGTTTGCAATATGTTGAGGGAAAAAAAGTAATCATAAAACTCTTCTACGCCTCAGGACATGCTTATTATGCAAAGAGGGACCTTTTGTTGAAAATATTTCTCAGTCTGATACAAATGACAGTGATTAGAATCACTAGATCCCTGTGTCTTGGTGGTTTTCACACTCTGGTCCATGTGCTGATGCTTTTTCACTGTGTGGTCTAGATGTCCTACCTGGCCTTTCTCATGCTGTTCTCCTACACTGTTCTGGTGAAGATGGAGGATCGGCCCAGCACTCAGGAGTGGCTGGTCATTACCTATATTGTATCCACCGCAGTGGAGAAAATAAGAGAGGTGAGTGTGTGTGTAATAAGTAAAAAGCTGTCTTATATCTGGCATGTTACACTCAAAGGTCTGACACAGCTTATCTGTTACACCTGATAGGGATTCACATCTCTCTTTCTTTTAATCTCTTATTCTTTCCTTCTTTACCTCTCTTTCTATTTCTCTCTCTCTCTCTCTCTCTCTCTCTCTCTCTCACTCCCTCCCACTCTGTCTCTGTCTCGTTCTCTTTCACATGTTCTCCCCCTCTTTTATCACTGTTCAACCTCATACCCACAGTCAGAATACAATTTCACGTATTTCCTTTATTTTGCATGCAGTCTCATCTTTAACTTAGTAGGACATTGTAATTGCTAACCTTAAAAATTAACTTGTTTGTAATTAAGCTATTTCACAAGATACAGTTGAAGTCGGAAGTTTACATACACCTTAGCCAAATACATTTTCTCAGTTTCTCACAATTCCTGACATTTAATCCTAGTAAAAATTCCCTGTCTTAGGTCAGTTAGGATCACCACTTTATTTTAAGAACGTGAAATGTCAGAATAATAGTAGAGAGAATGATTTATTTCAGCTTTTATTTCTTTCATTACATTCCCAGTGAGTCAGAAGTTTACAATTAGTATTTGGTAGCATTGCCTTTAAATTGTTTAACTTGGGTCAAACGTTTCGGGTAGCCTTCCACAAGCTTCCCACAATAAGTTGGGTGAATTTTGGCCCATTCCTCCTGACAGAGCTGGTGTATCTGAGTCAGGTTTGTAGGTCTCCTTGCTCGCACACGCTTTTTCAGTTTTGCCCACAAATGTTCTATAGGATTGAGGTCAGGGCTTTGTGATGGCCACTCCAATACCTTGACTTTGTTGTCCTTAAGCCATTTTGCCACAACTTTGGAAGTATGCTTGGGGTCATTGTCCATTTGGAAGACCCATTTGCAACCAAGCTTTAACTTCTTGTCTTGAGATGTTGCTTTAATATATCCACATAATTTTCCTTCAATCATGATGCCATCTATTTTGTGAAGTGCACCAGTCCCTCCTGCGGCAAAGCACCCCCACAGCATGATGCTGCCACCCCCATGCTTCACGTTTGGGATGGTGTTCTTCGGCTTGCAAGCCACCCTCTTTTCCTCCAAACATAACGATGGTAATTATGGCCAAACAATTCCATTTTTGTTTCATCAGACCAGAGGACATTTCCCCAAAAAGTACGATCTTTGTCCCCATGTGCAGTTGCAAACCGTAGTCTGGCTTTTTTATGGCGGTTTTGGAGCAGTTGCTTCTTCCTTGCTGAGCGGCCTTTCAGGTTATGTCGATATAGGACTTGTTTTACTGTGGATATAGATACTTTTGTACCTGTTTCCTCCAGCATCTTCACAATGTCCTTTGCTGTTGTTCTGGGATTGATTTGCATTTTTCGCACCAAAGTACGTTCAACTCTAGGAGACAGAATGCATCTCCTTCCTGAGCGGTATGACGGCTGCGTGGTCCCATGGTGTTTATACTTGCGTACTATTGTTTGTACAGATGAACGTGGTACCTTCAGGCGTTTGGAAATTGCTCCCAAGGATGAACCAGACTTGTGGAGGTCTACAATTATATATATATATATTAGGGCTGTCAAAAATAGCGCGTTAACGACGTTAATTAGTTGTTTGCTGTTAATTACGTCAATTTTTTTCACGCATTTCACGCATGCGCAGTGTGACAAATTATTCAGGTCAGGAAAGTGGTTGGGAGCTAGAGGCGAGATGGAGCAAGGTGAGCAAAGTGGGCCTATTGACGGATTCAAATATAAAAAGAATGATGATGGTACAGTTAACAAGTACAAGGTTATTTGCAAGATTTGTAAGAAGGAGTTTCAATTTCACCGGAGCTGTTCAAGCTTGAAGTACCATGTCAACGCCAAACATGCGTTTGCTGGGCCGTCAGATTCAGCAAGTGGTTTGCGCCAGACCACGCTGAATGTTTGCAGGCAATTAACAAAATCAACCTCAGATAATTTGACCAACACAATAGCAAAATGGATTGCAAAGGATTGTAGACCCATTAGCATTGTAGAAGACTCAGGTTTCCTTGATGTTTTGCAAGTGGCGTCTCAAGACTCATTCTATAAGCCACCGTCAAGAGCCACAGTTATGAAGAAAATCCACGAGCTCTATGAAAACGAAAAAGAAAAAAGGAAAGAGGTCTTGGCTCAAGTAAATCATATCTTTATTTATCTTTTGGTATGCATTTCAGAAAAAAAATGGTTAGGATTCAGGTGTAATTGCAAATAGTGATTAATCATGATTAATCCACTGAAAATTCTGATTAATTTGATTAAAAATTTTAATCATTTGACAGCCCTAATATATATATATATATATATATATATATATATATATATATATATATTTTATGATGTCAAGCAAAGAGGCACTGAGTTTGAAGGTAGGCCTTGAAATACATCCACAGATGATGTCAATTAGCCTATCAGAAGCTTCTAAAGCCATGACATAATTTTCTGGAATTTTCCAAGCTGTTTAAAGGCACAGTCAACTTAGTGTATGTAAACTTCTGACCCACTGGAATTGTGATACAGTGAATTATAAGTGAAATAATCTGTCTGTAAACAATTGTTGGAAAAATTACGTGTCATGCACAAAGTAGATGTCTTAAACCGACTTGCCAAAACTATAGTTTGTTAACAAGAAATTTGTGGAGTGGTTGAAAAACGAGTTTTAATGACTCCAACCTAAGTGTATGTAAACTTCTGACTTCAACTGTACATGAGAACATACTAGAATTGTTGCTCCACAATTTATAATATGATTCTATTCACCATCACAAAGCATTTGAATTGTTGAAAAAAAAGAACACACACCAATACATAAATACTTGTATGTCTTTTTATTAGGGCTGTCAAACGATTTTTCTTTTAAAAGAGCGCTAATGGCAGGATTTGCTGTGATTAATCGTGATTAATTCAGAATTTGCTCAAATTGAGCTGTAATTAGATTGTTTTATATATACAAAAAGTATTGCAAGAATATTGACATCTAGATGTTGTCCACAGTAACAGTTAGCAAAATAAAATAAATTGATAAAGCACACTTTCTTTAACCTCAATGTCAACTTGTTTTGACATCGCATTGTTGTTTTTAGCTGTATAGATTGTGTATTTTTTGATGTTTTCAGTGTATTTTGAACGCTTTTAGACAATGCGAATAATCACGATAAAACAATTGTGCACAACAAAAACTTGGGTTGACTGATTAACTCTGACAGCCCTACTTATTACTGCATTTTTTCAGAAAGACATGTCTACTCCGGGCATAATATAACATAGTTTTATCCTCTACCACCCCTCCTCATCGGAGGACAACTTTATTGGTATACTTTATTCTACTATGTTATACTGCTGTTATATTGAATCAAAATCTACATTAGACAACATCCCCTCTTCCTCCTCCTGACTGTCTTCTCCCTCTTCATAGAATCCTCATACATCTTGGATCTCCTTGTGTATCTTTGCTTTCATCTGGGCTTCTCACTTTCTATCTGCTCTGCAAATCTCTTCCTCTCCTCCTTTTCTTTTCCATTCTCTCTTGCTCCTCCACTTTCTGTTTCAACTTATCCTCCTCCCGAGATATTTTTTGCTCCTTCTCTTTTAACCTCTTCTCCTCCCTTTCTTTCTTTCTCCTCATAATCTCATTTGATTTCCTCTCTTTCATTCACATTTTCATCCATCTTTCTTATCTCACTTCATTCAAAGAGGTTGTTGCAGCTCTATCTATTTGTTGTAAAAAATATATATATATATATATGGGGGGGGCAAATCATACTCAAATGAACTTTTTTGTTGTTGACATTATTGTTGTTATCGACGTTTTTATTCTGATACCCGTTATTTTTGTACTATACTCTTCTTAATTTATTCTATTGAATGAAAGGTTGTCTTCTTAGCCTCGATCTTTATGAAGGCAACTCTCTCATCGTATGACATGGCTGTGATGTGCTCGGTTGCACAGTTGGCCTCTGCCTTTCTCAGCACACTGCTGTTGGGAGTGTCAATCTCTTCGTTCGCGCTCTCAGTTCCCTCTTCCTCCATTTCTTTGCCCTGCTGTCTTTTACACTGTCCTCATTCTCCCTCTCTTTCACCGTCACCAGTTCCAGGTTCCAGGGTATCTGTAGCTCCTCCTCTGCCCGTGCGAGCCCCTCATCTTCACAGGCATCACTAGGGTGGCGCAGAGCAGAGTGGTGGGAGGCTCATCCAGGTGGTTGGCCACAGTGGAGCCGTTGTCAGGCCAGTGATCGCATGGGGCTAAGGGCAGATACCCCCCTCTTCATCACGGTCCCTGTGGATGAGCTTGTTGATGATGTGCCTGTGGATACATGGCACAGTGGCCAGTGGCATAGCGGAGTTTGGTGGGGTCTAAGTGCCCCCCAAATGTGCAGTTGTATAGCTAATCTCATGCTATTTTACACATTTTGCCATGAGGCTGAGAGAAAATGTTGCTGTTTTAGAGCTCAGGGATTCTTGAAAGACGGGACAATCTTTTTTTCCACAAATATTTGTCTTAATATTAACACAATTTGAAATATATATTTTGATAGACCAAAGTATCAGCTATCATACCAGGTAAAGGAACAACCTCCTAAAATCTTAAATGTTTTCATAAAATGCAACTAACTGGATTTATGTCAACTCCGTCAGACAACATAAAAGGCATTTCATTTGTACAATTATTGTCCAACAAGTGTTTAAAGGCCTTGATTATTTAATTCTAACATTAGATTATTCAAATATGTAATACAAATCTCCAAACGTATTTTTGTTTTGTTTTATAGCACAATTAAATGCTCCAGATTTGAATAAATTCGCCAACAAAAGGTTGCAATAGTAAATTCCACATCTAAGAGGAAAACAATTAGCCAGCTAGCAACTCCAGCAAAGTTTAAGTGCATGAACATTTATTTGGCTGTAGGCTAATCACCCACCAGCAGGCTATGCCCACTTACAAGCAATGCAGGTGTGGATCTATCTGTTTGCTAGCCAGCTAAATTAGCTAGCTGGCTAGCTTGCTTAACTTAACAGTAGACAGAACTGGCTTTCGTGATTATTATCCATAGTGTCCAGCATACTGCTGGCACTGGTTGTGCTGAGAAGTCTGAAATATGGTCCAACTAGCAAGTGTTGCTCTAGGAAAATATTCTCAATCCCTTGCTGAATGAAAATTGGCCACAATTCAGAAGCTCAAGCTAGCAACATCAAAGCAACTTTGTAATGACAAACCCACTAGTGTTTTCAAATCTGCGCTCCTGCATATGGTCAGCTGTCGCGCACACAGGCAGACGCACAGACGGACGGACAGCCAGGAGCCAATATTATTAACCTTTACGACATGCATTTCTCAGCTAAATTACACGTTTATTCTGTATCACTCAACTCTCATTTATGAGTTTCGTTTGTAATGAGAGGGATATAGCTAGATATGTATTTTGATGTGTTGCTGTAGTCATGGATGGATCAGACCGACGGATAGAACGTGCGCGAGAGAATGTATCAATAGGCCTATGTGTCATAATTACCAGGAGAAATCTGACATGCAATTTGTAAACGAAGGTGCTGTACTTATAATTCGTAAAACCTACTTTTGTATCACTTTGAAGTGATCCAAATGGCAAATTCATCCTTCATCTATACATTTTGAGATATATTAAACCAGAAAGAAATTGTGACATTTGATTTGTGACTTACTGAGTCTGGCTTTAAGCGTAGGTTGCAGAACAGTGATGAAAATATTTTGTCCGAATATTGACAAAAAAATCAATTTTAAGGGGGTTTGCCATCAGTGACTGAGTTGACAAGCCACTGACAGAGTTGACAACATGTTTTGCCTATAAAAATTAAAAGTTCAATACAAAACATTTGTAAAATATGTAAAAAGATTCATTTGAAAATCCACAATAAAAACAACCATTCTATCAGATCTTTAAGCACTCTGATGGAGTTGATGTTATAAAAATATCTGACTGAGTTTATGTTTTACTGAGTTGACAAAATAGCATTTTTCTTCTTCATTCAAGTGGTATACACACAAGCAATTTATCTTTTCCTCAGTTGCTTTGACTCTAAAACCTAATTAAATGTAACATATTTTAACCAAAATTCATATTCTATCAGGCAGATGGAGTTGAGTTTATGGTTGTAACTATGGTGATTCCAATATTGTTTGTTTAAATATATCAAAAGTAGAGAACTACAGACCATGAGTGGACTTACTGCACTACATGTAATGAGGACATGACTAAGGGGTTATTATGGTATAGCTGACTCTGCTCATTCCTGATTAATTTAGGATTTTATAAAATGTATAACATTGGCTTCATCCTTCGCTTCGTGGCCATCTTTGACTTCATCGTTGGCCTCATAGCTGGCCTCACTGCCAGTTGTCTCAGTGTCATCAATGGTATTATCATCAATGTCATCCTTAACATTGTGGGTCCACTTCATCTGTCCATCTCCTCCCTGTGGGTCAACCAGCTGAGTGTGAGGGGTCAGTGGAGAGAGGCGGCGACTGGTAGGAGTGAACTCTATCATAAGGCTTGTGTGTGGGTAAGAGAAGGCACCCTGGGGTCTTTTTAGAGTGCCACCTGGTGTGAGCCTTGGGACTGGCGCTCGAAGCCCAGTGAATTAATGAGTCTGTTAGCAAATCTGTCTGTTAGCCATCGGGAAGGTGCAGCTCCGTACAGTCATAAGGGGCAAGGAGTGGACCTGTCCGAGTTCAGACTCGGTATTGGTGGCATGTGGCCATCGACGTGGCAATGGTGGCAATGCTGGAGACGTGGACGTCCTCATCACACTTCTCCCAGGCTGTGTGGAAAGACAAACAGACAGCACGATAAGAGGAATCAACTCACATTAGTCATTTATTTGCATATTAAAACAGTAACCTACTTATATTGGTATTTTCTCCGATGCCCACATCTAAAGCATTATTTCAAACTCTTATTTTAAATAATGTTTGATTTTGGTACCTTCTACAACAGTGTTTGCAGCCTCCTTATCTCTCCCCAGAGCTCCCTCATATTTTCCCATTGAAGAGTCAATACTTGGTTCAACTCCCTGATGGACTCGAGACCTGTCTTCTCTGTCTGGGTGCCTTGGTCATTGATCATGAACTCTGTCCTGACACCATAATGTCTGGCATCTGGCCCGGTTTCATTCTTCACCTATGGAAGAAAATCATGGTGTAACACACTCATGACTTGCTTATTATGTGTGCTCCAAACTTTACTCATAGTGAGTTGTTGAAAATAATGGTACCCTGACTAGGTGATTTAGAAGAGTTAACACACATACACATTTACATTACATTTACGTCATTTAGCAGACGCTCTTATCCAGAGCGACTTACAAATTGGTGCATTCACCTTATAGCCAGTGGGATAACCACTTTACAATATGTTTTTTTTCTTTCTTTCTTTGGAGTGGGATAAGGGGGGGTAGAAGGATTCTTTATCCTATCCCAGGTATTCCTTAAAGAGGTGGGGTTTCAAGTGTCTCCGGAAGGTGGTGAGTGACTCCGCTGTCCTGGCGTCGTGAGGGAGCTTGTTCCACCATTGGGGTGCCAGAGCAGCGAACAGTTTTGACTGGGCTGAGCGGGAACTGTGCTTCCGCAGAGATAGGGGGGCCAGCAGGCCAGAGGTGGATGAACGCAATGCCCTCGTTTGGGTGTAGGGACTGATCAGAGCCTGAAGGTACGGAGGTGCCGTTCCCCTCACAGCTCCGTAGGCAAGCACCATGGTCTTGTGGCAGATGCGAGCTTCAACTGGAAGACAGTGGAGTGTGCGGAGGAGCGGGGTGACGTGAGAGAACTTGGGAAGGTTGAACACCAGATGGGCTGCGGCATTCTGGATGAGTTGTAGGGGTTTAATGGCACAGGCAGGGAGCCCAGCCAACAGCGAGTTGCAGTAATCCAGACGGGAGATGAAAAGTGCCTGGATTAGGACCTGTGCCGCTTCCTGTGTAAGGCAGGGTCGTACTCTCCTAATGTTGTAGAGCATGAACCTACAGGATCGGGTCACCGCCTTGATGTTAGCGGAGAACGACAGGGTGTTGTCCAGGGTCACGCCAAGGCTCTTCGCACTCTGGGAGGAGGACACAACGGAGTTGTCAACCGTGATGGAGAGATCATGGAACGGGCAGTCCTTCCCCGGAAGGAAGAGCAGCTCCGTCTTGCCAAGGTTCAGCTTGAGGTGGTGATCCGTCATCCACACTGATATGTCTGCCAGACATGCAGAGATGCGATTCGCCACCTGGTTATCAGAAGGGGGAAAGGAGAAGATTAGTTGTGTGTCGTCTGCGTAGCAATGATAGGAGAGGCCATGTGAGGATATGACAGAGCCAAGTGACTTGGTGTATAGCGAGAATAGGAGAGGGCCTAGAACTGAGCCCTGGGGGACACCAGTGGTGAGAGCACGTGGTGCAGAGACAGATTCTCGCCACGCCACTTGGTAGGAGCGACCGGTCGGGTAGGACGCAATCCAAGAGTGAGCCGCGCCAGAGATGCCCAACTCGGAGAGGGTGGAGAGGAGGATCTGATGGTTCACAGTATCAAAGGCAGCAGACAGGTCTAGAAGGACAAGAGCAGAGGAGAGAGAGTTAGCTTTAGCAGTGCGGAGAGCCTCCGTGACACAGAGAAGAGCAGTCTCAGTTGAATGACCAGTCTTGAAACCTGACTGGTTTGGATCAAGAAGGTCATTCTGAGAGAGATAGCAAGAGAGTTGGCTAAAGACGGCACGCTCAAGAGTTTTGGAGAGAAAAGAAAGAAGGGATACTGGTCTGTAGTTGTTGACATCAGAGGGATCGAGTGTTGGTTTTTTGAGAAGGGGTGCAACTCTCGCTCTCTTGAACACTACCATGTTTTTATCGTTTGTTTTGCACGGAGTTACAGCCCCAAAATGGACACACAATTTTTCCTCTGCATATTTATTATCAACATTTGGGTCGGACACCTTCAAGACTTGAAAAAGCTTTGGGACTGATTATCTTGAAGAAAATATGATATAGACAACAACAAAAAACAAAATCAACTCACCATAACAGGAGCTTCACTGAAAATCTGCATGTCGTCTTGCTCACTGCTCTCCTAGAAAAATAATGACTACCCATAAATATACATTCACTGAATAACTCCTGGGTCATTATTTTACCATAAAGGAATGTGTAACCAAGTTCAGTTTCAAGTTTTAATGTCACATGCACAAGTACAGTGAAATGCCTTTCCTGCCAGCTCTAACCCCAACAATGCAGTAATGAATAACAATGTAATACTAAAAATAACAAGCTAGAGCAAAACCACACGAGATATAGAAATAAGAAGAACACAATAAAATAAGTCAGCATACTATATACAGGGTCAGTTCCAGTACCCTATTTACAATATGCAGGGATACTGGATCGATAGAGGTAGATACTGTATGTATAAGGGTAATGTGACTAAGCATCAGGAAATACTGTATGATAAAGAGTACCAGCAGCGTATATGATGATTGTATGTGAGTGGGTGTGTGTAGAGTCAGTATAAATGTGTGCATATTATGTGTGTGTAAGCAAATGATGGAGTGAGTGATTGTATGTTTGTTCGAGTGTCAGTGTGCGTAAGTGTGTAGGGCCTTGTGAGTGTGCATAAGAATAAAATACAAGGGTCAACTCAGCTGTGTAGCCATTCTGTTAGCTATTTAGCAGTCTTATGGCTTGGGGATAGAAGCTGTTCAGGAGCCTATTGGTGTCAGACTCGATGCACTGGTAACGCTTGCCGTGCGGAAGCAGAGAGAACAGTCTATGACTTGTGGGGTTGGAGTCTTTAATGATTTTCCGGGCCTTCCTTTCACACCACCTGATATAGATGTCCTGGATGGCAGGGAGCTCGGCCCCAGTGATGGACTGGGCTGTCCGCACTACCTTCTGTAGCGTCATGCGATCGAGGGCGGTGCTATTGCCATACCAAGCAGTGATACAGCCAGTCAATATGCTCTCAATGGTACAGCTGTATAACTTTTTGAGGATTTGAGGTGCTAAACCTTTTCAATTTCCTGAGGGGGAAGAGGCGCTGTCGCACCTTCTTCATGACTGTGCGTGTGTGGACCATTTTAAGTTGTTAGTGATTTGGACACCGAAGAACTTGAAGCTCTCGACCCACTCCACTGCAGCCCTGTCGATGGGGATGGGGGCGTGCTCGCCCCCCCCCATTTCCTGTAGTCCACGATCAGCTCCTTGGTCTTACTGATGTTGAGGGAGAGGTTGCTGTTCCGCGCCCCACACTGCCAGGTCACTGACCTCCTCCTCCCTGTAGGCTATCTCATCGTCGCCGGTGATCAGGCCTACCACCGTCATCTCGTCAGCAAACTTGACTTGAGGATGGTGTTGGATTCATGCATGGCCATGCAGTCCTGGGTGAACAGGGAGTACAGGAGGGGACTAAGCACACACCCCTGTGGGACCCTGTGTTGAGGGTCAGCGTGGCGGAGGTGATGTTGCCTACCCTCACTACCTGGGGTCGGCCCGTCAGTATGTCCAGGATCCAGTTGCAGAGGGAGGTGTTCAGTCCCAGGGTCCTAAGCTTGGTGACGAGCTTGGAGTGGACAATGGTGTTGAACGCTGAGCTGTAGTCAATGAACAGCATTCTCACATAGGTATTCTTTTTATCTAGGTGGGTGACGGCAGTGTGGCGTGCAATTGAGATTGCGTCGTTTATGGATCTGTTGGGGCGGTATGCAAATTGAAGTGGGTCTAGGGTGTCTGGGATGATGGAGTTTATGTGTGCCATAACCAGCCTCTCAAAGCACTTCATGATTACAGATGTGAGTGCTACAGGGCGGTAGTCATTGTGGCATGAAGCCTTAGAGTTCTTGGGAACAGGAAAGATGGTGGTGGTCTTCTTAAAACATGTGGGGATTACAGACTGGAATAGGCTACTACTTTTGAGGAGAGTGTTTGTAGCGCATAAATGAACTAAGGGAAATAGGGTGTAATTTGAGATTAGCCTAGAGGGTACCTACTAATGGGGAGAGGAGCATTTCTAAATAATAATAATAATAATAATAATAATAATAATAATAATAATAATAATAATAATATGCCATTTAGCAGACACTTTTATCCAAAGCGACTTACAGTCATGTGTGCATACATTTTTACGTATGGGTGGTCCCGGGGATCGAACCCACTACCCTGGCATTACAAGCGCCATGCTCTACCAATTGAGCTACAGAGGACCACACGTCGGAGGAAATAAGTGACACCTGTTTTTTCAATCTATATTTAGTTATATTTCAGTTATCATTCAAACAAGTATTTTATAAACCTCCCACTTTGGGCTGGATGTGTCAATATGTAGTTCATACATGCATAATATATGAGCAGAATTAGTTTTACCACAATTAGCCACAAAATCCCTAGTTTGAAAGCGACGGTTTACTGGTAGCTGTGCGGCGCCATTATCCCTAAATTTTTCCTACACGTGGCAAGCCCCCTAGCAATTAGAGTTCTAGCCAATGAGCTTCAGCCCCTTGCCATTTGAGTGACAGCTAGCAAGAGGCACACACAGCAGAGTGAGAGAGAGCAATGACATTGTGCACATATGTGATGTAGTATGCAATTTTCTGGGACCACTTTTGGCTCATGAGCACTACTTTCAGAACTGCTGTCTAAAAAGTATACAAAAGTACCAAATAATCTCTTTAAACCTCACAATAATACAGACTGTTCCTACACTGCATTAGACTTTACATAGTGATTTTTACTACCAGCTCTCACAGTCTCACATCAGAATTAGACGTTAATCCATGTTTCTCAAATGTCAAATTCTGAAGTTGTTCCAAACATCACATTTAAAATTGTTTAAGGTTAAATTTAGGCATTAACTCCGAAATGTTAAGGTAAGGGTTAAATTTAGGCATTAACTCTGAAATCTTAAGGTTAGGCATCAACTCTGAATGGTTAAGGTAAGGGTTAAGGTTTGGGATAGGCTTAAACAAACAAAAACAAAAATAATAACTTTCTATAGCTGGATTCGAAAATGTAACCATTGGCACCAGAGGCAGATGATTATGTCCAACCGCCAAATCCGTCCACAACGTCTTAGTAAAACTATGACTGTAATACTGCCTAGTATAGCCTAATATAACGGTCCACGTGAGAATCTCTGCTAATTTAACCTATTTCTTAGGTAATTTTTGCGCATTTTGATATTGCCTAGAGGGACCATGGCTGGCAAGTGAGCTGCGTCACATGACTCAAATAACAATGCGGGACTGCTGTTAGGTTCCGGACCAGTAACTGCGGTAGCGGGTGGGAGTCAGACAGACAGCCAGCGGGTGCGGACGAGAGCGGGATGAATTAATCAGTCCCGCGCAGACCTCTACTCTGCACTGTACCCACTCAAGTGCACTTCTACTATGGAGGACTAAAAGTGCCACAATTAAATAAATAAATACACCATTAAATAATTACTTAAATGTGTCATTAATTAATTCAAATTATAATTAAATACATAAATGTGTAATTAAATGTATCATTAATTAATTCAAATACCGATTCATTTTATGTAAAATACATATATAATTATTTCACTATTTACATTTACATTTCATGATCCTGCATTGCAGTGATTCATGAATTACTTAAAACTGTCAAACTGACCCATCAAAGTCAGTGGGCGGGGCTAACGCGAATCTAGTCTGATCCATTGCTTTGGTCTGAAGTAGAGTAGGCCAACCTGGATAGAGACAATGGAGGATCTCCGTGAACTTTCCAGGGAGTTGGTTAGAGACATTTTAAACTTAGCAGAGGATGTAGAAGCAGGACCTGCTGACATTATCCGGAATTGATTTGTCTTGGCTTGATGCAGAGGGTAACCAATCAGGCGTTAGGTTCCGCCTACCAACTTTTGATGGGTCAGTTTGACAGTTTTAAGTAATTCAGGAAGCACTCCAACGCAGGACCATGAAATGTAAATGTAAATAGTGAAATTATTATATATGTATTTTACATAAAATGAATCGGTATTTGAATTAATTAATGACACATTTAATAACACATTTATGTATTTAATTCTAATTTTAATTAATTAATGACACATTTAAGTAATTATTTAATGGTGTATTTATTTATTTAATTGTGGCACTTTTAGTCCTCCATATTCTACTACTAGACTGTGAATGTTAATTTACTGCAGAAGCGTTTCTGTTTAAAATGTCTTACCACAGCTGTTCCCCAATTTCAGACTACCACACTGGTAGCTACAGTATCCCTCTCATACTACTTCACTTTCTCACTTCACCAGTACAACTCAATATGTAGCTGCATGACAAACAAAGGTGGCAAAAAATGCAGCCAAATGTTATCTAACTGATTTTGCCTTTACATACAACTAGCTACAACATGAAGTGTTACCTCCATGAATGGACTACATGGAATGTGAATCAGGAAAAGTGTCTAACACTGACATCCATTAATCAGCCTTTATTTTCGGTGTGAGCTGTGTTCTGAATCTGATCATAGAATACATGCATACACAATGTCTTGCATTACATCACCATTGTAATTCAAGGAATTGCTGTGGGAGACAACATAAGTATGATTTCAATTCCATGGCTGGATAAAGCTACAATTCTACATGTTGTATTGTTGAGTCAAATTAAATTATAATTTAGAATTTGAGGGCTAATCAGATAATCAACAGCAGCCCCTAAACAAAATGTTTTACTTTACTACTATGCAGCCCATTGGTCTCTGGTAAAAGTAGTGCATTAATTAGGGAATAGGGGGTCAGTTGGGACACAGTCTAAATGTGTGTACTGGCTTTATATGTTTATTTTTTTTATGTGACAAATGTGTGGGTTGTGGCTACCTGTTAGGTGTTCATGTCGGAGCCGAAGAAGCCCAGTCAGAAGCTGAAGGTGTGGTTCGGAGAGTACTGGAACGTGGCTGACTTCCTGGCCATCCTCCTCTTCCTGGTGGGGCTGGCACTGCGCTGGCACAGTGGGTCCTATCAGACAGCAGGGCGGGTCACCTACTGCCTGGACATCATCTTCTGGTACGTCCGGATGCTGGACCTGCTAGCGGTCAACCAGTATGCTGGACACTACCTCACCATGATCACCAAGATGGTGAGTATAGCCTTTCCTTCCTTGGACTAACATCTAGGGTACGTACAAAACTATATTCCCTATATACTGCACTATTTTTGTAAGCCATTTCAGGTGCACACTACTGGGTTAGTGTAATAGCTCCACCTAATCACTTAGCCCAGTGTTTTTACAATCTTGGTCTATAGCCCTCAAACTCAACTCTGGATCTCAAAGCCAGTTCCACTGCATTTTCCATTGTTCCCCTCTAATCAGGGACTGATTTAACCTGGAATACCGGATGTGTGCAATTAATTATCAGGTAGAACAGAAAACCAGCAGGCTCTAGACTACGTAGTCTGGAGCCTGCTGGTCTATAGGGACCCACAGGGATGCACGTTTTAGTTCTAGTCTAGCACTAACACACCTGATGAAGCGAATCAAGGGCTTGTTGATAAGAATCAGGGGTTTTGTTTTGTTGCTTGGACAACTAAAATGTGCACCCTTGTGTGCCCCCCTAGCACCAGGATGGAAAAACACTGACTTACGCCACATAGGGATGTGACGGTCATGGAATTTTGGATGATTTTTATTGGTCAGCCAACTGACCGCGGTCACCATTATAGAATGAATAGAATGCGCGTCCCCATTCAAATCAATTATGGCATAATGGGTGGACTGGTGGCCATTATGAGTGTACCAATAGGAGCAAAGCAGGAATTACAAGCAGGAAGTGTACCCATCAATATGTGCTGTGATTTGCTATTTGTGATGTGCTGGGATTACCATGGAAATTATTGCATCACAATACCAGCCAGCCATTGTGAGGGTACCCATGAGTTTACCAGTCAAATTGCCAGGGTTACAGGTTCCAAGCCCATTCTATTCATTCTATTTCTAGGTGTGCTGCTGCTGCAGGGAGGGGGGCGTTGACTAGGCACCCGAAGACTTGTTGCTACTACACCTTACTTGTTTCGGCCGCCCCTTCTTCAGTCAGCTGTTTGTTCCACAAAAAAGCAAACCGTTATGACTGTTATTTTATTTTCATGGCGGTCTTCATCCATAATTGTTGTTTACACAGTTATACAGTAATTGTACCAGCCCTAATGCCACAGCATATGTCACATACAGTGCATTCAGAAAGTAATTACACCCCTTTACTTGACGGAGGCCCCTGTGTTCTTGGGGACCATTCAATGCTGCAAAATGTTGATACCCTTTCCCCGATCTGTGCCTCGACACAATCCTGTCTCGGAGCGTTACGGACAATTCCTTTGACCTTATGGCTTGGTTTTGCTCTGACATGCGCTGTCAACTGTGGGACCTTATATAGACAGGTGTGTGCCTTTCAAAATCATGTCCAATCAATTGAATTTACCACAGGTGTAGAAACATCTCCAGGATGATCAATGGAAACAGGATGCACCTGAGCTGAATTTCAAGTCTCATAGCAAAGGTCTGAATACTTATGTAAATAAGCTATTTACGTTTTTTATGTTTAATACATTCGCAAAAAATTCTAAAAACCTGTTTTCGCTTTGTCGTTTTGGGGTATTGTGTGTAGATTGATTAGGATTTGTATTTTATTTATCCATTTTAGAATAAGGCTGTAACATAACAAAATGTGGAAAAAGTCAAGGGGTCTGAATACTTTCCGAATGCACTGTAGTTCTAAAAAGGGCCTAAAATTGAACGTTTTATCATGATAAAACAAAAAACATGTGTGATACAAATGTAAAAAACATGTCAAACATTCTTCCTCTCAATTAAGTTTTTATGTGAAAATTGCCAGAACACTCTGAGATACCAAAAATATTTACCACTCCCGTTTGCGTGGAATCGGCCAATTTAATATATATTCAATATTTTCCTCTATGTTCTCGACCCATCTGCTCAGACCAGTAACATGTTTTACATTGTGGTTATGATGGCCATCGTGCTGCTGAGCTTCGGCGTGTCCAGGAAGGCCATCTTGTCTCCAGACGAAGCTCCATCATGGAGCCTGCTCAGAGATGTGGTCAACCAGCCGTACTGGATGATGTTTGGAGAAGGGTACCCCGATGAAATAGACGGTGAGTAACTACTAACCAGTGTCCAGTCACAGTAGTGCCTCCGTTTGGGTGGAGTTGCTTGCAATACCAGAGTTGTGGGGGTTGACTCCTGCATGGGCCACAGTCAATGGGAATATGGTGCCATTTGAGACCCTCCTCCCCTGTGTGTTTGTGGCAGCCTGTGCAGACGGCAAGTCGTGTGCACCCGGGGCCTTCCTCAACCCTTACCTCCAGGCCGTCTACCTCTTCGTCCAGTACCTCATCATGGTCAACATCCTCCTTGCCTTTCTCAAGTAGGGACTCTAAACTCTCCATCAAAAATATAAATTGTCTTTTGAATCTGTCTTTCTCTGCCTGATTGTGTCTTTATGTTTATACTTTAAGTACAAATGGGTTTTTGCAGCTTCTCTCAGTGCTTACCGGTTTGTTATGGATCTTTTTTTGACAGCAATGTCTACTTTAAAATGAAGTTCAAATCCAAAAAGTTGTGGAAGTACAACCGCTACCGCTACATTATGACCTATCAGGAGAAGCCGTGGTTGCCCCCGCCCTTCATCAGCCTGTGTCACATGACCCTGTGTATGACCACCATTTACCGGAAACACAGGGGCTCGTCTGAGAAGGAGAGAGACTCCTGTCGGCTTAGTGAGTGTGTGTGTATGTGTGTGCATGTATGCGTGTGTGTGTGTATGTATGTTTTTGGATGAGTGCAACTGATTTAGCCTTAGCCTACTACACTGTTGTTCTATGACAGTATTGATTCAAAGCATTTCCACGTGGTAGGAAAATGCTACAGTACTTTTAAGTGAGTGTATGTGTGTTTGAAATATGGACTTGTTTGTAATCTCTCTCTCCGTCTGTCAGAGCTTTACCTGGGCCAAGCGGAGCTGAAGAGGCTGCATGAGTTTGAGGAGAGGTGTGTGATGGCGTATTTCCACAAGAAAAAACAAGATGTTCTCTGCAGCCAGATCCACAGGATCCGAGCCACTGCAGAAAGGTGAGACTGAGACTTCGAAAGAGTCCAACTACCTCTCAATAGCCGTTGAGACACCCTTTTTGTGACTCCCCTGAATGTCTGTCTGTGTCCTTGACCTGACAGGGCTGAGGAGATGGGTGTAGTTATTGGCGAGGTGTCTGAGAGGGTCCATTTCATCCAGGACACCCTGCAGGTGCTGGACAGCCAGCTGGGCCAGCTGCAGGACCTGTCCGCCCTGGCCGTGGACACCCTCACCCTCCTGTCGGCCTCTGACAGCCTGCAGCAGAAGGAAGCCCACCTGGGCCACTGCCGGCCAATTGCCCCCTCCCATCCCCACAGCTGGACCCTCCCCCACATTGACATCACGCCCTGCCACACCCCCAAGGCCTACCGCAGCACCCCACCCTCCCTGCTGCGGGGCCACACCTCCTCCCGCAGTCAACGCCCGCCACTGGAGTGGCACCCGGGGACCTGGGGGGTCGGCGGCCGTGGGGGGTGGGGGACTGGCGAGACAAAAGAGGAACAGGAGGAACAGAGTATCATGGTGCATCACGGTGGCGAGGTATGGCCGGTGGGATACGGCTTTGCCCCCCATGACTCTCTCCCTCACCTGGGCGGTTCAGGGCTTAGGGACAGGACCCCCTGTGAGTCATCCCACTGTGGCTCTCCCCCGTATCCCTGGGCCTGGGCTGTAGAGGGTTCTCTGGAACCCCCCCACTGCAAACCCTGGGCCTGCTGTGACCCTGAGATGTCCATGGAGGAGGAGGAAGAGCGGGAGGTTGGGCAGCCCTTTGATGTGGATGTGTCCAGGGCCTCTAGCCATGCCTTTCTGTTGTTGGACCCCCAAGACGAGAGAGGCTGTGGGGCCAGGGGTTTGGTGAACCCTGCCTTCTGTAAGGATGACGACCCTGGGGCAGCTTGCTCCAGACTGGGCCAGTGGGGCAGGAAGTGTCCTCGTCGGTGGGCGTGTCTTTCCAGGGACCAGCAGTACAGACACAGCCGCTCTCCTTCCTCTAGCGTGGAGTACATGGCTCTATCTAATCCCCCCCTGAGGCCACTACAAGCCTCCTTCCCCGCCCTCGACTGCCTATCAGGGGAGCGGAGCTTCACAGCTGACATACCCCTTGGCTGCAGTAAAAGCAGAGGTACTGTACTACCCCCTTATGCTTGGTGAGCATTAGCAACAACACGCAAAGAAGGCTCAGTTACCCAATATTTTATTTTGTCATCACATTTGTATTATGTACCACATTTCAAATAAAATAGAATAAAATGTTATGTGTCACATGCTTCGTAAACAACATGTGTACACTAACAGTGAAATGCTTACTTACGGGCTCTTCCCAACAATGCAGAGAGAAAAAAAAGAGAAATAGTAGAAAAATAATAACACAAGGAATAAATACACAATGAGTAACGATAACTTGGCTTTATACACGGGGTACCAGTACCGTGTCGATGTGCAGGGCTACGAGGTAATTGAGGTAGATATTGTACATATAGGTAGGGATAAAGTGACTATGTAATTGGATAGATAATAAACAGTAACAGCAGCGTATGTGATGAGGCAAAATGGGGTCAATGCAGATATTCCGGGTAGCTATTGGTTAACTATTTAGTAGTCTTATACCTTAGGGGTAGAAGCTGTTCAGGGTCCTGTTGGTTCCAGACTTGGTGCATCGGTACCGCTTACTGTGTGGTAGCAGAGAGAACAGTCTATGACTTGGGTGACTGGAGTCTTTGACCATTTTTAGGGCCTTCCTCTGACACCGCCTGGTATAGAGGTCCTGGATGGCAGGGAACTTGGCCCCAGTGATGTCCTGGGCCGTCCGCACTACCCTCTGTAGCGCCTTGCGGTCAGATGCCAAGCAGTTGCCATACCAAGCGCTAATGCAGCCGGTCAAGATGTTCTCAATGGTGCAGCTGTATGACTTTTTGACGATCTGAAGGCCCATGCCGATTATTTTCAGCCTCCTGAGAGGGAAGAGGCGTTGTTGTGCCCTCTTCACGACTGTGTTGATGTGTGTAGACCATGATAGTTCCTTAGTGATGTGGACATTTAGGAACTTGAAGCTCTCGACCTGCTCCACAACAGCCCCCTCCGTTTCCTGTAGTCCACAATCAGCTCCTTTGCTGACATTGAGGGAGAGGTTATTGTCCTGGCACCACAGTGCACGGTCTCTGATCTCCGCCCTGTAGGCTGTCTCATCGTCGTTGGTGTCAGGCTGTTGTGTCGTCTGTAAACTTAATGATGGTGTTGGAGTTGTGCGCGGCCACGCAGTTGTTGGTGAACAGGGAGCACAGGAGGGGACTAAGCACATGTTGAGGGTCAGCGTGGCGGATGTGTTGTTGCCTACCCTCACCACCTGGGGACGGCCCGTCAGGAAGTCCAGGATCCAGTTGCAGAGGGAGGTGTTTAATCCCAGGGTCCTTAGCTTAGTGATGAGCTTGGAGGGCACAATGGTGTTGAACGCTGAGCTGTAGTTAATGAACAGCATTCTCACGTAGGTGTTCCTTTTGTCCAGGTGGGAAAGGGCGGTGTGGAATGCAATAGAGATTGCGGGGCGGTATGCAAATTGGAGTGGGTCCAGCCTTTCAAAGCATTTCATGGCTACAGAATGAATGCTACGGGACGATAGTTATTTAGACAGGTTACCATGGCATTACCTTGACCACATACTCATGTACAAGTACAAATACCCATAAGGTAATGATTCCATGACACTAATCCATTTCCCAATGCACCTCTAGTGATTCTACCTGTCCTGGTTGTGTTTTACAGAGTGGTCCAAGTCGTCTGACCTGGCAATGACCTCAGGGAGCAGAGAAAGGTGTCAGGCCAGGAAGACAGTCAAGATTTTGGAGGGGAGTTCTTCAGACGCTGTAAGACAGACAGACCGACATCTGAACACTGAATCTGTTCAATCATATATCATATATCTTAGTTTCCTATTTTTAATCATTTTAGAAATGTTTTATACATTTTCTTTCACTTTGGAAATGTGGAGTAAATTGTGTAGATCAGTAGGGAAAAAAATCTAATTGTATCCCTTTTTAGATTTAAATTTAAGGCAGCAGAATGTGAAAACTGTGCAAGGGGTGTGTAGACTTTCACTAGGCACTGTAGCAATCTGATGCCTGACTGTGCAGTCGGTGACATGGCAACCAACTATTGGTTGATGCAATGCAACAACTGTTATGTATGTCCTGCTCTTGTCCTGCAGGACTCCAGTCAGTCCGTGTGGACCAACTGGGCCCGCTCTGTCTCGTAAGTCTGCATGGGGTGGTACGAGCCCATGAGATCACATGTACTGTACATGTACCCTTTTTACACAATCGTGACGACCCGAACCAAACTCTGCTGGCTCGAATGTTTCCTTTCCACATGGTCCTTTTTAGCATGGTTCCAGTTATTATGGTGGATGCATCTGTGCAGCTCAGTTTGGCTCGGTTCGGCTTAGTAGTGTAAAAAGCCCAAATGGAGTCCAACCTGGGTTCAAATAATTTTCTTGAACTTTCAAATACTTTGATCGTTTGATTGAGCCTACCTGGAGTGACAGATGGGCAGGGTTTACAGTTTTGGTACATTTACATTTTTACATTTTAGTCATTTAGCAGACGCTCTTATCCAGAGCAACTTACAGTTAGTGAGTGCATAAATTTTTCATACTGGCGCCCCGTGGGAATCGAACCCACAACCCTGGCATTGCAAACGCCATGCTCTACCAACTGAGCTACACGGGGCCCAGTGTACGATCCCATTGGTTCCATTGCACCAGGCAATATCAATCAACCACAGCTAGTGATTGGCTATCAATTAGCTAGCAGCTAGTATTTGAAAGAAAACACATTTGATCTCAGGTCTGCATGGAGTAGTGCTGGAATTGTGGAGAAAGTAGTCATTGTGGAAGTACTGAAGTTGTGTATAGTAGGATAGTTTTATCAGTTCTGTATGTTCTTCTGTTATAGAGTGCAGGGTGGGATCACACCTGAAGGTAGGCAACCTGACTCATGTCTAGATTAATTGCTTGTATTTATAAAATGTATATATTCGTTTTCCCTCATTCTTTTTCTCAGCTTTCCCTTCTGCTAGAATATTCACCTTCCAAATCAAAGTCGTAATTGTTAACTGTAATTTTTTTTTATTTTATGTTCTTTGTTGTTATCCCTGTGTTTGTCTGTTACATTTCAATCGATGGAAGACCTGGACCCACACTACTCAGGTACTCCCCAACAATCACATAAATCATACATACAAATATAGCTGCAAGCAGCAATGAACGGGGTTCACAGGATGACAGATACGACACAAGATCAGTTGGATAACAAAGTAAGGACTTTATCATGTAGGAACGATCTTCTTTTATGTGCAATCATTACCATGTTTATCTCTCAATACCACAATGACACTAGCAGGACCAGATTACCGATCGGGCACACAGGGCACGTGCTCTGTGGCCCCCGACCTCCAAGGGGCCCCCAACCAAATGTATTTATTACTTTTTTTGGGTTGTGGGCCCTCTGGAGGTCGGGCCCCCCCCCCAGATAGCATACTCCAACCTAAGTGTATGTAAACTTCCAACTTAAACTGTATGTCCATTAACATGTTATTAACATATCACGTGTCATAAAAATCGATCATCTCTTCACTACAAGCAAATATCAGTGTTTCTGCATCTCATTTCCTGGTTGTAAGCAAACCACAATATCCAGAATTCATAGCGATTTCAGGACGTAGTACTGCCTCATTGGAGGTGGATCCAGTTGATGTGGAGGAATACCAAAATGTCTGCGTTTGTAACCAGCACTTTCAGCCAGAGGATTTCGAAACTGATGGAGTTGCCAGGTCATCGAACGTTGAAAAGTGAAGCTATTCCATCGATTTTCCCCTTAACTTAAAAAAGGGAGGCATCCGATCAGCGAACATCAGCGCAGCAGAAAATAAGTCAAGCTGAGGTAACGTAGCTAACTACATTTGTTTATTTAAACCTAGCTAGCTAGATTTAATAATATGCTGGCTAGACATTCCAAAGCAAATCAATGTAATTAGCCAGTTGCTATAAGGTGACGTGATTTTGTAGCTTTGCAAGCTAACGTTAGCTTAATTAGGTTACATTAGCTACAGCCTACCGGACCATATCTAACCGTTAGCTAACTAGCTAACTAACTACCGCAGAGGCTAACGTGACTAAGTGTTCTATTTAGAGCCCGATCCCATCAACATCTGCAGCAGCCTCAACATCAAGCTCAGCACCAGGAACTAGTGTAAGTCACATTTGCTAAATCTTTCCATGGCTCCATGATGAGCAAATACAGTGCATTCGGAAAGTAGTCACACCCCCTGACTTTTTCCACATTTTGTTACCTTACAGTCTTATTCTAAAATTGATTAAATTAATTGTTTTCCTCATCAATCTACACCAATACCCCATAATGACAAAGCAAAAACATTTTTTTATTTTTATTTGTGCAATTGTATAAACAATGTACATTATTATTCCGACCCTTTGCTATGAGACTCAAAATGGAGCTCAGAGTGGCCAGACGGAAGCCACTCCTCAGTAAAAGGCACATGACAGCCCACTTGGAGTTTGCCAAAAGTCACCTAAAGGACTCTCAGACCATAAGAAACAAGATTCTCTGGTCTGATGAAACCAAGATTGAACTCTTTGGCCTGAATGCCAAGCGTCACGTCTGGAGGAAACCTGGCGCCGCTCATCACCTGGCCAATACCATCCCTACGGTGAAGCATGGTGGTGGCAGCATCATGCTGTGGATGTTTCTCAGTGGCAGGGACTGGGAGACTAGTCAGGATCGAGGAAAAGATTAACGGAGCAAAGTACAGAAAGATCCTTGATGAAAACCACAGACTGGGGCAATGGGACAACAGGACAACGACCCAAAGCACACAGCCAAGACAACGCAGGAGTGGCTTTAGGTCATGTCTCAATATCCTTGAGTGGCCCAGCCAGAGCCCGGACTAGAACCCAATTAAACATCTCTGGAGAGACCTGAAAATAGCTGTGCAGCGATGCTCCCCATCCAACCTGACAGAGTTTGAGAGGATCTGCAGAGAAGAATGGGAGAAACTCCCCAAATATAGGTGTGCCAAACTTGTAGCGTCATACTGAAAACTCAAAGCTGTAATCGCTTCCAAAGGTGCTTCAACAAAGTGCTGAGTAAAGGGTCTGAATACTTATGTAAATGTCTAAAAACCTGTTTTGCTTTGTCATTATGGGGTAGTGTGTGTATATTGATGAGGGGGAAAAAACACTTATCAATTTTAGAATAAGGCTGTGACGTAACAAAGTGGAAAAGTCAAAGAAAAAGTCAAGTTATCATACAAATACAACTCCAAGTTAGAAGTATCAGAACACTTAGAAAGGTAGTTCTAACCTTAAATAGGACTGGGAAAAGTGTCAAAAATAAGAAAGCAATATATTCCATAGTACACTAGAAACCAGCAAAACATGAACAACAACAGTCTAAACATAGCTGAGGGCAATTAAGCATAATGTCCACTAGATGACAGCAAATGAGTGTAGACCCATTGGATAAAGATTTCAGCCAGGAACAAGCTCGAGCTCAACATCATCTGACTCTGAAACAAGCCAGGACAGCCAAGGGTACTGTATTTATGAAAGCACAATTCACTCTTGAGAAAACAAAACTCTTCATACCCTTGCAGTCAGTTCTTTGGCATGGGGAGAGGGGCTGTTAGTATATTCTTCTAGCCTATTCACTCTAGGTGTAGGTGCTGTAGGTGCTCATACACGACAATACATGACTAGACTGTCTAAAAGTCAAGCCCCCCTAAAACCTTTCACATCTTTGTTAACAGCCCATTTCACTGCGCCATTATTGACTCTGAGTGTAAGAAAACACTTACCAGTCTACTGTACCCTTATTTGTTTACAGATAACATGGTTTCTTTTATAGTTACACATCCTCATGATCAGTCTTCATGTCTTTCCAGGACACTTGCAGTACAAACAAATCTTCTGCAAGAGGTCGAAGCAGTGGGTGCTGAAGAAAGTGTACAAGCCCAGAACCCACCACTTCAGGGAGAGGCTTTTCCACCTTGTTGTGAAGTGCAGAAAGGACCAGACGGTTGTCTACAAGGAGCCAGAGTCACAGCACCCCAAACCCAACATCCCTGCCAACATCGCCACAGCGCCAAAGCCTGCTAAACCAGCTGCCATTACCCAACACAAGAAGAGGTGCAACAGTTGAAGAACATTCTGGAACCTGCCTGCAATATTCAACCAACACAATATCCATATTCAGTTAGACTGATGTTGTAGTTTAATATAGAATACCTAGTATGCTCACAACTGCATTGTGGTATAGCTATTGCTAGCTTGTACATATGTATATAATGTTAACGTTAGGTAGCAAGTGGCTACTGTGCTTGAAATTTAGCTAACTTGTTGCTACCTGGATAGCTACTAGTAAACAATAGCTGGAACGACCGAGCGAACAGACGCGAACTGGCTGAGTCAATTCAGTGGCTAGCTTTGCACTTGGCTAGCTAACAGTAGCTGCTAGGAGTAAGTCATAACCTACATTTGTGTTTAGTTTTTTACATATTGATAGCCCGAGTCGTTCAAGGAATTTGGGACATGGGTGACTAGTTAATGTTAGTTTGGCTCTCTCTGTGTGTTCGTGCCGTGAAAGGAGGGGTTCTTCTTTGTCTGAAAGCAATGGCTAGCTAGTTTGCTAACTATTCTAGCTAACTAACTGGCTGAATAAGTTGACGACGGACTCGCTCAAGCTGTCGGGACTAACCCACAATGTTAGACACGGACACGAACGATCTGCTTGCGTGTTGATACACTGGTGGTTTGTTGTGGCCGAGTATTGGCGCTAAACCGTGTTGTTGGAGTCCGGCATGCTAGCTGGCTGTGGCGTCTTATGACTAGGTGCCAGGACGATTTTCACGGAATAATACTGCACCTAGTTAGCTAGCTGAATAAACTAAGTTAGTATATTCCTAGAAAACATTGAATGTCTGTAGTTTACAACAATTATAGTTTCTGAGGTGGAAGTTGGGAGAGTTATATTTGGGAGTTGTGGTGAGGGAGGCCCCGCTCTTTCCTTTCCCAGATGTTTAGTTCATTTCATTCCGATCTCCTCTGCATTATTGTAGCCATCTGCTGCAGCCTGTCAACTATGCCTCTGCCTATCCCTGTTCTCTCCTCTCCGCACAGGCTACACAAACGCCTCACACCGCGTGGCTGCTGCCTCTCTAACCTGGTGGTCCCTGCACGCACCACCCATGTGGAGTTCCAGGTCTCAGGCAGCCTCTGGAACTGCCGTTCTGCTGCCAACAAGGCAGAGTTCATCTCAGCCTATGCTACCCTCCAGTCCCTCGACTTCTTGGCGCTGACGGAAACATGAATTACCACTGAAAACACTGATACTCCTACTGCTCTCTCCTCGTCTGACCATGTGTTCTCGCATACCCCGAGAGCATCTGGTCAGCGGGGTGGTGGCACAGGAATCCTCATCTCTCCCAAGTGGACATTCTAAATTTTTCCCCTGACCCATCTGTCTATCTCCTCATTTGAATTCCATGCTGTCACAGTCACTAGCCCATTTAAGCTTAATATCCTTGTCATCTATCGCCCTCCAGGTTCCCTTGGAGAGTTCATCAATGAGCTTGACGCCTTGATAAGTTCCTTTCCTGAGGATGGCTCACCCCTCACAGTTCTGGGGGATTTCAACCTCCCTACGTCTACATTTGACTCATTTCTCTCTGCCTCCTTCTTTCCACTCCTCTCCTCTTTTGACCTCACCCTCTCACCGTCCCCCCCTACTCACAAGGCAGGCAATACGCTTGACCTCATCTTTACTAGATGCTGTTGTTCTACCAATCTCACTGCAACTCCCCTCCATGTCTCCGACCACTACTTTGTATCCTTTTCTCTCTCGCTCTCCTCCAACACTACTCACTCTGCCCCTACACAGATGGTAATGCGCCGTCGCAACCTTCGCTCTCTCTCTCCTGCTACTCTCTCCTCTTCCATCCTATCATCTCTTCCCTCTGCTCAATCCTTCTCCCTCCAATCTCCTGATTCTGCCTCCTCAACCCTCCTCTCCTCCCTTTCTGCATCCTTTGACTCTCTATGTCCCCTATCCTCCCGGCTGGCTCGGTCCTCCCCTCCAGCTCCGTGGCTTGATGACTCATTGCGAGCTCACAGAACAGAGCTCCGGGCAGCTGAGCGGAAATGGAAGAAAACTAGACTCCCTGCGGACCTGGCATCTTTTCACTCCCTCCTCTCTACATTTTCTTCATCTGTTTCTGCTGCTAAGGCCACTTTCTACCACTCTAAATTCCAAGCATCTGCCTCTAACCCTAGGAAGCTCTTTGCCACATTCTCCTCCCTGCTGAATCCTCCCCCCCCCCCCCCCCCCTCCCTCTCTGTGGATGACTTCGTCAACCATTTTGAAAAGAAGGTTGACGACATCCGATCCTCGTTTGTTAAGTCAAATGACACTGCTGGTCCTGCCCACACTGCCCTACCCTATGCTTTGACTTCTTTCTCCCCTCTCTCTCCAGATAAAATCTTGCGACTTGTGACGGCAGGCCGCCCAACAAACTGCCCGCTTGACCCTATCCCCTCCTCTCTTCTCCAGACCATCTCCGGTGACCTTCTCCCTTACCTCACCTCGCTGATCAACTCATCCTTGACCGCTGGCTATGTCCCTTCCGTCTTCAAGAGAGCGAGAGTTGCACCCCTTCTCAAAAAAACAACACTCGATCCCTCTGATGTCAACAACTACAGACCAGTATCCCTTCTTTCTTTTCTCTCCAAAACTATTGAGTGTGCCGTCTTTAGCCAACTCTCTTGCTATCTCTCTCAGAATGACCTTCTTGATCCAAACCAGTCAGGTTTCAAGACTGGTCATTCAACTGAGACTGCTCTTCTCTGTGTCACGGAGGCTCTCCGCACTGCTAAAGCTAACTCTCTCTCCTCTGCTCTTGTCCTTCTAGACCTGTCTGCTGCCTTTGATACTGTGAACCATCCGATCCTCCTCTCCACCCTCTCCGAGCTGGGCATCTCCGGCGCGGCTCACTCTTGGATTGCGTCCTACCTGACCGGTCGCTCCTACCAAGTGGCGTGGCGAGAAGCTGTCTCTGCACCACGTGCTCTCACCACTGGTGTCCCCCAGGGCTCAGTTCTAGGCCCTCTCCTATTCTCGCTATACACCAAGTCACTTGGCTCTGTCATATCCTCACATGGCCTCTCCTATCATTGCTACGCTGACGACACACAACTAATCTTCTCCTTTCCCCCTTCTGATAACCAGGTGGCGAATCGCATCTCTGCATGTCTGGCAGACATATCAGTATGGATGACGGATCACCACCTCAAGCTGAACCTTGGCAAGATGGAGCTGCTCTTCCTCCCGGGGAAGGACTGCCTGTTCCATGATCTCGCCATCACGGTTGACAACTCCGTTGTGTCCTCCTCCCAGAGTGTGAAGAGCCTTGGCGTGACCCTGGACAACACCCTGTCGTTCTCCGCTAACATCAAGGCGGTGACCCGATCCTGTAGGATCATGCTCTACAACATTCGGAGAGTACGACCCTGCCTTACACAGGAAGCGGCACAGGTCCTAATCCAGGCACTTGTCATCTCCCGTCTGGATTACTGCAACTCGCTGTTGGCTGGGCTCCCTGCCTGTGCCATTAAACCCCTACAACTCATCCAGAATGCCGCAGCCCGTCTGGTGTTCAACCTTCCCAAGTTCTCTCACGTCACCCCGCTCCTCCGCTCACTCCACTGGCTTCCAGTTGAAGCTCGCATCTGCTACAAGACCATGGTGCTTGCCTACGGAGCTGTGAGGGGAACAGCACCTCCGTACCTTCAGGCTCTGATCAGTCCCTACACCCAAACGAGGGCATTGCGTTCATCCACCTCTGGCCTGCTGGCTCCCCTACCTCTGCGGAAGCATAGTTCCCGCTCAGCCCAGTCAAAACTGTTCGCTGCTCTGGCACCCCAATGGTGGAACAAGCTCCCTCACGACGCCAGGACAGCGGAGTCACTCACCACCTTCCGGAGACATTTGAAACCCCACCTCTTTAAGGAATACCTGGGATAGGATAAAATAATCCTTCTACCCCCCCCTTACCCCAACCCACCCCGCCCCCCCCCCCCCAAAAAAACAAAAAAACATTGTAAAGTGGTTATCCCACTGGCTATAAGGTGAATGCACCTATTTGTAAGTCGCTCTGGATAAGAGCGTCTGCTAAATGACGTAAATGTAAATGTAAATGTATAATTGTGTTTTATAGAAGTGTACTGACAAGTGACTAAATGATTCCAGCTGCATCAGAAACCAATTAAGTGTTGACTTCAACTTCTGGATCAATTCATTGTGATATCCATGACATTTATTTGGATAAAATAGTGAAGACTTACAGAAAACGTTTGACCTGTGTCATTGCCAACAAAGGGTATATAACAAAGTATTGAGAAACTTTTGTTATTGACCAAATACTTATTTTCCACCATAATTTGCAAATAAATTCATTAAAAATCCTACAATGTGATTTTCTGGATTTTTTTTCCTCAATTTGTCTGTCATAGTTGACGTGTACCTATGATGAAAATTACAGGCCTCTCTCATCTTTTTAAGTGGGAGAACTTGCACAATTGGTGGCTGACTAAATACTTTTTTTCCCCACTGTATACAGTTGAAGTTGGAAGTTTACATACACTTAGGTTGGAGTCATTAAAACTAGTTTTTCAACCACTCCAGAAATTTCTTGTTAGCAAACTATAGTTTTGGCAAGTCGGTTAGGACATCTACTTTGTGCATGACACAAGTAATTTTTCCAACAATTGTTTACAGACAGATTATTTCACTCATAATTCACTGTCACAATTCCAGTGGATCAGACGTTTACATACACTAAGTTGACTGTGCCTTTAAACAGCTTGGAAAATTCCAGAAAATGATGTCATGGCTTTAGAAGCTTCTGATGGGCTAATTGACATCATTTGAGTCAATTGGAGGTGTACCTGTGGATGTATTTCAAGGCCTACCTTCAAACTCAGTGCCTCTTTGCTTGACATCATGGGAAAATCAAAAGAAATCAGCCAAGACCTCAAAAAAAAATTTGTAGACCTCCACAAGTCTGGTTCATCCTTGGCAGCAATTTCCAAACGCCTGAAGGTACCTCGTTCATCTGTACAAACAATAGTACACCGGTATAAACACCATGGGACCACGCAGCCATCATACCGCTCAGGAAGTGTTCGTCTCCTAGAGATTAACTTACTTTGGTGCGGAAAGTGCAAATCAATCCCAGAACAGCAGCAAAGGACCTTGTGAAGATGTTGGAGGAAACCGGTACAAAAGTACCTATATCCACAGTAAAACGAGTCCTATATCGACATAACCTGAAAGGCCGCTCAGCAAGGAAGAAGCCACTGCTCCAAAACCGCCATAAAAAAGCCAGACTACGGTTTGCAACTGCACATGGGGACAAAGATCTTACTTTTTGGAGAAATGTCCTCTGGTCTGATGAAACAAAAATAGAAATGTTTGTCCATAATGACCATCGTTATGTTTGGAGGAAAAAGGAGGATGCTTGCAAGCCGAAGAACACCATCCCAACCGTGAAGCACGGGGGTGACAGCATCATGCTGTGGGGGTGCTTTGCTGCAGGAGGGACTGGTGCACTTCACAAAATAGATGGCATCATGAGGACCGAAAATTATGTGGATATGCAACATCTCAAGACATTAGTCAGGAAGTTAAAGCTTGGTCGCAAATGGGTCTTCCAAATGGACAATGACCCCAAGAATACTTCCAAAGTTGTGGCAAAATGGCTTAAGGACGACAAAGTGAAGGTATTGGAGTGGCCATCACAAAGCCCTGACCTCAATCCTATAGAACATTTGTGTGCAGAACTGAAAAAGCGTGTGCGAGCAAGGAGGCCTACAAACCTGACTCAGTTACACCAGCTCTGTCAGGAGGAATGGGCCAAAATTCACCCAACTTATTGTGGGAAGCTTGTGGAAGGCTACCCGAAACGTTTGACCCAAGTTAAACAATTTAAAGGCAATGTTACCAAATACTAATTGAGTGTATAGACTTCTGACCCACTGGGAATGTGATGAAAGAAATAAAAGTTGAAATAAATAATTCCCTCTACTATTATTCTGAAATGTCACATTCTTCAAATAAAGTGGTGATCCTAACTGACCTAAGACAGGGAATTTTTACTAGGATTAAATGTGAAATGGTGAAAAACTGAGTTTAAATGTATTTGTTTAAATGTATTTGGCTAAGGTGTATGTGAACTTCAGACTTCAACTGTATCATGGCCCAATGTCCATCGGTTCAGTGGTGTAGCGTGTCTGACTATGAATGCAGCAGCTAATCATTCTCAAATTCATTAGAGGCTAATTCATATATACAGTGAGGGAAAAAAGTATTTGATCCCCTGGTGATTTTGTACGTTTGCCCACTGACAAAGACATGATCAGTCTATAATTTTAGTGGTAGGTTTATTTAAACAGTGAGAGACAGAATAACAACAAATAAATCCAGAAAAACGCATGTCAAAAATGTTATGAATTTATTTTCATTTTAATGAGGGAAATAAGTATTAGACCCCTCTGCAAAACATGACTTAGTACTTGGTGGCAAAACCCTTGTTGGCAATCACAGAGGTCAGACGTTTCTTGTAGTTGGCCACCAGGTTTGCACACATCTCAGGAGGGATTTTGTCCCACTCCTCTTTGCAGATCTTCTCCGAGTCATTAAGGTTTCGAGCCTGACGTTTGGCAACTCGAACCTTCAGCTCCCTCCACAGATGTTCTATGGGATTAAGGTCTGGAGACTGGCTAGGCCACTCCAGGACCTTAATATGCTTCTTCTTGAGCCACTCCTTTGTTGCCTTGGCCGTGTGTTTTGGGTCATTGTCATGCTGGAATACCCATCCACGACCCATTTTCAATGCCCTGGCTGAGGGAAGGAGGATCTCACCCAAGATTTGACGGTACATGGCGCCATCCATCGTCCCTTTGATGCGGTGAAGTTGTCCTGTCCCCTTAGCAGAAAAACACCTCCAAAGCATAATGTTTCCACCTCCATGTTTGACGGTGGGGATGGTGTTCTTGGGGTCATAGGCAGCATTCCTCCTCCTCCAAACACGGCGAGTTGAGCTGATGCCAAAGAGCTCGATTTTGGTCTCATCTGACCACAACACTTTTACCCAGTTCTCCTCTGAATCATTCAGATGTTCATTGGCAAACTTCAGACGGGCCTGTATATGTGCTTTCTTGAGCAGGGGGACCTTGCGGGCACTGCAGGATTTCAGTCCGTAGTGTGTTACCAATTGTTTTCTTGGTGACTATGGTCCCAGCTGCCTTGAGATCATTGACAAGATCCTCCCGTGTAGTTCTGGGCTGATTCCTCACCGTTCTCATGATCATTGCAACTCCACGAGGTGAGATCTTGCATGGAGCCCCAGGCCGAGGGAGATTGACAGTTATTTCGTGTTTCTTCCATTTGCGAATAATCGCACCAACTGTTGTCACCTTCTCACCAAGCTGCTTGGCGATGGTCTTGTAGCCCATTCCAGCCTTGTGTAGGTCTACAATCTTGTCCCTGACATCCTTGGAGAGCTCTTTAGTCTTGACCATGGTGGAGAGTTTGGAATCTGATTGATTGATTGCTTCTGTGGACAGGTGTCTTTTATACAGGTAACAAACTAAGTTTAGGAGCACTCCCTTTAAGAGTGTGCTCCTAATCTCAGCTCGTTACCTGTATAAAAGACACCTGGGTGCCAGAAATCTTTCTGATTGAGAGGAGGTCAAATACTTATTTCCCTCATTAAAATGCAAATCTATTTATACAATTTTTGACATGCGTTTTCCTGGATTTTTTTTTGTTATTCTGTCTCTCACTGTTCAAATAAACCTACCATTAAAATTATAGACTGATCATTTCTTTGTCAGTGGGCAAACTTACAAAATCAGCAGGGGATCAAATACTTTTTTCCCTCACTGTACCAAATCTGTCTATATACCAAATCTGGAGTCAATCTGACTTTATGGTTCAAGATTTAAAAAATATTTGTTGCATTAGCATATGTACTAACGTGCATCTATAGGTACAGTGCCGCCATATTTGAATGCAGCAATTAATTATTCTCAGAACCATTAAAGACTGACGTAATAAGTCTAAATACAAAATCTGGAGTGAATCTGATGTGTGGTTCATGAGGAGAAGATGATTGCAGATGATTATTGTCAATAACTCAGCCATCTTTTGACAAATCCCTTAGCTTTTCTCAAACTAAGTTAAGACATGTACCATGGGCCTACAGTCCTATGGTTCATGATAAGAAGATTTTTGAAGTATGTTTAGCATATTTTAGCATATTAGCGTATGTGCTAATATGCATCTACTGGTATAATGTGGCCATCTTTGAATGCATCTGTTATTTTTTCAAATTCTTTATGGACTTGTGATGAGTCCATAGAACAAATTTGGAGGGAATCTGACTTTTAGTTCATGACAAGTAGATTTTGTATGATTATTTTAAGCATTTGCATTACATTGTCAAAAAAGTGAATTCTTAATAGTTTCGTTATTTTTTTAAGATATCAATGCCAAACTGAACATGGCTCATCATGGTAATGGCTTTAATGAACCAAACATTTTTCAAGTTAATAGGCCATTGTGGATCTGATTTCCTGATTTATCAATAATTCAGCCGTCTCTTAACCAACCCGTTAGTTTTTCTTAAACTAAATTAAGAGATGTACCATGGGCTTACCTACTACATTTGGTGTTTAGAAAATAATTTTAAAAAGCTACCAATCTATGCTTGAGTTATTTGACTAATTTATATTACCTCATTCCATGTGTGTTTTTATCTGGTTGTGTTATATTATGTTGTGTTGTAAATGTGTTGTGTTGTGTTGTGGCCGTGTTAGCCATGGAAAAGAACAACCTGATGAGGCTTGCTCACACCATACCTTTCACACCTGTCTCCATAATCGGTAAGACATCAGCTAGTCACGTTAAAGGGATAGTTCACTGTTTTTGAAGTTTCTATTATTTTTTACTCCTAGGGTGTGGTTGTTTCCTCCAAAGTGTTCTTACATTTGTTAGCTGGTTATGTAGCAATTTATAGAATAATTTCTGTTAGGTATGGATTCAAAAGCATGCCATTGCCTCCCTAATACCCATCTCCCCCATGGTTGCATGGTCCCTGTAAGCAGGAGAGGTGGTGAGTGTCTACTCCCTGGAGGAGGTGGAAACTGCAGGTGCGGAGTCCTCCATAATCTCCTGGTTGCCCCGGGGGCTGTCTGCAGTGCTGCAGCCGCTGTCCAGTGAGGGCTGTCTAGACGGGGCTCTGCGTAGGACCATGCGCGTGTTGTGTACCTGGGCCGAGGGGGACATCCTGAGGGTGGGCTGCGTGTACGTGGTCAAAGCCTTCCAGCCCAAGGTGATCTGCACCTGGCAGAGGGTCTTCCACAGCGACACCCCCCTCCAACTCTGTCTGCGGGTATACAATTCATATATAACATCATCATATACATTATATACTGTAACATCATATATTGTTGTTGGGGCCAGGAGTGTTTTCTGACCATGAGACCGGTTAAACTCTGGGCCCTGGTTATTGTTAGCCTATAGTATCTTATAGTTATAGGCTTTAACTGGTGCTCAGATTCTTTCTTGTTCAGGTCACATAGTCAGGGAAAACCCCTGACTACAATTATGTACATCCACTTTCCACAGAAAGCTGTTCACATCGTTGTCTTCTTATTTTTACCCTAATGTTTTACTTGGCATGTGTTACATCCACTAATAGCATCATTATGGCCTTCTCTTGTTCTTACAGGAGATACAGCAACAGAGAGCTGCTCAGAAACTCATGCATGTGTTCAATCAAGTCAAACCAGAAAACGTGCCACATTCTCCCAGGTTTTTACTCAACAGCTAGGAATTGTCTACATTACACGTGTGTGTGTGTGTGCTTGTGTGAGCTGATTGAATCTGTCTGTGTATGTTTGAATGTGTGCACACGTGTGTACGTGTTCATATGTGCATCAACTTATGTGTGTGTGTGTGTGTTATGTGTTACATATTTGAATGTGTTTCTCCCTCCTAGATTCCTGGATGTGTCTCTTCTTCACTGTCATTCAGACGGCCAGTGGTTGACCATAGAGAGGAACCTGGTGGGAGACTTCAGGAAGTACAACAATAACACAGGAGAGGAGATCGCCCCCTGCTGTGGGATGGAGGAAACGCTCCTGGCCTTCTCCCACTGGACCTACCAATACTCCTGTAGAGAACTAATGGTGCTGGACATACAGGGTCTGTCTCTCTGTCCTGTTCTGTCTGTCCGTCCGTCCGACCGACCCATTCTGTTGCGCTGTCTGTATATCTGACTATGGATAGATTTTAATTTAGTTAACATCATGCTTTCCTCTTTATTATTTATACTGTTTTGCCCCCACATCACTTAACAGGGTTGTCCTATAAACTACTACATTGAATTGAAGTCTCTTCTCTCTCTCCTTAATCTTTCACAGGAGTGGGGTTGGAGCTTACAGACCCATCAGTCATCCGAGCGGACGACAAATGGTACTCGCCTCACACGGTGGAGGTTCAGTGTGTGACACTGACACTTATCATCTTCTTGACATATATTCTTTTGAGGTTTAAAGATGTCTGAAAAACTTAGATTTTTGAGTGCTCTCTTCTGCCCCTGGTCTACCTGTAGCTTGACTGGTGACATGGTGTTTGGTCCTGCTAACCTGGGAGATACTGCCATCCAGAGCTTTGTCCTCAAACACACCTGCAACTCCTGCTGCAAGAACCTCAGACTCTCAGGTGAGAGAAAGTAACTATTCAGTCCACCACTTTCATAAGGGGTTATAGAGGAGATAGAGTGTGTGTGTGTATGCGTTCTTGTAATGTGTGAGAATGTGTGGTCAGTTTGGCATGTGTAATCAGAGAGTGGATCTGTAGCGTGCACGTGTGTGTGTGTGTGTGTGTGTGTCACCTTCATGTCTTCACCTGGGAGTCTCGTTGGCTTGGAGATGAAGCTCTGAACTTCAAATGATGATAGAACCAGCTAATTAAGCCAAGGGAAGCATTTCTTTTGATGACAACAAAGCATTGGAGGCAGGGGGAGGGACTTGCTTTGTGCGGTGTGCTGGGCTCTCTTTGATTACATATTAAACAGGGCTTTGTGCTGGCAAAGTGCTGTGGAGACATTAGCTTTGATTAGATATTAATCTGGGTAGACACGAGACACATGATACCAGCATCTAGAGGGAGCCTCGCCTCGGAAATTCACTCCAAAACAAACAAGTGAGCAAACAGACAAACACACACAGCAAACATTCAGCCATACTTGTTTTGATATTTTCAAAGGTGTTTTTTTTGTTTTTGTTTTTGTGTCCTCTCCAAGATTCCCATAAAATCAAAACATATTATTATTGAAAAATCCATGGACCACCTCTCAGGTCTGATCAAATTATATTTTTAGTGGTAATGACTGTGTCGACTACCATGTAGCTGATTGATGTTTGTGTTGTCAGATTTGAAGAGGAGCACGGACAGCTGTAGGACAACAGAACACATATCTTCTGAAGAGGAAAGAGGAGTGAACATGACCAGAGTGTAACCGCTTACTTGAAAGCAGATGTACGCCATCTTAACCTCTGGTTGGGTGGGATGAAGTTGCCATTAAAGCATAGACACTGATCTAAGTCGGTTTTGTTTTTTCTCCCTAAATGGTTATGGATAGGATTTGGGAAGGCTAAGCTGATCCAGAGGTGTGCTTAAGGGCAACTTCTACCAGGAATGAAAGTACTCACTTGGGGCTTTGAATGGATAGTGTACATTGTATAACTTTATGTGGACTACCTCTTGCGTTAGATGGCTGGTAGGGCTTTGGTTGTAATAACGGTTAACATTGCACTAGTCTCAGCAGCAAGCCAGATGCCGTAGTCTTCCATTCGTTCCACCTATGGAGTGCATAGTGGAGGGAGGCCAAGGTGAATTAATGTTATGTTCATACACTCCCCTCCGTATTTATTTGGACAGTGAAGCGAAATTTGGCCCTATACTCTAGCATTTTGGATTTGAGATCAAATGTTTCATATGAGGTGACAGTACAGTATGTAAACTTTAATTTGAGGGTATTTTTAGAAATTAAAGCACTTTATTGAACTAGTCGCCCCATTTGATGGTGTCATAAGTATTTGGACAAATTCACTTATAGTGTATTAAAGTAGTCAAAAGTTGAGTATTTGGTCCCATATTCCTAGCATGCAATGACTACATCAAGCTTGTGACTCAACAGGAAACCGTCTTTAGAGACACTGACCAAATTGCTCTGGCTGGACTCAAGCATGTTATTCTTTTGGAAATTAAAACAAAACTTCATTCAAAAAAAGACGATTTATTTATCAGAGACATTGCACATTAAACCTTCAATCTGGGATTTGTTTTTCAGCATAACAGACCCTATCAAATTCATGAAATCTTTTTTTTTTTCTGTTTTCAAACACTTGTGTATGTGTGAAATCATATTTTCATTTTTTAGCAATGTTGAATGCAAAAATGTATTGTTATGCTGCTTATGTTCAAAGTGGTTACATGAAAAAACAATGCTTCTCATCTTTGGAAAATAAGCATTGACATAACTCGGCTGACGCATGGTTTATGGCTTACATTCGGAAATAAAATACAAGAATAACTAAATCTGGTCTCATGGTAGTTGGAATTCGCACGGCTCAGACTCAAATTATTACAATTATTATAATTGATAGCACAGACGTTTAGATACTGTTATTAGTCCTTCACTTATAGTGCAGTTCTCATTGAAGATGTCAGCATTGTAACCCTTAAAATGCTAGTTTGTCTTTGTTTGTTTGTGTGTGTGAATGGAAAAAGAACAAGACAGAAATGCATCCATAACATTTCTTTTATTTTTCTTCCCACAAAGAAATGTCTACAAAAGCGATAAAATATAGAATTTAACAAAAATCACTTCAGACCTCATTATTTACATCTCGAAGGAGGAGACACTGAGATGGCTCAGGAAAACTCAGAACTTCAACACAACTGGATCACCAAAGCTCTTAATTTATGCATCTTGCTCGCTCTCTCTCTCTCTCTCTCTCTCTCTCTCTCTCTCTCTCTCTCTCTCTCTCTCTCTCTCTCTCTCTCTCTCTCTCTCTCTCTCTCTCTCTCTCTCTCTCT
>NC_140004.1:11944905-11978781 GCF_964263955.1 Coregonus lavaretus
TAAGGTTTGAGCTGACTCAACAAGTGAAAAAAGCAAATATATAAACAAACAATACAATGTAATCAAATATACACTTGCCCTCAAAATTCCCCTTTTTGATTGGTTCTCAAGTAAACTCAACAGTAAAGCAACTATTTCCCATTTCGCCAATCCATCTCGTCCTCTCTAACTATGGCACTTGAAAAAACGTGTTCCTTTTTTCCCCTTTTTTTTTTTTCTTCTTTACCCCAAGTACCTTTTTAAGAGTTTTGGTCACAGATGCTACATTTACTTTACTTTCTCATCATGGGAAGCAAAGACATTCTAATCAATAAATTAACAGTTTCAACACTACTCCAATAGCACACATTATTAATGCATTAAGAAAGCATACAAAGCGTCAATAGAGCAAAGAACCTCAATTTCTCCCGCTCTCTCGTTCATTCACTCTCTTTCAGCCTCTCTCTCTCTTACACAAGCCCGCACACACACACAAACACACATATGCACGGGTTCTCTAAGGAGGCATAAGTTGGGGTGGAGTGTATTTGACTAAGTATGTGAAATGTTTTTGATTAAGTATATAAAATGTCAGCACACTTTGTCCAGTGGTCTCGTTGGGATAACAACCACATTTGTTTGCGCTCCGTGGTGTCTGTTGATGGAGTAAAAGGCGCATAATGCGTTCAGTCCCTCACGCTGAACACGCTACTCCATAACATTCAGAATAAAATAACCCCACCTCCCGCCCCTCCCAAACCAACCCATCAATCCCACCCCTGACCCACAGCATCGCATGAGAAAACACAAAAGCCCCAATGTTTCATTGCCATGAAACGGCATGCAAAGATAACAGAACGACAATAGGCTAATAGTAATATAAGAGTAGTAGTAATAATAATAATAACAATAATAATAGTAATGGTAATAAAATTAAAATAATCTTACAATACAGTAGTAAATTCTTTCCAGATATTATTGCTACAGTACCTTACAGTGTTGATTTGTCACTCAGATTACCAACCCCGTCCCCCAACCCCGTCCCCCAAACCCAACCCCCCGATTCACAGTCTAGAAAGGGAAAATAAAGACAAAGTGGGGTTGAATTCACTGTCCTATAGGCATGGAATGGTTGGACGCCAGCTTAGTTATGGTCTTCCTTCATTGTAACACAAGCAGCACATCTAGAACGGGTGGTTTTATGAACGCACCTGAAAATGTTATTTTCAGGACATTATGAACATGAATTTCTGGGACTATTGTAGATAATAGCTCTCCCCATTTATATGGACTCAAAATGCACCCGGACAGTGAATCTTTCCCACACACAGATACATATACACACACACACACACACACACACACACAAGCCTTGTCTGGGTAGGTTCCTTCACTGGGAGCCACCAGCATATTTATATCTCCAAAAAAATGCTTACATTTTTCAAAAATATAAAAATGATATTTTTATGCAAAGACAGAAAAATTGTTGCTCCCTGAGAAAGATGCTGTGTAGTGCATCGAAATGCGAGTGATTGTCTTTAACTGACCTCTGACCTATGAGGGGAGAGGGATGGGAACTACTTTTTGGGTATGGAATGGGGGCGCAGGGGGTTGGGGGGGAAAGCTATGACTAGGAGAAGCTCATCCTCTGTGTGTACAGAGGATGACAGGACAACATAGTGTTCACTGCATATGGGAAAGGGTCTGGGGAAATAGATATAGGAAGTCGAGGATAATGTTTCAGGTCATACTGTTCTGTACACTGGCACTGGCTAGCATCTAGTCTCCACTAAAAGCTCAGAGGGATTTGGCAACTGTGCGAAACACGGAAACGTGTCTATTATAACATCTAAGGAAATCCTCGAAGATCTTCAACATTAACATTTAAAAAGCATTTGAAAAACATTCTAAAATGTTAATAAATAAAACAAAACAGGAAGTGATTGTCTATCATAGTTTACTATAAAGATTGTACAATGTATTGCAACTTTAAGTGGCAAACGTTTCAGTGAAGAATATCTATTACCCCTGTTCTAGAATAAACAGTGCAAGATCTACAGTCCCAGAGAGCACTCTCTGTAATGTGGAGTGTGTTTCAAGTTTCCATTTTAATCTGAAAGATTGAATGTCCGAATATTGTCAGTCAAATGGAAAGAACTGATCAGTGGACATACTGGCGTATCCACTCTAGCTAATCATGACTACCCTGTGATTGACTGTTCTAGAAGGATGAGGCTGAGCAGAGAAATGCAAGAATAAGGATAAAGCAGTGTGAAAGTTATATCTCCTCAGAGAGAAAGAGAGAGAAAGTATTCTTCATATAAACTGCCCAGTGATTAGGATGGGCGTAGATTGTGCAAAATGAGGGGGATGTAGAGAGGAAGAGGTTTATGCAGTGACTGTGGTTCTTATATTCACTGGCTAAGTAAGCCATCATGAAAAGACACCAAGATCAACACAGTAGTTTTGGCTAGGTGGGGTGGGGAGAGGTGGAGAGAGGTGGGGAGAGGTGGGGAGAGGTGGAGAGAGGTGGAGAGAGGTGATGGTAGGTTTAGGGGGGCTGGCAGGATGGCAATCTGCCAGAACCTTTTTTTCACCCAAAATAGAATATGTATGTACATATCTTCACCTTGAAAAGTAGCCATAATTGTTTTAATCCTTCTTTTACAGTTTAATAGTTCTCAACTGAAAGATGCAATACCATCTTCACATATCAACAGAGCCCAGACAAGTTTTCTCGACCTACAGAAATCACCCCCCAGGTTTAACCCAATATTCTTTAACAAGTCTCATTTAAACTTTACAAATACTGTACACATGAATCTATCAAATACAAAAACACATCGACAAGGTATCAGCCACATAGGGCTGCTGTAGTTTTAAATTAGGACTAAAATAATAACAGAACAAGAAGTAATACTGGAATCCGCTCTGTGCTAAAGAATATCTACAATAGCTTTTCTGAATCCCTCCCCACCTTCAATATCACAATATCATGTAAAAAAAAAAAAAATAAGATAAACAAATTGACTTACCCAGTTAAAAGACAGTTTACATTTGCTAGTTAAAGTCTGTACATTTCTGATCAGTTCTGAAGAGCCCCTTGGTCATAGGTGCATTATATACATTCTTTAGACTGTATCGGTGAATAGGGTCGGATAAGTGCTGGACATTCCTAGTGTTTGCGGCTGTAAGTGTCTGGATGGTCCGGGCCTGGGGTCCGGGCTTTGCGGTTGCGGTAATGATGCATCCATGGCCACGTTGTGGTCCACTCTCTGAGATTGGACCGTAGGCAGTCACTTGGGTATGCTGATGGCTGCATTGGGGTCGGGATTGAACAGCTCCTTGTAGAGCGGGGGGAAGAGCACATTGACCGTCTCGGGATGAAGCTGCTGGAAGGCCTGTAGCTCCTCGGTGTGGAGAGTACACAGGGCCGACAGCGTGGGGATCCGACCAATCAGCTACAGAGGACAGAGAGGAGTCAGAGGTCAAGAAGTCTCAGGCTGTACAAACCGCAGCTAAAGTGAAAAAGGTTGTCTAAAATACACTGCCATCCAGCCCCCCCCCAGTTTTATCATTGGAATGTGATACAAAACGAGGCAACAGTGTGCTTTAGGACCACGCAGACACCTCCGAGTGGTCGGGTAGGCTGTTTGGAGTGTTTATCCGACTGGATATTTTTTAACCAAATAATTGTCCCCTCCACTTTTAAAACCAAAGTTGCGCCCCTGCTGCCATCTAACAGCGCCTAGGTGTAACTCTCTTCGATGCCAATGTGAAGCCTCACAACAGCTGTACTGTATGAGGCTCAGTGATCTGTGCGGTGATGCGCCCTACCTTAGCCAGCGTGTCCTCATCCATGTGGTTCTTCTGCATGATGTGCTGCAGCGCAAAGTAGATCTTCTCCTGGAGCTTCTGCACCTTCCTGGGCTCCATCAGCCACGGCCGGTCTGACAAAGGAACACACAACCACATGTGAATCAATCAATCAAATGTATTTATAAAGCTCTTTTTACATCAGCAGATGTCACAAAGTGCTTATACAGAAACCCAGGCTAAAACCCCAAAGAGGAAGCAATGCAGGTGTAGTAGTCCCCTGTAGCTCAGTTGGTAGAGCATGGCGCTTGCACCGCCAGGGTTGTGGGTTCGTTTCCCACGGGGGGCCAGTATGAAAAAATGTATGCACTCACTAACTGTAAGTCGCTCTGGATAAGAGCGTCTGCTAAATGACTAAATGTAAAATGTAGAAGCATGGTGGCTACGTAAAACTCCCTATAAAGGCAGGAATCTAGGAATAAATCGTGTCTGTCTTACTAATAATAAAGACAGCTTCAGTAATGCAGCACATGTCAATCACTGTGACAGCAGCATTCTCCAGCCAGGCAATAACATCAGTAAGGTTTGCCTGTAGGTGGCAGCAGAAGGCTAGCTGTGGCTGTGTGTAGTCAGTACTGACCTGTGGAGATGAGCACTGCTGCGGAGAACAGAGCGATCTCCTCCTCAGTGAGCTGCAGAGAGCACAGACTCTTGGCAAAGTCAAACACTGCGCTGACCAAGTCGTCACAGCCTGAGAGAGACAATAAAGCGGTGGTCAATTCATTGTCATAGTTATATCTTGTCCAGAGCATTATGGGTAGTGTAGTACATCATGCTACTTAGATGGCAGTTGATGGAGGTGGTACAGTAGCGCTAGCAGCAGTGCCTTACCTAGGGCTTTGAACATTTGCATGCCCCCGTACTTCCCCTCAAACAGCACTGTGTTGTTGAGCGGGTTAAACGCCCGACACATTCTAACCAGGACCACCTCCAGACAACCTAGATCGAGAGAAAGAGACGTTGATGACTTTTTGCTAATCCAATACGTTTTTCATGTTGGTGCTACATCGTTGATAAAACATCTTTTTTTAAGGACGTGGAAACGTGGTTGTTTCAAGCAGCTTGTTTCCAGTGGGTCAACAGTGTCAGCTCACCTGACTTTAGCAGAAGGATCTGGTCGTTCTGGCACAGCTCCATGAAGCCTGAGATGCGCTTGGCAAACTCCACCACATACTGGATGGCATGGGTGATCTGGATGGCACACTGCTGCCACAGCATGTCTCGCGTCTGCAGAGAAATACACACGTTGGCATGTTAGGGACATCTGTGCAGACCTATCAATGCGTGTGTTATGACGGCTCATATACACACTTTTCAAACACTGCTATAGCACTTCTGCAAGTGCAAATACAAACCGTATTGTTTATGCCACAGGACTATGCACACAACAAGACACGCAGAGTTGTATTTGGGTAAGTCATCCCTTTTTACAGTTCAATGAAGTACAATACAAAGACAGGAATTTGGAAAATGCCTACTTATAAAATAGTCAGCTCCCTCGCTACTCAGAATATCCAAAGTACAATATCAGCAAATTGCCTTTGTGTGTTCTATAATGTCTGTCTGTAAGATGAATCTCTATGGAGAATATTTCAAAGGGTTCTTCTGTAATGACCCATAATCCATTAGACACAGAGGAATGAGAGAAGTCACAGTGATATAAAGGAACTACTGCTGTTTCACACACACACACACACACACACACACACACACACACACACACACACACACACAGGCAGAGAAAAGGAGCGAGAGAGATAGAAACAGAAGTAGGAGAAATGAGCAGAGAAAGAGAGAACTTGAGAAATAAAAGAGACAGAAAGAGAGGGGGGTGAGATTCTATAGACAAGCAGAGTTTTGGAGAGAATGAGGGCAGTTGGTATAGGGAACAAAAGAGACATTGGATGACAGTAAAGTTGGGGGGTGCTCAGAGGTTGTAGGTTAGTGAGCAGTGTAAACTCGGCTGGTCACAAGGAACGCACGCACACACACCACAGGAGGCTGCTGAGGGGAGAACGGCTCATAATAATGGCCGGAACGGTGCAAATGGAATGGCATCAAACACCTGGAAACCATGTTTTTGATGTATTTGATACCATTCCACTGATTCCGCTCCAGTAATTACCACAAGCCCGTTCTCCCCAATTAAGGTGCCACCAACCTCCTGTGACACACACACACACACACACACACTAGTCACACTCACTTTGCTCTGGTACATCTTGATGTCATTGTAGGAGTGTGTTTGCCAGGCCAGCTGCTGGAGCTCATCTGCTGTGTATTGACAGGTCTCCAGGTGAGACTTTATAATGTTCTGGGCAATACGATCTATGGAGGGAGAGGGGGAGAGGACAGAGAAGAGACAGAGTCAGACACACACTTTGATCAAAATTGTAGCAAAACGGTAGCTTACCATTCATTGTCTATGGAGTGTGAAACTGATGAACCGTTCATACATTTAGTGAAAACTTTATTTAACTTTATTCAAATTCCGAAAGTTTCAGTCTTCATGCAAGTCCCCACCAGTCTGGGGACAAAGTTTATTTTTATGTATCTGAATCTGAATTGTAGAAAAAAATGTTGTCTGAATCCTGGGGCTAATTGAAACGGGGTATAGACAACAGCAGAACGGATCTTTACAAGAATCAGGTAATGTATTGTATACTCCCATCCGAGTATGTGAAAACTCCAATATAGAGTGCACTAGTAAAACTGTGTTCAGCTGAGTTGACATTGCAACCTTAGTAAGGCAGGCAACACTCAAGCTTCACTCTGCAATCTCACAGGGTTTTCCTGCATTGATGGGCTGAGCTTCAATATGATGCATGGTCAACTCTTTACATCTGCGATGAGCAACTTCAGCAATATAGCAGGCCTTCTCTTATAACCCTGCTGAAAGAAGAGGACAAAAATCTCTCTCTCTCTCTCTCTCTCTCTCTCTCTCTCTCTCTCTCTCTCTCTCTCTCTCTCTCTCTCTCTCTCTCTCTCTCTCTCTCTCTCTCTCTCTCTCTCTCTCTCTCTCTCTCTCTCTCTCTCTCTCTCTTCTCTCTCTCTCTCTCTCAAGCATGTCTGATCTCATGTCCCTCACACAGCTTATCACACTGACAGCTTATCACACTTAGCCTCGCCATGACACCTTCCTGTTCAAATCATCAACTAAGGCCTGGTGTCTTCCTACCCAGTACAACACTCAGGCCTCATCATGCACCTAATGTTTTTGAGGGTGCACTGATGGTCCAATTGAACATCTTTGAATGAACTTAACCCTAACCCTTAGTTACCTAGCTCTCCCATGCTGACGTTGCTTGGCGCCAGCTGACTGTCCTGGTAGGTGCTGTAGTTGAACAGGTTGGTGACAGGGGTCAGGTCGTACACAGGCTCCTGCTTGATGTGCTTCATGCCCGCCATGTCCAGGCCTGACTGATCCGGGGAGGGCTGGGTGGAGTCCATTCCGTGGTAGTAGCCGCCCGGGGCACCACCATTCACCTGACCCTTGGGAAGCTCGATGACGTGGCCGTTGGCGTAGGTGCCTCCGATCTCGTGGTTGAGGGTGCTGAGGCCGTTGGTGAGGCTGGAGGAGTAGACGCGCGCCAGGGCCTCGGCCTCACCAGTCTGCTGCTGCCGCTCATTCAGGATCCGCTGCTGGTGCTTCTGCACCTCGGCGTACAGGCTGTCTCGCTGCTTCTTTGACATGCGGCCAAACTTCACCGCTACACACAGAGGGAGGGTTCTTTATTAGTCACATTGTGTTTGTTTTCTCTCTCAGCTTCACCTGTGCTTTTACATTTTAGAGATGACAATAATAGTGTAAATGGTATGTGTAGTTGACAATCTTAAAGGGATAGCTCGGGATTTTGTCAATGAAGCCCTTTATCTACTTCCCTAGAGTCAGATGAACTCATGGATACCATTTTTGTCTCTGCGCCCAGTATGAAGGAAGTTCAAGGTAGTTTCGCAAGCCAATGCTAACTAGCGTTAGCCCTAGCAGCGCAAAGACCGAAAGTCTTCGGATACAGCTAGCATGCTAGCAGACGCTAGCTGTGTCTGAAGACTTCCAGGTTTTGCGCTAATCTAGTTAGTATTGGCTCGCGAAACTACCTCTAACTTCCTTCATATTGTACGCAGAGACAAAAATGATATCCAGGAGTTCATCTGACTCTAGGAAATAGACAAAGGGCTTCATTGCCAAAATCGCAAACTATCCCTTTAAGTAAGCAAGTGTCTACACTTGTGTTTGTGCATGTATTTGTGTGTACGCGCATGTGTGTGTCTAACCGGTCTCACCATCTCTGGACATTCCGAGTGCGAGACACTTCTGTAAACGACAGTGTTGGCAGCGGTTTCGGTTGGTCCTGTCGATCAGGCAGTTCCTCTGGCGAGGGCAGGAGTATGCAGCGTTGTTCTGCTGACTACGTCTGAAGAACCCCTACAGGACAATCACAAACACGAGCGGTCAGTTAACGTTGTTTGGTCAATGTTTTGGAAATAAAAGAAAAGATGTGGAAAGAAAACAAAATAATATAATAGAAAAGATCTCACGGAGAGAAGTAAGGAGACGACGGAATAAGAAAGGAGATATAAAACCAAATGACAGAGGAGAATGATGGACAGAGGAAACAACATAGCTGTGTTGAGAACTCACTTTGCAGCCCTCACACGTAATGACCCCATAGTGGATTCCTGATGACTTGTCTCCACAAATTTTGCATGGTATAACTTCGATTTGGGCTGCGGACAGAGAGAGGGGGAGGGGAAAAGACACACACCTGGGTTACATAACCGTTTTATTGTGTCACACACACTTGCCTGTACTGTACCAGAATTAATGGCCACTCAATTTTTCCCTCTCTGTCGGGGGGTCATTAGAGTGTGTGTGTGTGTGTGTGTGTTTCTGTCACATGTGACCCAGTGAAGGGGCACAGCACTACCAATCAGAAGGAACCTCTCCAGTCAACAGGTCACTGTGACATTGGGACATCCTGTTAATTTTAGCAGTGTTTTCTGTAGTGGTAATGACAGGAACACTAGTGACATACTTTATGTCATGAGGACGAGCAGGGGTCCTTAGATGTGGTCCCAGGATTGTAATGGGGTTACATCATCAAAGTATCTTCATTTATTCGCTCACTCGTAGTGTAAATGTAGTGTACTGTAGGACTGTACTGTAGGTCTGAAATCGCCGCACACAGAAACCATTAGGAGCGTCCAGTGACCACAGTAACCAGTGTAGCCACGTAGTTCAAGATGGAGAATGAGAGTGATAGATAGAGAGATAGATGGCACATATCTGCTGAGACTGTACACTCACTATAAAGAGATTATACACTCAATCTAATCCTAAATGATTTTCTTCCTCCCACGCTGTTCCTTGCGCTGCACACTGGCTTATCCAAAGCAACAATTCCCTAATATTCTCTCTGTACCTGAACCTGCACTTGGTAGAACCAGGTAAGATGGTTATTAACTGACTAAACAGACATTTCAGGTGATAACAAAACATGTTTTGTTTAGTTATTTTTTCCTCAAATTGTTTCTCTAACTTTACTGCAAGTCAAGCTAGCTTGCACTGCAGAGCAGCTAACGTTAGCTAGCTAAAAGCTAGGCTAGGTTGAAGATACCATTGTAGCTAGCAACCTCAACCTAACAATTATCATCAAAATCAAAGCTCCTTACCATCAAAATATATTTAAACGGGAGGCAACAGTCAGATAATATATATATATATTTTGTGTTTTATAGACCAGCTTTAATAATGCAGATAGATTGTAGTTGTCTGCATCATTTTCAAGGGTTTTTCAATATTTTTACTATTTTTTACATTGTAGAATAATAGTGAAGATATCAAAACTATGAAATAACACATATGGAATCATGCAGTAACCAAAAAAGTGTTAAACAAATCAAAATATATTTTATATTTGAGATTCTTCAAATAGCCACCCTTTGCGTTGATGACAGCTTTGCACACGCAAGGAAGAAGTCTCCAAAACCACCATAAAAAAGCCAGATTATGGTTTGCAACTGCACATGGGGACAAAGATCTTACTTTTTGGAGAAATGTCCTCTGGCCTGATGAAACAAAAATAGAAATGTTTGGCCATAATGACCACCGTTATGTTTGGAGGAAAAAGGGGGTGCTTGCAAGCCGAAGAACACCATCCCAACCGTGAAGCACCGAGCATCATGCTGTGGGGGTGCTTTGCTGCAGGAGGGACTGGTGCACTTCACAAAATAGATGGCATCATGAGGAAGGAAAATTATGTGGATATATTGAAGCAACATCTCAAGACATCAGTCAGGAAGTTAAAGCTTGGTCGCAAATAGGTCTTCCAAATAGACAATGACCCCAAGTATACTTCCAAAGTTGTGGCAAAATGGCTTAAGGACAACAAAGTCAAGGTATTGGAGTGGCCATCACAAAGCCCTGACCTCAATCCTATAGAAAATGTGTAGGCAGAACTGAAAAAGCATGTGCGAGCAAGGAGGCCTACAAACCTGACTCAGTTACACCAGCTCTGTCAGGAGGAATGGGCCAAAATTCACCCAACTTATTGTGGGAAGCTTGTGGAAGGCTACCCGAAACGTTTGACCCATGTTAAACAATTTAAAGGCAATGCTACCAAATACTAATTGAGTGTATGTAAACTTCTGACCCACTGGGAATGTGATGAAAGAAATAAAAGCTGAAATATATCATTCTCTCTACTATTATTCTGACATTTCACATTCGTAAAATAAAGTGGTGATCCTAACTGACCTAAGAAAGGAAATTTTACTAGGATTAAATGTCAGGAATTGTGAAAAACTGAGTTTAAATGTATTTGGCTAAGGTGTATGTAAACTTCCGACTTCAACTGTATATACATTTTACGGACACAATGTATTTTACAGTAGTTATCTTTTGTTTGTTTTTAATCCTTCAGCTACCCTCAACCCCTCCCATCTATCTCTGAAGACCATCCAGTTTTTATTTATATTTGCCATATATTTTTCAACTGTGCCGTGATGTTTCACAAAAGTTCTGAACCTTCATAGTTTCTACAGATTGTAAATTAAATAAACATTTTTGCTAAAACTATTATTATATTATTGATCGATTGACTATGACTTTTCAAATCACCCAGCAGTGCTATTTGCAGAGTTAGCTCCAGGTAAATGTTGCAATTCTTCAGCCATTCCTGAACCTGCGACCAAAAACAAGCTACATATACCATAACAAATGATCTAATGATTCTGTCTCTTCGCAGAAAGATCTGCAGAGCTGGGATGGTTCTATCCCCCATATATTTAACATTCTATTGGTTGCAAGAATTTTGTATAATCATAAAAATTATAAGTCGTTTTGTGTATCAGTTCATAAACCATGTGCCATGGAATCCGTACATCGAAAATCTCTTCCCAACTATTTTGCAATCTATATGGCACAGCTGTCAATTTTTTGGTCTTTAAATGAAACTTGCCTCTTTAATTTTTGCGGTAATGCTGCAATTAGTTGGTTGTAAATCTGGGTAGAGCAGACATTTCCATATATTTCTGTTAGCTGCATGTGTGACATAACTCCACCAGTCCTATTTATGATATAAGATTATACCTTTTTTAAACATGTTTATTTTTTTAATATTACCATTAAAATAGTACTCACTTATAGGAATGGGTAATTGTTTACAAGTTGCTCGCTATACCATAAAGCCATCTCCACAAAGGTTGAACATTTTCAAAGTATGCGGTGCCCGTTTCGTGACGGAGCCTTCAACTACGTTGTGGATGTTTCCATTGAAATGCATGACATCCGGCACAACGTAACGGAGTGTTTATGGGTATTATGAACGAGGCTTTAGGGCTCTATTCAATCTGTATCGCTGAAGCGTTACAGATTGCACGTTAGAAATGTAAAGGTAATTTCCGATTGAACCGACATATGCAGCATTTACCGTGAATGCAGTCTCCGCTAACACGGGAACATTGCCTTTAAATTTCAATCACGCTGTAACGCTGAACGTCTGTGATACGGATTGAATAGAGCCCTAGAAGTTGTCCTATTTTCAGTTTCTGAAATAGTAATATTCCACAAATCTACGAGAATTAATAGCCTTCAGATTTAGTCTGAAACAGATAAAAACACATAGAACTTTGATGACCCTGACAATAGCACAAAACTACACAAAACAAGGGACCCCAACTGGGTTGTGTTCATTAGGAACCAAACGGAAGAAAAATTTACAGAAACAGGAAGGGACTACCTGGATTTGCCCAATAAGAAACACTACTTTTCGTTTTACGTTACAAACATTATTTTTATGTGTGCCCTAATGAACACAACCAAGGATTCATTACGATCTGTGGTAGAGCAATAGCAGAAAAACTGCAAAGTACACAGAGAAATTACAAAGGGTTAATCTTCTAACATTTTAACCCGAGCTTCTCATATTAATGTAGTAATTTGCGGTCAAAGGCAATGTCCAAAAGTATTTCTTACCTATTGCATCCGTTTTCATTTTCCGTGGAGACACATGCATAAACACATGTAGCCTACACACACCGCTCTGTGTTGCAGCTACAACAGGATAACAGGTGTTTTAATGTGTGTGTGGTAATGATTGTGTGCATATGCATGTTGTGTGGGTGTCTAAATGGTTTACGTCCAGGACCTAATTGGTCTGATGAGCATCAGCAGTGTTTATGGAGTGTGTGTATGTGGTTTGTATGTCATCTGTGTGCATGTGTGTATACAGTGTCATAATGGGATTAGCTCAGGGAGATGATGACTACTCAGAGTTGTCTGCTGTCTAAACTGGAGCGGTCTTGTACTTCTTTACCCAGGGAGGGACGTCCCACTCCCCCCACAAAGCCTGAGTCAGAGAGGGTCCGACTAGGGGTTTAATGACCATGACCTCTCTGACCCCGGAGTCTAAGACCATGTGGTGACACAAGGTTAGTTAGTTCCTGACCCCACCCAACCCAGGACACTATTATATTCTAGACAGACAGACAGACACATAATCAGCAAGATAGACAGAAATTGAAAGATTGAAGATAACAATGTCCAATTTCATGTATGGGTTATGGAGACTCCATATACTGTAACAGTCTTTGTAACATTATTTCAGCCTCACGATTGGTCGGCCACACACTTAGCCACTCATGTGGGAGTGGAGAAGAGGTAGAGTAGGGGTTAAGACTGACGAGGGGTAAGACAAGGCCCTCTTGAGAGCTGAAAACCCTCAGCAGACAGGACAGTTTGTACTTACTGACCCTCTTCAAACCCCCATTTATATAATCTTCTACCTTTTCCTTTCCCTTTCCCTTATCGATCTACAAGCCCTACATACACATTGTGAATGAGAGTCATTAACTGTGTGTTCGGGGTGTGTGTGTGTTTGAAGTCCACAGCTGCTGTGTGTGGACTGGGACTGTGAGTGTTATGAAGAAAGGACTCTCTGGGTTGGTTCTAGAGGTGACCCATTTCCACCAGTTCCTGGCCAGTGCCAAACTGGGTCAGCGCAGCGGGCTGGACTGGGCCGGACTGGGAAGGAACACACACACACAGTGTGATGCAGTGAAGATGTCTATTTATATTGTGAAAAACAGGTCAGTTGTGCTGCAGGAAATGGCAGTAATAAACAGAGAACAAAACTCTTTGTGTGTGTGTGTATGTGTGTTCCACCGCTCTCTTTTACAACCACATTCTGCTATATATCCCAGAATGCCTCTTTGTAGCTCCTTTAGGAACAACTCCTAATTGAACTTCAAGGATGGACAGCTTAAAAACGCATTTATCAACTGACCAGTCTACAGTTTATAATAACGGCTTGAGGGGTGTGTGAACCGACAAAGATTATAATCCAGCTGTCAATGTTTCTGTGTTCATGTGGGTGAGTGTGTATGAGTGTGTAAGCTTTTGGGGGATTTTGTGTATGTGAGTTTGTGTGTAGGCGTCTGTATTCTTATGTGTGTTAGAGAGTGTGTGTTTCAGAATATGTGTGTGTGTGTGTTTGTGTGTGTGTGTGTTAGAGAGTGTGTGCATAGCCACTGGGCCTGTCAGGTGGAATAAGGAGCCAGTCATGACAGCTTGGCTGTTGCTAAGACGACCACCCACTCGCTTCTGTCGTCTGGCTGTCAGAGCAATGATTTGCTGAGATATCACACACACGCCTACAGGAAGTGATGTTCACCAAATTCTGGAGTATTTCTTGCTTACTATCACCATCCTACCCTTCTTACTGCCTCCTCTCACTTGGTGCACCAACACTATGGTCGTATTTTTCACCATGCAGCTCTAAAACTGTGTATTTACATAGTAGTAATGCAGACAGGTAGATTGAGTGCAGTTACTACTGTATATATGGAACACGTGCTTCAGGAGCCTATTCTACATGAGTTTGGCAATATTTAGAACACATAGATAGCATATAAATAGCTGCATTAATGATACCTAGGCCTTCTGACTGGCTGGCTGTGTGGGCGTGGCTGCCCTCTGACCCTCTGGCTGTGTGTTATCTAAAGGTTATGTAAGAGCCGGAGTGCAGTGCTGGCGATTCCATGGCTAAGAGGAGCTCAGCCCCACAATCTCTTGAGAGAGAGAGAGAGAGAGAGAGAGAGAGAGAGAGAAGAGAGAGAGAGAGAGGAGAGAGAGAGAGAGAGAGAGAGAGAGAGAGAGAGAGAGAGAGAGAGAGAGAGATGAGAGAGAGAGAGAGAGAGAGAGAGAGAGAGAGAGAGGAGAGAGAGAGAGAGAGAGAGAGAGAGAGAGAGAGGAGAGAGAGAGAGAGGAGAGAGAGAGAGAGAGAGAGAGAGAGACCAACATACAGTCAGAACAGGTGGGTTACAGTAATGTAAGAGAGACAGTTTTCTAAGGTAGTCTGGTTGGTGCAGTGAGTCGAGTGTGTTAATTGATTTTTAATGAAGTGAGGAACTCCACTCAGTCTCCTGGGTTCCCATCTCTCTAAATAGAGCCTTAATTAGCTTCATTAGAGGAGATGGGAGCACCCATACATGAGCACTGGCTTACCATAACTCAATTTATAAAGAACACACACAAACAGAGGATATGAGCACAAAGCAAGACAACATAAAAACTTTAAATTGCCATGTGGTCTCCTGATTAAATGGGTGGATGTTGAAGTTGAGGTGCTTGGTGTACATATCCCAGAAAAGTTTAGCGATCTTGCTACTATTAACTTTGATAGAACATTTAAAAATAGATAGGATCTTGAAACTGTGGAGAGGAAAACACCTGTCCATCTATGGGAAAATTACCCTGATTAATGTTCTATTGATATCGCAGATTACATATTTATTCATGACTCTACTGACTCCAAGAGAGTCCTTTTCAAGCCATGCAAGACATTTATTTTTTTCATTTTATTTGGAATGGCAAACCAGATAATGTTAAACGGCAACATTTGTATTATGAACATGCGTTAGGAGGGTTAAAACAATGAAATATTAAGGCATTAAACCTCTCTCTTAAAGCCTCCATTATAATACTGAAATTATATTTAAATCCAAACTTGTTTTGCAGCATGCTACTAAGAGAGGCACATGCAAGGTTCAAAGGGGTCTTTTTGCCGTTATACAACCATTTCCGGTGGATTGACAATGGATCCCTGTTTAAAGTATCATCCTTTTTAAATGAGGCAATACAGAGTTGGTTACAATTCCAATTTCATCCTCCAGAAGAGGCAGAACAAATATTACAGTAAATAATATGGCAAAACTCCAATGTACTGATAGAGGAAAGACCAATTTTCTTGGGAGAAATGTATAAGGAAGGTATCATGTTTATGAATTACATTGTAAATAAGGATGGTACAATTATGTCACACAAGCAATTAACAAAGGTGTATGGCGATGTATGCTCAATACAACATTTTAATAAACTCATTGCATCTCTGCCACAAAAATGGAAGAGGCAATTACTCAAAAGAGAAAGGAATTAAATGTGTTGTCTGCCTCCAATGAAAAACAATGCATGGCCTAAAATGATTAGTATAAATTGTCAAATGTATCAGTTTCACGTAAAGTCGAGAGGTTTGATAACTATGCCGCTTCAAATTCAAGATTGTTGTTAAGAGATTTTTTTATGTCCCCAAAACCATGGCATCGGGTTTATGAACTGATATACAAAGCAACAATTGATGCATCAATCCGTTCTTTTCATTTTAAACTGTTATATAAATCCGCACCACCTATGATGGCACAACATGCAGAGGGATGTCTCCTGTCACGATTCATTTTCCTGTTAGCCATTGACTGGATCATGAGGAAGACAACAGGGAACAGGCGAAATGGCATACAGTGGTTTCTATGGACACAGTTGGACGACCTCAACTTTGCGGAAGATCTAGCACTTCTGTCACACAGTCAACAGCAAATGCAAGATTGTGATAAGGTGGTGTTGAAGGAGTCATGCGCAGGAGGGTAAATCACAGAAACAGGCTTTAATCCGAAAATACAGGTTTACGCAGAAATGTGTCAAACACACTCCAGGGCACACTGGAAAATACAAGGCACACGGGAAAAATACTTCAGTCGATACCAAATACAAGAGCTCCACCGAGCTACTAACCTCTACAACAAACAATCACCCACAAGGACAAGGGGGCAGAGGGAACACTTATACATGGACTAATTAGGGGAATAGCACCAGGTGTGTGTGATTGACAAGACAATTGATATGATGATTGGGGCGGCAGTGGTTAGTACACCCTGTGGCGACGAACGCCGAAGCCTGCCCGAACAAGGAGGGGAGGCAGCCTTGGCGGAAGTCGTGACAGTACCCCCCCTTGACGCGCGGCTCCAGCCGACCCCGGCCTCGGGGACGGCCAGGAGGACGCGGAGCAGGGCGAGGCCGGATGGCGAAGGTGGAAATCCCGTAACATGGAGGGATCGAGGATATCCCTCACCAGTACCCAGCACCGTTCCTCCGGACCGTACCCCTCCCACCCCCACGAGGTACTGAAGGCCCCCCACCCCGACGCCTCAAATCCAGGATGGCTCGAGGCCCCCTCGATGTCCATGGACTAATTAGGGGAATAGAACCAGGTGTGTGTGATTGACAAGACAATTGATATGATGATTGGGGCGGCAGTGGTTTGTACTCCGGTGACGATGAACGCCGAAGCCTGCCCGAACAAGGAGGGGAGACAGCCTCGGCGGAAGTCGTGACAAAGATAAAATAACAGACCTGGACTCCACATCATCCCAACTAGGACTCCATATCCACAGAAACAATACCAAGATAATAAGGCTCAACAACAAATCCACATTTCCAATCACCCTCAAAGAACCACTGGAGAACGTCAGCTCCTAAAACTACCTGGGGCAGCATCATCACCAAACAAGGCGTGGCAGGTAGCCTAGCGTTTAAGAGCATTGGGCCAGTAACCGAAAGGTCGCTGGTTTTGAACCCTTGAGCCGGCAAGGTGGAAAAATCTGCCGTTCTGCCCTCGAGCAAGGCAGTTAACCCCCAACAACCACTGCTCCCCGGCTGCCGATGACGTCGATTAAGGCAGCCACCTGCACATCTCTGATTCAGAGGGGTTGGGTTAAATGCAGAAGACACATTTCGGTTGAATGCATTCAGTTGTGCAACTGACCAGGTATCCCTAACCGAGGAGGATGTAGAGGCTAGATTACAAAGCAAGAATAGCCTTCGTCTCCCTGAGAAACATCTGGAGCTCCAAGAAAATAAAAACAACATACAAAAATCTGTCATTTCAACACCAATGTCAGTATGCTGTATGGTCAGTACTGCTGTATGGCTCGGAAACATGGAAGACAACTAAAACCACAATAACAACAACCTTCATAAACAAGTGCCTGTGACGCATCCTTAACAACAGATGGATGGACAGAGTCAGTAACATCGACCTGTGGGAGCCCACCAGCCAGGTCCCGGTGGAAGAGGAGATCCAGAGGAGAAGATGGGGATGATTCGGCCACACCCTTTGAAAGCTCCCCTCCAACATCACCAGGCAAGCTCTATCCTGGAACCCACAAGGGAAAAGGAAAAGAGGGCTCCCGAGAAACACCTGGAGGCGGGAGCTTGAGGCAGATACAAGGAGAACCAGCATGGGGTGGAACGAGCCTGAAAACACTGCCCAGAACAGAGTGCGATGGAGAGGAGTCGTTGAAGCGGTGGTGGAAAATGTACCCATTTGTCATACTTGAGTAAAAGTAAAGATACCTTAATAGAAAATGACAAGTAAAATTGAAAGCCACTCATTAAAATATTACTTGATTAAAAGTCTAAAAGTATTTGGTTTTAAATATACTTAAGTATCAAAAGTAAATGTAATCGATATACTTTAGTATCAAAATAAATAATTTAAAATTCCTTATATTAAGCAAACCAGACGGCGCGATTTTCTTGTTGTTTTTTAAATTTACGGATAGCCAGGGGCACACTCCAACACCCAGACATAATTTACAGACGAAGCATTTGTGTGTAGTGAGTCCACCAGATCAGAGGCAGTTGGGATGACTAGGGATGTTCACTTGATAAGTGCGTGAATTGGACCATCTTCCTGTCCTGCTAAGCATTTAAAATGTAATGAGTACTTTTGAGTGTCAGGGAAAATGTATGGAGTAAAAAGTACATTATTTTCTATAGGAATGTAGTGGAGTAAAAGTAAATGTTGTCAAAAATATAAATAGTAAAGTAATGTACAGATACCCCAAGAAACTACTTAAGTAAAAATACTTTAAAGTACTACTTAAGTACTTTACACCACTGTGTCGATGGCCTATGTCCTCATAGGAGCGATGGGCCTAAGTAATTATTATATATAATTCTTGCCACAAAGAACATGCTCAATATACAGTACCAGTCAAAAGTTTGGACACACCTACTCATGCCAGGGTTTTTCTTTATTTGTACTATTTTCTACATTGTAGAATAATAGTGAAGACATCAAAACTATGAAATAACACATATGGAATCATGTAGTAACCAAAGAAGTGTTAAACGAATCAAAATATATTTTATATTTGAGATTCTTGAAATAGCCACCCTTTGCCTAGATGACAGCTTTGCACACTCTTGGCATTCTCTCTACCAGCTTCACCTGGAATGCTTTTCCAACAGTCTTGAAGGAGTTCCCTCATATGCTGAGCACTTGTTGGCTGCTTTTCCTTCACTCTGCCGTCTGACTCATCCCAAACCATCTCAATTGGGTTGAGGTCGGGGGATTGTGGAGGCCAGGTCATCTGATGCAGCACTCCATCACTCTCCTTACATTTTACATTTACATTTACGTCATTTAGCAGACGCTCTTATCCAGAGCGACTTACAGTTAGTGAATACATTTTTTATTTTATTTTTATACTGGCCCCCCGTGGGAATCGAACCCACAACCCTGGCATTGCAAACGCCATGCTCTATCAACTGAGCTACATCCCTGCCGGCCATTCCCTCCCCTACCCTGGACGACGCTGGGCCAATTGTGCGCCGCCCATGAGTCTCCTGGTCGCGGCCGGCTGCGACAGAGCCTGGATTCGAACCAGGATCTCTAGTGGCACAGTTAGCACTGCGATGCAGTGCCTTAGCCCTTACACAGCCTAGAGGTGTGTTGGGTCAGTGTCCTGTTGAAAAACAAATGATAGTCCCACTAAGCCCAAACCAGATGGGATGGCGTATCACTGCAGAATGCTGTGGTAGCCATGCTGGTTAAGTGTGCCTTGAATTCTAAATAAATCACAGACAGTGTCACCAGCAAAGCACCCCCACACCATAACACCTCCTCCTCCATGCTTTACGGTGGGAAATACACATGCGGAGATCATCCGTTCACCCACACCGCTTCTCACAAAGCCACGGCGGTTGGAACCAAAAATCTCAAATTTGGACTCCAGACCAAAGGACACATTTCCACCGGTCTAATGTCCATTGCTCGTGTTTCTTGGCCCAAGCAAGTCTCTTCTTCTTATTGATGTCCTTTAGTAGTGGTTTCTTTGCAGCAATTCGACCATGAAGGCCTGATTCACACAGTCTCCTCTGAACAGTTGATGTCGAGATGTGTTTGTTACTTGAACTCTGTGAAACATTTATTAGGGCTGCAATTTCTGAGGCTGGTAACACTAATTAACTTATCCTCTGCAGCAGAGGTAACTCTGGGTCTTCCATTCCTGTGGCGGTCCTCATGAGAGCCAGCTTCATCATAGCGCTTGATGGTTTTTGCGACTGCACTTGAAGAAACTTTCCAAGTTCTTGACATTTCCCGTATTGACTGACCTTCATGTCTTAAAGTAATGATGGACTGTTGTTTCTCTTCGCTTATTTGAGCTGTTCTTGCCATAACATGGACTTGGTCTTTTACCAAATAGGGCTATCTTCTGTATACCTCCCTATAATAATATGCCATTTAGCAGACGCTTTTATCCAAAGCGACTTACAGTCATGCATGCATACATTTTTGTGTATGGGTGGTCCCGGGGATCGAACCCACTACCTTGGCGTTACAAGCACCGTGCTCTACCAGCTGACCTACAGAGGACCACACCTTGTCCCTACCTTGTCACAACACAACTGATTGGCTCAAATGCATTAAGAAGGAAAGAAATTCCACAAATTAACTTTTAACAAGGCACAACTGTTAATTGAAATGCATTCCAGGTGACTATCTCATGAAGATGCTTGAGAAAATGCCAAGAGTGTGCAAAGCTGTCATCAAGGAAAAGGGTGGCTATTTGATGAATCTCAAATATAAAATATATTTTGATTTGTTTAACACGTTTTTGGTTACTACATGATTCCATATGTGTTATTTCATAGTTTTGATGTCTTCACTATTATTCTATAACGTAAAAGATAGTAAAAATAAAGAAATGAGTAGATGTGTCCAAACTTTTGACTGGTAGTGAATATAGCATTGAACAGTCATCCTTGTGCAGACTCAAGGATCAATAGATCATCTCAATCATCAATAGTCCCCTGTAGCTCAGTTGGTAGAGCATGGCGCTTGCAACGCCAGGGTTGTGGGATCGTTTCCCACGCGGGGCCAGTATGAAAATGTATGCACTCACTAACTGTAAGTCGCTCTGGATAAGAGCGTCTGCTGAATTACTAAAATGTAAATCTCTTTTGGTTCTGTCCTTGGTTCGCTTTTGTATGTCAGGTCCAGGAGTGGTTGTTAAGTCATAATGTCTGTGTCCCAGATGGTTCTACAAACAGTACTGTTAGGAGATCTGAAAAACCATGATCAATCAATGGAAAATATGATTATACTGTTAGGTAAACAATACATTTTTTAGGGCAATCTCGGTAGAAATGGTACAAATAAAGAGGTTCAAGACCCTCGTAAGACATCACAGTAAAATAGAAGAATGTATTACAAAAGGAAATAGTAAAATGGTAGTGGACTGGGAAAGATGGGTTAGTCTGTGGAAATCTGAGGGTTGGAATTAAGATTAGAGTGATTGGTTGATTGGCTGATAAACTTAGAATCCAGTATGATTAGGAAATAAACGTTATATATTGAATTGTAATGTTTTCCACCAAGTCCTCCAACCAGGAAAGAGGGGAGTAGGGGCATAATAAAACATATAAAAAGGGGATTAGAAATGATGCAAGTAATGTTATTTCACAGACTCCAATTCTATCTGCAAATTTGATAGCTGATCCCCCCACCCCCCCAAAAAATAACATCAATACCAAGTGCAATCTCAGCCCTTATTGGAGCAGCAATCGTCCTCACCTTGAGCGCCTCTAAAACTGTGGAGTGATCTTTCTACCACTAGGTGTTGCTGTATTTCAACAGCCGTAGGGGCTATTTATGTAAGCGTGAACAGGAGGGGCAGCCTGGACATGCATGTTTCATTTATTAGCTAGAGGGGACTAGTTACAAAGAAACACACCCGGGGCTATACTGTGTTCAGCATGCTGTTGCATGGGATAGGACCGTGGAATAGCAACAATATGGGTTATGTTTCTACTTGTGTTGCTGCTCACACACACACACACACACACACACACACACACACACACACACACACACACACACTCTCCCGGACCCTCGCACCTGTGTTTTCACTAGGGTCACTAACGCCTACATTGACCCACTTGGACGGCTCTGGCATCGTGGCAGCAGCCGGGTATTGTAGGTAATTACTCAGACCTGTCTGTGTGGTTGGCACTGTCTCCATGGGGTCCGTACAATCTGCTGGAGTGAAGAATAACGCAGGGCAGGCAGTCAGGGGCCCATCCCCCCTCCCCTCCCCCCTAACCTCCCCTGATGCCTGCCTGTGTGATGTGGGGCAAACATGTCTTTGTCCAGTTGACAGTAGCCATGATGCATCAAGGATGTTAGTTACTCCCCCTTTGCCCTCCTCCCCTCCCTTATGTGTCAGAGGGCACAGGCTTGTCCAGTTTGCCGCAAGGCCGCAATGCTCTGTGGGTAATTGCTTATGGGGCAGGTCTGGGATCAGCTGCATTGGGCTCATGGAATCCAGCTCTGTGTTCTGATTGTACACCCCAGAGATCGAACAGAAGGGGGCCACTGGCTGACGTCCAACGCATCGATTTACGCACACACACACAGACACATGCATGCACACAAAAGTGTACATATGTATACACACACGTACAAATGCACTCACACGTACGCACACATGATAGTGTTTATATAGCATTTATACATCCTATGTATTAACTACAACTGTGTGTATGAGTATACAATATTTTCTGCACAGAAAAATACTGTGTGGCTGGAACAGGTTAAAAATGGCGGACAGAAACCAGGACAGAAACAAGGAAGGAGAGAAGAAGAAGAAAGAAAGTCCAGTGGAGTTCTAAAGGGGTTTGACCCCCTGTTGAACCTGGTATTGGATAGCACCATTGAGTACTTGTGGGATCCTGACGACCAGTTCAAGCTGACCGAGGACACGCGGCAGCTGGGCCTGGTGGTTTGTAGAGGGACGTCCGTGGTGCTCATCTGTCCTCAGGACGGCATGGAAGCCATCCCCAACCCCTTCATCCAGCAGCAAGACGGATAGTCGGCCAGCCTCGTTCTCTAGGATGACCTCACAATAGTCCAATTCCTGGTGTGTATGTCAATTGTATTTCCTTGATTCCTTGCATCCTCTACTTGCCTCCTTCTAAAAATGCATTGGAGGAGAAAATCAGAGGAGAGGAACCTAAGATCTACTCCAATGTGCTTTGAGAAGGAGGGAGGATGTGAGGATTCAATTAAATATTATTGCGGTTAGTATGAAAAATATATATAAAAAAAAAAAAAATGAATGCCCTCACTAACTGTAAGTCGCTTTGGATAAGAGTGTCTGCTAAATGACTAAAATGTAAATGTAAATGTATATAAACACTATAAGTGAAGCCCACACAACACATTGTGGGGTTCCTAGTGAGTGGCCCTGAGATGGGGAGGCATGCAAGGGAGGCGTGGGAAATACTCCACAGGGTAGACCCAATCCCAATGCCCCCATCCCATCCCTCCCACCCCCCTGCCCCCTCAGGTCTACCTATCAAGGACACTACTATCTCCTTCCCAACACCATCCTCTGTGACCTGTAAGGCCTCCCCGGACTTGACCTCTGAGCTTTCTTTCAGGCCTGAGAGAGAGAGAGAGAGAGAGAGAGAGAGAGGTGGGGGGGGGTGGGGGGGGGGGGGGGGGGGCGCATTGGACTGGAAGGAACAAGTCTAAGGATGACGTGTGTGACCGCAGCATCTGGTCTTTCCCCCTCTACTCTGAGAGCAGGGGTAGCCTACACACTGTGTACAGAGCTAATGATAAGAATTATCCAAATCACGTATTTGCTGGAGTGTACAAGAATAAGTGAATGCCTAGAGCACATGTCATCGTAGCATCACGCCTTTTCTGGTTTGAGAAAAAAACATTTTGTTGTCACTGCCTGCCCCCTAACCCTCCCTTAACCTCACACTGTTCTTCCTATGGTCTTGATCCTAATTGTAGATGACATTGTGTGTGTGTGTGTGTGTTGTGTGTTTGTGTGTGTGAGAGAGGGGGAGGGTAGAGGGGACTAATAGGGAGAAAGAGAGTGAAAAACAAGAGAGCTATAGCATTAAAAACCTGCAGATTCTGCCACATCTTGGTTGGAGGACACTAGCTAATCACATGGACCCAAAGGAATGGAGGCTAAACATATCAATTATACTAAAATAAGTGTTACTGTAATCCACAGAGAAGACAGTGGTGCATACAAAAATATTTGGACCAAACTACATGGGGAACCAAACTACAACACTTGCCTTGGAATGTGTGTGTGTGTGTGACACAGAGAGAGAGAGAGAGAGAGAGAGAGAGAGAGAGAGAGAGAGAGAGAGAGAGGGTGTGTGAGAGAGGGAGAATGTGTGTGTGTGTGTGTGTGTGTGTGAGGGAGGGAGAGTGAGTGTGTATGTGTCTCTCAGGGATGGACGCTAATAGCTCGCCTCAGGCCACAATTTAACTCAGTCTAACAAGGTTTTCCCAAAGTGGCCCCAGGAGCATCTTTCACAAAGAGCCAAATTGATCACAAAGACAATCAAACTGTTCACTTCACCTGCACTCTCTCTTTCCCTCTCTCTCTCTCTTTCTCTCACACACATACAATATGAGTATTTCATGAAAATGAATATGAAGGCACTGCTTAAAACAAAGAGGCTATAATGAGATATGATTCTTTTTTTTATAAGGACACTATTCAGAGCACTGAGGTTAGAGCAGACCTGGGTTAAAATACTATTTGAAATCTTTCAAATACTTTGAGCGTTTGCTTTAGCCCGTCTGGAGTACCAGATGGGCAGGGTTTATAATTGTGGGAGGTATTGTGGGCGGTACCAGCAGGTCAGTACCAGCAGGTCTGGTACTGAGGTTCAAGATGAAGTGCAGCTCACAAGAGGGAAATAGAACTGATGATGCCCTGGAGAATCTCCTCAATGAGATTAGCTACTGACGCTAACACAGGCTAATCTTTGCCACTCACAAAACATGCCACACTGACGCTAACCCCTATTAGAAGCTCATCCGTCTAGTTGACACAGTAAGTGCTATAGGTATGCTACCACAAACCTCCTTCTATGGAAAAGGCATTGAGTTGTAGAATACATGCTAAATGCATAATATAGAATAGTCTTCAGAAAAGAGCTTTAGGTAACTACAAATGTGTTACTTCCATGGTAGCTATGGTCACCTTCTATAGGACGCTATTAAGTGCGCAGAAATTACACCTAGTTTCCTCCCAGGGCATAGTAAAGTCTGGAATGTAACAGGGACATAACTCAACACTACAGTGCCTTCAGAAAGTATTCACACCCCTTTACTTTTTCCACATTTTGTTGTGTTACAGCGTGAATTTAACATGTATTAAATTGCGATTTTGTGTCACTGATCTACATACAATACCCCATGATGTCAAATTGGAATTATGTTTTTAGAAATGTTAATTAATTAATTACAAATAAAAAGCTGTCAATAAGTATTCAACCCTTTTGTTATGGCAAGCCTAAATAAGTACAGGAGTAGAAATGTGCTTAACAAGTCACATAATAAGTTGCATGGACTCACTCTGTGTGCAATAATAGTGTTTAACATGATTTGTAAATGACTACAGCATCTCTGTACCCCACAAATACAATTATCTGTAAAATCCTGAATACAAAGTGTTATGTTTGGGGCAAACACATCACTGAGTATCACTCTTCATATTTTCAAGCATGGTGGTGGCAGCATCATGTTATGGGTATTACATTTACATTTTAGTAATCTCTTATCCAGAGCGACTTACAGGAGCAATTAGGGTTAAGTGCCTTGCTCAAGGGCACATCAATAGATTTTCCACCTAGCCGGCTCGGGGATTAGAAGCAGCGACCTTTCGGTTACTGGCACAACGCTCTTTACCATTAAGCTACCTGCCGCCCCATAGCTTGTTATCGGCAACGACTAGGGAGTCTTTTTTGGATAAAAAGAAACGGAATTGAGCTAAGCACAGGCAAAATCCTAGAGAAAAACTTGGTTCAGTCTGCTTTCCAACAAGAGGCAAATTCACCTTTCAGCAGGACAATTACCTAAAACACAAGGCCAAATAAACACTGGTTCCTTACCAAGATTACATTAAATGTTACTGAGTGGCCTAGTTACAGTTTTGACTTAAATCGGCATGAGAATCTATGGCAAGACATGAAAATGGCTGTCTAGCAATGATCAACAACCATCTTGATAGACCTTGAATAATTTTTTTAAGAATAATGGGCAAATATTGAACAATCCAGGTGTGCAAAGCTCTTAGAGACTTACCCAGAAATAATCAGAGTGCCAAAGGTGATTCTAACATGTATTGATGTATTGGGGTTGAATACTTATCTAATCAAGATATATTAGTGTTTTATTTTCCATTAATACAACAAAAAAAATTGAATGGTGGAGGCTACTGTAGAAGCTAAGTGCCTCTATAAAGTACCGTTAAGGGTTCTGCCTGACTTAACACTGTGTCCATGAAATTGTATTAACTGTTTATTAGCTGTTTATTAGCTGTCATTGTCATTGAATTGAATACACCGCATAGACACACACACGCACACACACACAGATGGTGAATTGCACACATCCAGAAACTTGAATTAACCGCTCACAAGATCTGATTTTACCATTACATAACTCTTCTTAAGTCTCTCTCTCTCTCTCTCTCTGTCTCCATCTCCATCTCTCTTTATCTTTTTCCTTTCTCCATCCTTCTCTCTTTCCCTCTCCCATCTCGCTTTCTTCCTTGCCTGTTCTTGTATCCATGTGATTCACATCATGATGACTACCACCCACAATGAACACATCTCGTTACTACTGAACAAAAGTGAGCTGATGAGATCAAAGTTCAATCCCATATTGCACCACATCACACTCCACCATACTACCAGGGTGCCTCTGCTACCACCACCAGCCAGTGTATGGATACACTGCATAATTGAGAGATACCTCCAGTGTGTTTAACAAGGACATACTAAAGAGAAAAAGCCTGTTTCTTTAACTCAGGGTCAGGCAGCACTGGGGTGATAGCAAAAGATCCCTCACAGCCAAGATAAACTAGAAGCAATGTACTGCTAGCTCCAGCTCACAATGTACTGCTAGCTCCAGCTCACAATGTACAGCTAGCTCCAGCTCACAATGTACTGCTAGCTCCAGCTCACAATGTACTGCTAGCTCCAGCTCACAATGTACAGCTAGCTCCAGCTCACAATGTACTGCTAGCTCCAGCTCACAATGTACTGCTAGTCACGCACACGCACACTCTCGCTCTCTCTCTCTCTCTCTTTCTCACACACACACACCCCACTGACTGAACATATTCCATCCCTCTCAGCGGGGTATCGCATAGAATCCCTCAGACACTGAAGAATAAAATCAACACGGAGCAGTCGCTAAGTAAGCACGCTTGGATGCCACCCTCACTCTCAGAACCACTGGGACCACACACTGATAGAGAAGCACGGTCTACAGACTGCTGTTAACCACATTATCTAAAATACACCGATAAGTCAAACATGCAACAGCAGACACACACACAAACCCTCACACACACACACATTAGCTCTCCTAAGTTGAGTTGAGAGCACAAGTGATAGCAGAGCAGACAGGTCGAGTGAGGAGAGACAGGGATACAGGGGTAGAGCAAGAGCAGTGGTGTAAAGTAACTAAGTAACATTTATTTGAAGTACTACTTAAGTAGTTTTTGGGGGTATCTGTACTTTACTATTTATATTTTTGACAGTTTTTACTTTTACTTCAGTACATTCCTAAAGAAAATATGTACTTTTTACTCCCATACATTTTCCCTGACACCCAAAAGTACTCGTTACATTTCGATTGCTCAGGCAGGACAGCATTATGGTCCAATTCACCATCAATATAACGTGTTGTCATCCCTACTGCCTCTGATCTGGCATACTCCCTAAACACAAATACTGCATTTGTAAATTATGTCGGAGTGTCGGAGTGTGCCCCTGACTGTCCATCAAAAAAATAAGAAAAGCGGGCCTCTGCTTTGCTTAATATAAGGAATTTGATTATTAGAATTTACTTTTACTTTTTACTTTTACTCAAGTATGACAGTTGAGTACTTTTTCCACAACTGTACTTAAATATATTTAAAACCAGATACTTTTAATGTAAGGATATAACGACGAGCTAAACCACTTCTATGCTCGCTTCGAGGCAAGCAACACTGAAGCATGCATGAGAGCACCAGCTGTTCCGGATGACTATGTGATCACGGTCTCCGTAGCCGATGTGAGTAAGACTTTTAAGCAGGTAAACATTCACAAGGCCGTAGGGCCAGACGGATTACCAGGACGTGTACTCCGAGCATGTGCTGACCAACTGGCAAGTGTCTTCACTGACATTTTCAACATGTCCCTGACTGAGTCTGTAATACCAACATGTTTCAAGCAGACCACCATAGTCCCCGTGCCCAAGGACACTAAGATAATCTGCCTAAATGACTACCGACCTGTAGCACTGACGTCTGTAGCCATGAAGTGCTTTGAAAGGCTGGTCATGGCTCACATCAACACCATTATCCCAGAAACCCTAGACCCACTCCAATTTGCATACCGCCCCAACAGATCCACAGATGATGCAATCTCTATTGCACTCCACACTGCCCTTTCCCACCTAGACAAGAGGAACACCTACGTGAGAATGCTATTCATTGACTACAGCTCAGCATTCAACACCATAGTGCCCTCAAAGCTCATCACTAAGCTAAGGATGCTGGGACTAAACACCTCCCTCTGCAACTGGATCCTGGACTTCCTGATGGGCCGCCCCCTGGTGGTAAGGGTAGGTAACAACACATCTGGCACACTGATCCTCAACACGGGGGCCCCTCAGGGGTGCGTGCTCAGTCCCCTCCTGTACTCCCTGTTCACCCATGATTGCATGGCCAGGCACGACTCCAACACCATCATTAAGTTTGCCGACGACACAACAGTGGTAGGCCTGATCACAGACAACGATGAGACAGCCTATAGGGAGGAGGTCAGAGACCTGGCCGTGTGGTGCCAGGATAACAACCTCTCCCTCAACGTGACCAAGACAAAGGAGATGATTGTGGACTACAGGAAAAAAAAGAGGACTGAGCACGTCCCCATTCTCATCAACAGGGCTGTAGTGGAACAGGTTGAGAGCTTCAAGTTCCTTGGTGTCCACATCACCAACGAACTATCATGTTCCAAACACACCAAGACAGTCGGTGAAGAGGGCATGACAAAGCCTATTCCCCCTCAGGAGACTGAAAAGATTCGGCATGGGTCCTCAGATCCTCAAAAAATTATACAGCTACACCATCGAGAGGATCCTGACTGGTTGCATCACCGCCTGGTATGGCAACTGCTTGGCCTCCGACCGCAAGGCACTACAGAGGGTAGTGCGTACGGCCCAGTACATCACTGGGACCAAGCTTCCTGCCATCCAGGACCTCTATACCAGGCGGTGTCAGAGGAAGGCCCTCAAAATTGTCAAAGACTCCAGCCACCCTAGTCATAGACTGTTCTCTCTGCTACAACACGGCAAGCGGTACCGGAGTGCCAAGTCTAGGTCCAAAAGACTTCTCAACAGCTTCTACCCCCAAGCCATAAGACTCATGAACAGCTAATCATGGCTACCCGGACTATTTGCACTGCCCCCCCACCCCATCTTTTTACGCTGCTGCTACTCTGTAAATGATTTATGCATAGTCACTTTAACTCTATCCACATGTACATATTACTTCAACTACCTCAACTAGCCGGTGCCCCCGCACATTGACTCTGCACCGGTACCCCCCTGTATATACAGTGGGGGGGGGGGGGGGGGAAAGTATTTAGTCAGCCACCAATTGTGCAAGTTCTCCCACTTAAAAAGATGAGAGAGGCCTGTAATTTTCATCATAGGTACACGTCAACTATGACAGACAAATTGAGAGAAAAAAAAATCCAGAAAATCACATTGTAGGATTTTTTATGAATTTATTTGGAAAATAAGTATTTGGTCACCTACAAACAAGCAAGATTTCTGGCTCACACAGACCTGTAACTTCTTCTTTAAGAGGCTCCTCTGTCCTCCACTCGTTACCTATATTAATGGCACCTGTTTGAACTTGTTATCAGTATAAAATTTACCTGTCCACAACCTCAAACAGTCACACTCCAAACTTCACTATGGCCAAGACCAAAGAGCTGTCAAAGGACACCAGAAACAAAATTGTAGACCTGCACCAGGCTGGGAAGACTGAATCTGCAATGGGTAAGCAGCTTGGTTTGAAGAAATCAACTGTGGGAGCAATTATTAGGAAATGGAAGACATACAAGACCACTGATAATCTCCCTCGATCTGGGGCTCCAAGCAAGATCTCACCCCGTGGGGTCAAAATGATCACAAGAACGGTGAGCAAAAATCCCAGAACCACACGGGGGGACCTAGTGAATGACCTGCAGAGAGCTGGGACCAAAGTAACAAAGCCTACCATCAGTAACACACTACGCCGCCAGGGACTCAAATCCTGCAGTGCCAGACGTGTCCCCCTGCTTAAGCCAGTACATGTCCAGGCCCGTCTGAAGTTTGCTAGAGTACATTTGGATGATCCAGAAGAGGATTGGGAGAATGTCTTATGGTCAGATGAAACCAAAATATAACTTTTTGGTAAAAACTCAACTTGTCGTGTTTGGAGGACAAAAAATGCTGAGTTGCATCCAAAGAACACCATACCTACTGTGAAGCATGGGGGTGGAAACATCATGCTTTGAGGCTGTTTTTCTGCAAAGGGACCAGGACGACTGATCCGTGTAAAGGAAAGAATGAATGGGACCATGTATCGTGAGATTTTGAGTGAAAACCTCCTTCCATCAGCAAGGGCATTGAAGATGAAACGTGGCTGGGTCTTTCAGCATGACAATGATCCCAAACACACCGCCCGGGCAACGAAGGAGTGGCTTCGTAAGAAGCATTTCAAGGTCCTGGAGTGGCCTAGCCAGTCTCCAGATCTCAACCCCATAGAAAATCTTTGGAGGGAGTTGAAAGTCCGTGTTGCCCAGCGACAGCCCCAAAACATCACTGCTCTAGAGGAGATCTGCGTGGAGGAATGGGCCAAAATACCAGCAACACTGTATGAAAACCTTGTGAAGACTTACAGAAAACGTTTGACCTGTGTCATTGCCAACAAAGGGTATATAACAAAGTATTGAGAAACTTTTGTTATTGACCAAATACTTATTTTCCACCATAATTTGCAAATAAATCCATAAAAAATCCTACAATGTGATTTTCTGGATTTTTTTCTCTCATTTTGTCTGTCATAGTTGACGTGTACCTATGATGAAAATGACAGGCCTCTTGCACAATTGGTGGCTGACTAAATACTTTTTTTCCCCACTGTATAGCCTCCCTACTGTTATTTTATTTTACTTCTGCTCTTTTTTTTCTCAACACTTTTTTGTTGTTGTTTTATTTTACTTTTTTATTTAAAATAAATGCACTTTTGGATAAGGGCTGTAAGTAAGCATTTCACTGTAATGTCTGCACCTGTTGTATTTGGCGCATGTGGCCAATAAAATTTGATTTGATTTGACTTGATTTTTAGAATTTTACTCAAGTACTATTTTACTGAGTTACTTTCAGTTTTACTTGAGTCATTTTCTATTAAGGTATCTTTACTTTTACTCAAGTATGACAATTGAGTACTTTTCCACCACTGAGCAAGAGAGAGAGGGGGATAGAAGAACACAGTTATAGATAGATAGAGAGAGGCTATACATAGTCATACGTGGATGAATTGGGTGCAGTGTGTGTGTGTGTGTGTGTGTGTGTGTGTGTGTGTGATGGTGCAACACCTCAGTGTGAAGGATTAGCTCTCCTGGCCCAGGCTTTGAGTAATCTTTCCCCCAGTTACATAACACTGGGCCATTAGTCAGTAACACACACACATACACGATGAGTACATTTTCCTCTATACTGTTTCCTCCCACCAACTAAGGTGTGTAGGCATGCTCTTCCCCACAATGAATGCTACCCAATGAAATTAAGTTTTATGCTCCTAACTATGACAATATAGAGAATGCTGATCAAGCTGTGGGTAATGTTGATGAAGTGATGAAATAGATCATGTAATGTGATATAAATGATGTGGAGTAGATTATGTAAATTAAACTATGCACCACAGTATAGATTATGTTGTGGATTGCTTCCATAGACCTTCAGGAAGCATCGATCCCCTGATAACGCTGGGATTGGCTAATCAATGCAGATGCAGGATGCCTCAAATTCTATTGGCATTGGGACCTCATGCATGGCATTGTGCCTATTTGTGTTTTACAGGCCAGAGCTGAGAACGGCGTGTGTGTGTGTGCACACACACGAAAGCGAGAGAGTGAGAGAAAGAGAAAGAGAAAGAGAGAGAGAAAGAGAGAGAGAGAGAGAGAGAGAGAGAGAGAGAGAGAGAGAGAGAGAGAGAGAGAGAGAGAGAGAGGGAGAGAGAGAGAGAGAGAGAGAGAGAGAGAGAGAGAGAGAGAACTAGGGTGTGAAGGTGTTGATGGAAAGGCCACACTAACTAGCCCTACAGCAGAAAGGAGAGTTTTGGGAATATAGCAATAGGATTACTAGATTGACATTATTTTGTTATAGAAGGACCAGATTAAATTAATGTAATGACATTCACCTCAATACCGTCAGAGAGTATTTTTCCCCAACACAAAACAGAAATGGGGTGCACACTGGAGGATAAAGTGTTAATCTTTGCGATAGAAATGATAACATACACAATCACAACTATAGTTATACCAACGTAACCTCTAAAGGAATGCCATAACTGGCCATAACCGCAAGCAACAGGGATATGGAATGTCTTGCTCTTTTAATTATGGCGTGTGGGGCCTTCTATGGTGCCGTCTGTAGATTATGGAGTGTGTTGCCGTCTCACATCTACCCACCCTTTGTCATCCCCCTTTCTCTCTCTCTCTGGCGTTCTATATTTTCCAATTAGAGAGGAAGTGTGGGAGATTGTGATTGACACCTATCACTCACAGAAAGGATCACATAGGCCACACCCAACCCCTGACCCATCCTCCTCCTGCTCTGGACTGAACACAGTGACCTATACCGTCTATGGGAGGGTTAGCCTGTGTGATACTGGCTGCAACAGCCTAATCTGATCAGTAATACAAAGCACCAGACTCAGTCTATCCTACTGAACACACACACATAGGTGCGCACACACACACATGCACAGGAATAAATAGTATGAGGTATATAAAATTGCATTGCATTGCAGTTGTGTGCCATTGTGTGTGTGTGTGTGTGTGTGTGTGTGTGGGGGGTGTGTGTGTGTGTCTGTTGGTATGCATTTGTGCATGTACACACATACATACACATAACACATACATATTATTAATGTGTGTGTCACGTGTGGTAGGCTTATGCATGTATGCCTATATCTGTGAGCATGTGTGTGTGAGTGATTGTGTGTGTTTGCATGTGATGTGACCATGCGTGGAGGCATCATTCTATTATACTGAAGGTGTGTTTTGGGGGTCACTGTGTGAGGGTGGGAGTGTACAGTAAGTGGAGGTGTAAAGGTGCACGTGCTTCCAGAAGTCCCCTGACCAAACATAATCAAACCTAAAGAAACAAACCCATCTACTTAAATATGATTTTAGGTTTGAAACCTTAGGAAAATATGCAAAAAGAACCCAAAAATGAAAAATTATTCAATTCGAAAGGACAATTTCGTAAAAAAAAAAGTAGCCTGTTCGATGATTAGAATGATTACAGAACTTGTATAAAACAATTGTTAACGATAGGCTTATAGCCCTGTCAACAAAATCTTTAAGTGATTTAATTGGCAATAAAAATGTATGGGAAGGTTGAACTTGGGAAACAAAATGCTCGGACCCCAACCATTAAATCCTAAAGACGAGGTAATGGAATCGCATCAGTCAAATTAAACTAGCAACAATTAATCAAGACCACGTAAAAAACATTTGACCCTGAGCGCGTTCTTTTTTTATGTGTTTCGGCGCATCAGGTTATAATCGTTTCAGAACGTTTCCTG